>NW_006159775.1:1804823-1828461 GCF_000334495.1 Tupaia belangeri chinensis
AAATATGATGCCCTCATTTTATTTATGAGCCTGGAGGCCACAAGGGCAATAGCATTATCTTGGGTTTTACCTTAAGTTGAGACAATATCCAAGTCTCTTGACAATTCAAATTGCCTTACTGCTAATATAATAAAAGCAGTAAGAATTATTTGTACCTAATTTGTAAAAATTTTGAGTACAAAGCAATGTTTACACTTACATTTTGAACACACCAGGATAGAAACAACCATTCTTTGTCTTAACTCATGTTTACTTTGAATATTTTAGTGGAAATTGCTGATTCCTCTTTGACTATCATTTCTCTAGTTCTTATCTGCATTACTTTTTTTTTTTTTTAAAGTCTTTATTTCTGCCATAGGGTGCATGTATTCACTGGAGAGAGACAGAGAGAGATAGTGAGAAGGAAAGTGAGAATTACCCCTGCGGGGATAGCCATGTAGCAATCCCTTCTCCTCCATTCTCTTCTTGGATTTTTGGCATGCATGCATACATGCCTGGCATGATTTTCAAGTGACCAGATCCAGACCTTGAACCGTGGTTGACCACATGGGAGTCCAGTGTCTGAACCACTACACCACCTCTGATTCCTCTGCAATAGTTTTAACTTGTTGTTTTATTAATAACTATTTAATCTCAAGCCTCTCATGGTAATCAGTAGCAAATATTTATATAATTTATCCTGTTTCCTTTAATTGTCAGAGGGCAAGTGCACTCATGAGAGAGAGAGAGGCAGAGAGAGAAGGAGAGAGAAAACAACCCCCAATGAGGTGTGGTCATGCTCCAATCCCTTCTCTTCTATTTCTCCATTCTGTCAGGATTTTGATCATGCATACATATTTGCCTGGCAGGTTTTTCTCATCACCAGGCTGAGATTTGAACTGCAGTAGGCCATGTAGGATCTGGCTCTCATAGCCACTAGGCTATAGGGCTGGCCTTGCAAAAAATTTCAGATAGAGAAATGAAAGTCCCAAAGTCTCTCAACGAACATCATAAAAATTATTAGCTAAGTAGGAATAAAGCCCAAGGTTATTAACCATTCTTTTTTTTTTTTTTGAGAGGTTTTTGCTGTAGGGCACATGCATTCACCAGACAGACAGAGACAGAGAGAGAGAAAGCGAGAAATCACCCCCCAGGGGAGATGGCCACGCCGCAATCCCTTCTCCATTCTCTTCTTGAGATCTTGGGCACGCATGCACACGCGCCCGGTGTGAGTTTTAAGCCACTGGGTCTGGGACGCGAACCGTGGTCAACTACGTGAAAGTCCAGAGACATAGCCATTACGCTAACTGCTGGTCCCCCATTCTTTAACATAAAAACCTTCAGAACATGAAAAATAGAATATGTCACATAGCTTTACGATCCCAAATCAATTCTTAACACACCACTAAGCCTCACATAAGTATGTTGTTTGAAGTCTCTTTCCACTGGGAAGGGCCACAACCCCAAAGGAAAATATGAGTCAAGTGGAGGTAGGCTTGATGTTATAAGGTATGGAACACAATGATTGTTCTACTTCTCCTGCATGGCTCACCTGCGTCGGATTGCTCAACAGTGTCTAAAGGTGTCAGATGACTTGTACCAGCCCCACCCAAGGTGCCAGGTCTGGGCAAATTACCATGAATAGCATCATCACAGACACTCAGATAAGCAGTTTAGAAAAGACAACCTCATATACTCTTCCAGAAAAAGAGATGAACCTGACCTAACTCAGATCTACAACCAGACTGGAGCTGGTGTCCATGGTGACGGATAAGTATAGCAGAAGACTCCCAAGTGGGGGTGGTGGAAGGTCACACATTCCTGAATATAATCACACTCTTTTTAGTCTTGTGGTCTGTGTGGCTAATTGTGAGAGCTGTTGGTAAGCAGTACCAAGAGCCTCTCGTTCCTTTCAAATAAAGCAAACAATAGCCCTGTAAGACAGATATTGCTTGTTTCTGGGCACAACTTGATTCCAAAGCTCTAATCAGACTCCTGCTACTTCAAAATGGGCTGGGGCTCAGCCTCCCTCTGTCAGATTGTCAAGTTTGCAAAATACTCCTTTCTCAAAGAAAAGACCAAGTGATCCATGGAAGCAGTGAACACTTCCAACAATTTAGGTGTTGTTCATTTTAAATGTAAGTTTAGAAGTGTCAGTAGAACTCCAGTACTTTTGACTGTCTAGGATTTAAAAATAAAGATCTGAAAAAATACCTAGGGCGTTGGTGACTCACTTTGAACACAGGCTGGATGAAACTTGTCAGAGATGAGAGGTAGGGCATAAGGAAAAAGTCATATCCTGAGATTTTAAAAATATTTTATTTTATACATTTAATCACTATAAACCACTTAGCTTGTGAATTGATCTTACCCAACATGAATACACTTTACACCAATCCAGTTGAGGATACAAAACATGTTATTATCAATAGATAAGAATCTCTTTCTGCATCCCATAAAATAAGATTTAGTTTTTAAATGAAAAAGTGACCTACTTTATGATTCAAGATAAAAATATCTTAACATCTGTCAGAGTTAGAAGTTGTTTTCAGCATTGAACCATTTATCCTTTCTAGTATCTACTGGGGTTGCCCAGCTTCTCCAGGCAGATAACCATGATCTCTGTGCCCACCACTAAACACTTAAGAAAACCTGCCAGCTGATCAGCCTTTCATAATCAAGCCTAATGTGTCATTCTTCCCAGGGGCATTGGCATTTTACAGGCATTAATATTTTAAGCAGAAGAGATAGTGTTAGCAATGGACTTCCAGAAATTATTCAGAGAAGGATTTCTCACCAAGTACGTTTTCCATAGTAGATTGCAACAAAAGGGAACCCTCTAACAAACTGCAGACCAATGATGGAGAAAACCCCATCTGAGTACCCCATTTCCTAGGCACCAGAAGACTGTAACTCAGGACCAGTAGATGGTGTAGGGGTTATGTTGCTGGAATCCATGCGGCCAACTGTGGTTTGAGTCCTGGACCTGGTGGTTACATCACACCAAGCTCACGTATATATGTGCCCAAGATTCTGGGAGCAGAATGGGAGAGAAGGGATTGTGGTGTGGCCATCCCCGCAGGGGGCAATTTCTCACTTTCCCTCCCACTGTCTATGTCTCTCTCTCTTCCCCTGGTGAGTGCATGTACCCTAAGGCAAAAACCTCTAAAATAATAATCATAACAAATAAACAGAAGACTCCAATTCTACAAAACAGATGTGTTGGAAAATGAGGGAACAGCTTCCCAAATTGAACTCTTACGTGTCAGGCACTGGACTAGCACCCAGGGATATGGAGATGACTAGGAGTCCATCAATATTTCAAGCAATTCAGTTGAGCATAGGATGAAAGGTAAACCAAAATGAGCATCTAACTTACTCTCCAGGATGAGTGGGTAGAAGAGGCAAGGTTAGAAGGTTAGAAAAGGCTCGACCGGGGAGAAATGTTCATATATTAAAATGATCACCTTGTAAGCTAAATAATGTGATTGAATGTATTAAAAAAATGTAAATAAATAAAAAAAAGACTTTCCAGAGTGACAGTTCTCAAATGTCAATTGCTAACAGTAGACCACCTGGGGACTTTACTAGAGTGCAGGTTCCCATTAAGAGTGTCTGGGATTGAGCCTGAGATTTTGCATTTATAAGATACTCTGAGGTGATGCTGATGACGCTGGTCAGTGAACCATGCTTTTGAGTAGCAAGGACCTAGAGGCATGAACACTGAGACACACAAAGTCTGAGCTTGGAGAAGCAGGAAAAGACACCCCGGGCAGAAGAGTGAGCAAGGGTACATGTAAACACAGCAAGGTTAGAAACATGCTGGATACAGAAAACATTAAAAATGATACAGAAACATTTTACACAGAATATTATTGAATGTGAATACCCACAAGAAAAGCTTGACACAAATGCCAAAAAGTTTTGTATAGTCGCATGAGGGTGGAAAGATTAGGAGAGCCCCTCCTGTCTTTATCAGACTCAATAATAAACTTATGTATTTATCAAAACAAAAGAAGTATAAATTAGTTTATCTTCTGTGTGCTAATGTGGAACTTTCTGTCCGGGGGTGTTTTTTAATGAAATGACAATGCAGTTCTTCCAGGTTGTGGCTGTATGATTAGATAAGATAAAAAAGCTACTTAATAAAGAATCACAATTATAAAATAAAATGGTAAAAAATTGGTTATGATGGCTACATAGAAATATGTGTTTTGAAGGGATAATTGAAGGGCTATTTTATAACAGGAGCTCAGGAATTAAGAATATTGAAGTGCGGCCAGCAGGTGGCATGGTGGTTATAGTGCTAGACTCCTACATTGATGACCATGGTTCAAGTCCCAGATCTGGTGGCTTGCTTTTTCACTTTCCCTCTTTCTCTCTGTCTCTCTCTGGTGAGTACATATGCCCTATAGTAAATTAAAAACAAATAATAATAATAAATAAAATTACATAATTCTTGAAAGAAAATAAAAATAAATAAGAATATTGAAGCATGTTTTCATAATCTATTAATACATTTTTCTTGGGAACAGTGCAAGAGAAATTGTACAGAAATCCAGCAGGAGAAAAAAAATCTTTGTCTTTTGATCTCACAGAGCAATGACTGATAAGAAATGCATTTCTTGGTGCCCTGAACCAAGTCACTGTCCCCAGGTAGGAAGAGAACTTTAAGTTTCTGAGGAACAGAAGAGAGAGTCTACCATTCCATCTATGGAACCTTTGAACCGACAGCCATGAGCTACATGTCTATAAGATATGTTCTATGGTTCTATTTCCCAGTGTACAGACGGCACTGTTAAAATGAACTTTGCCCTTTTTCCAGAGTATGCATGTTGAAGGAAACCTCATCCTATGATATTTAGTCAAATGCCAGCCCTAGGCAAAGCAGATCACTGAACAAACCTTATGACCATGTCACCACATATGCACAATCATGAAGACCTACACACACAGTCTCTAGTTTGATCCCAGAAATAGTCCTATGAAACAGTGGCAGACTCCGCTGTCTCTCTCTGACAGGTGAGAAAACTCAATTAAGGGACGCTGCTGAAGGATGTTACATCTCAAAATCACCCAGTTAGCAGCAGAAGCAGTTTTAAAACTCAAGTCATTTGATATTCTTGCTCTAATTTCAGGATTCTTTCTATGACATAACATAACTTCTAAATAAGACCAAGCCAAAACAAAAACCAAGCAGGCAGGCATAAAGATGTGAGGGTTGTTTTTTTTTTTAGAATGATTTTAGTTAACTTTATTTATTTATTTATTATTTTAATTTGCCCAGACAGAGACTGAGTAAGAGAGAGAGAGTGAGAAAGCAAGCCATCAGGTTCGGGACTTCAACCGCAGTCGGCCATAGGGGAGTCCAACACCCTTAATCACCATGCCACCTACCAGCCCCAAAGATGTGAGGGTTTTGAACTCAAAAAGAGTTCATCTATTGAACTTTTTAAAATTACTTATTAAAACGTACAATTTTATAAGTATAGTATATAATTTGTCATAGGTCCAAACTAAGTATTCTTTGTGCAGTTTTAGAGGAACCTAGGGATACAAGTAAATGAATGTGTGAAGCTGGCACATAAATATTCTTATATAAATGACAGTACATGAAATGAAGATTCAAAAGAGATCTTCTGAGATCTGAGGGTCAAGAAGTGTGGCCCACCTAATTTATGAGTTATTAATCAAGGACAACCCAGAATGTTATTTATAAAGGTTCTCCATTTACTCCATATGAGAGTCTTTTTCAAAACTACACATTTTATTTGGTCTTCATTTTTTTTACAATTTTCTAATTTTCTCATATAGGTGCATCATAAACAATGTCAGAAATGGTCTTTTATAATTTTCATATGAATAAAATAGAAATACAATGGATACAAATCTTGAAGATATCTGATCAAAAGAAATGATTTCTTCTTAGGTGCTAAAAGAGACTTCAACAGGTAATGAAAGGATCGATTTTTTTAAAAAAGAATTATTTATTTGACTTTACTTATTCATTCATTTTATTTTAATATGACCAGACACACACACACACACACACACAGAGAGAGAGAGAGAGAGAGAGAGAGAGAGAGAGAGAGAGAGAGAGAGAGAGAGAGAGAGAGAGAGAGAGAGAGAGAGAGAGAGAGAGAGAGAGAGAAAGTGAGAAAGCCAGCCACCAGGTCTGGGACTTGAACTGTGGTTGGCCATGTGGGAGTGTCCAGCGCCTTAACCACCACGCCACCTGCTAGTCCCAAAAGGATCAATTTTTAAAACTGATGTTACTGTACACATTTATGAGGTATGATGTGATTTTTCAGTAGGAAAGTACAGTATAGAATGATATATTAGGGCAATTAGTCAATGTTTCATCTCAACTATTTATCATTACTTTGTATTGAAGGCATTCAATATCCTTTTTAGTAACTCTGAGATATACAGTAAACTTAACTATAGTTCACCTACTGTACTTTACAACACTAGAACTTATCCCTCGTATTTATCTGTATAATTCTATATCTGTTAACCAGTATCTCTTCATCTCCTTTTCTGTTCCTATTTCAGCCTCCAGTAGTAATAAGTAAATAAATAAAATTTAATGTGTGAAAAAGTGAATTCCTAGATCAGGACTTCTCAAATTTTTATGTGCAAATGAACCTAAGGTCTTTGATTGATACAAAGAGTCTGGTTCAGAGAGTTGGGCTGGAGCCCAAAATTCTGCATCCCTCCTAGGTGCTGCAGGTTCTGGGACCTCACATAAGTAGCAAGGAACCATTGGGCTCACCTGGAATGGCACTTTGATGAGCAACACATCGCTGACTTTTTTTTTTTTTTATTAGTTCCTCTTGAACTAACAATTTACTTTCTAAACTTCCTATTCTATTAAAGAGTTCTCTACTTTTTTTTTTTTTTTTTTAATTGCTGGAGGGTCCTTGTGCTCACCAGAGAGAGCCAGACAGTGAGAGGGAGACAGGGAGATGGAGAAAGCATCTCCGTCATGGAGCATGGTCAGATCATAATCCCTTTTCCTTCATTTCTCTAGTCTGTCAGGATTCAGGGCATATATACATATAAATGTGCCTGGCACATTTTTCAAGCTGCTGGGGCTGGGATCTGAACTGTGATTGGCCATGTGGGAGCTGGCTTCCTTAAACACTAGGTATGTGGTTGACTCTTTTTCCCCCTGCTAATTAAACAAATTGTGCAGGAAACTTCAGTAAATGATTTGATATATAATTTTTTCTTTAGTAGGTCAAGGCAGTTCAGACATTCTGTTATTCTGGAAATATAATCTCAGATCACTTACAAATTGGAAAGCTAATCATTTTGAGACTTATATGATAAAAGGGGACTTGTCAAATTTAGTGAAAACAAAAATAAAACCAAAACCTTAACAAACAACAAAATGGAAAGTCTACTTAAATTTGATTTTCAGATAAAAATTTTTTTTTTTTTGAGAGATTTTCACTGTAGGGCGCGTGTGCTCGCCAGACAGACAGAGAGAGACATAGAGACAGAAAGCGAGAAATCACCCCCCAGGGGGGATGGTCACGCCGCAATCCCTTCTCCTCCATTCTCCTCTCGGGATCTTGGGCACGCACACACACGCGCCCGGCGTGAGTTTTAAGCCACCGGGTCTGGGACACGAACCGCGGTCGACTACGTGGGAGTCCAGCAACATAGCCATTACGCTAACTGCTGGTTCCCGATTTTCAGATAAAATTTTTAATGTTAAGTATGTCCTATGTAACATATACATCTTTGAAAAGTTCATGGAAAGTGCATATTATAGAAAAACTATGCATAGATTTCAAAATTTTTTGCACCAAAATAAACTCCTACTTTAATTCAATTTTTCTAAAGTTGTTAATTACCCTTGTATAATATTTAAAACATATGTAGACTAAAAATAAAGTTATTTATCTAAAGTTCAAATTTAGGTGGTTATCTGGTATTTGTTGTGGCACCTTTACATAAAAACATGCCCCCAAATTCTAACTTGTCTAGAATGCTGAGAGGGCAGATGCTGAGACAGAGACCCACTGGAAGAAGGAAGAAGTTTTCTTAACTTAGAGAAGTTTTATGACAGGCAACACTTAAATAAAATACTTATTTTTTAAAAATCAATGTAGCGATTGTTTCAAATATTCTTTCTAGAATCTTAATAAACAGTAAGCTTTCCAGTCCTGAGCAGAAAGCAAACATTTGAATTCCTGGATCATAAGCAAATCTATTTTTGAATTTGGAAATTTTAAACCAAATTGTCCATGGCATAATGTCAGCCCTTCAGCAGTGTGAGTGATGAAATGGGTACCTCATTACTTGGTAATCCTTGCCATTTAAGTAGTAAGCAATTTACATGATTTAGAAAAAACGCTACTTCCAAAAGCAGCAATTCTTCACATCATGTTTTAAGTGTGTGGAGTGACAGTAAATAAAAAATGTCTACATCTGAATAAATGCCCCAATTATGTCTCCATATACCAGAACAAATGAGCATACACACATGCTCTCACAGGTTGGAGAAAAAGGAAGTTCTTCCTGCTAAAAAGTTAGGACAAATGTTCACCCTAAGACGGCCTTTTAGAATGTGTTTTCACATTTTTAGGAGCTCTGGAAACAGTGGCCAGTTAAGCACAGCACTGCTTATGCTTGTTTCGGGTCAGAAATTTTGTGGTTGGCCATATCACTAATATTCATACGTTATTTAGAAATGTACTGCTTGTGCAAAGTAAACACACACACACACACAAATTTGAAAGTAAATTACTTTCTATATTTAGAGATTAGTTGACCTGTTTGATAACAAATTTAGTCTCCTTTCTCTAAAGGAAAAAGGAACAACAACAACAAAAGACTAAGGCTTCAAGGGAACAAATTCTTATTTAAAATTGGAGTACCTACAACTATTAATTGCAATGGAGGGAGTGTCAAAAGTTCATGGAAAAATGAAATTAAAGTACTAGCTTATTTTGGCACAAAAAGTTTTGAAATCCAACCAATTTTTTCATAATTTGTACTTACAAGAATTTTTTCAAGATTGTTATGTGTCAGTTTGAAACCATAATAAAAATAAAAAAGTTTGGAGTATATTGAATCAGGCTAAATCAGAGGTCTGCAAAGTTCATCTGTAAATAGCAAGTATTTTAAGGTTTTTATGGTGTAAGTATTTCACTCTGCCACAGTTGCACAGAAGTAACCAGAGACGAGATGTAAACAAATATGCATGGCTGCAGTCCAACAAAACTTCATTTCAGACACAGAAATTGAATTTCATATCCTGAAATAATCTTCTTTTTTGAATATTTTCCAAGTAATTAAAATTATGAAAACCAGGACCAGCGGGTGGCATGGTGGTTAAGGGGACTGGATCCACATGGCTGACAGTGGTTCGAGTCTCGGTCTTAGTGGCTTGCTTTTTCACATTCTATCTCCCTCTCTCACACTCATTCACTATCTTGCTCTGTCCCTCTTTGGTCAAATTAAAATAAATAAATAAATAAAGTTAAATAATTCTTTTTTAAAAAAGTATAAAAACCAATACTCAAAACCCAATGGCTCAAGGGCCATACAAAAACAAACAGTGGGTCATAGCTTGCTGACCTCTGAAACAAATGGAACCATGGATTTCAATTCAACCCAAACTTAACATCATCGTATTAAGTTTGTCAGCATTCATTTCTCTTTTTTTGAATTATCTTATTTATTCATTCATTTATCTTAATTTGACCAGAGAGAGAGACACACACACACAGACAGAGAGAGAAAGAGAGAAAGCAAGAAAGCAAGCCACTAGGTCCGGGACTCAAACCGTGGTCAGCCATGTGGGAGTGTCCAGTGCCTTAACTTCCACGCCACCTGCTGATCCCCTGTCAGCACTCATTTCTAAAGCATGTAAATTATAAGATCAGGTTTGTTGGAAACAAATTCACCAGTGATTGCATTCTGTAAAACTCTAGTGTAACAAATCATAACTGAATACTTTTCTAATGATGTGAAAGTGGAGCAAACATTTTGTGAAATTAATGGATGTGAAATCCTGTAGGTAGATTTTATAAATAAATAAATAAAGTTAAATAATTCTTTTTTAAAAAAGTATAAAAACCAATACTCAAAACCCAATGGCTCAAGGGCCATACAAAAACAAACAGTGGGTCATAGCTTGCTGACCTCTGAAACAAATGGAACCATGGATTTCAATTCAACCCAAACTTAACATCATCGTATTAAGTTTGTCAGCATTCATTTCTCTTTTTTTGAATTATCTTATTTATTCATTCATTTATCTTAATTTGACCAGAGAGAGAGACACACACACACAGACAGAGAGAGAAAGAGAGAAAGCAAGAAAGCAAGCCACTAGGTCCGGGACTCAAACCGTGGTCAGCCATGTGGGAGTGTCCAGTGCCTTAACTTCCACGCCACCTGCTGATCCCCTGTCAGCACTCATTTCTAAAGCATGTAAATTATAAGATCAGGTTTGTTGGAAACAAATTCACCAGTGATTGCATTCTGTAAAACTCTAGTGTAACAAATCATAACTGAATACTTTTCTAATGATGTGAAAGTGGAGCAAACATTTTGTGAAATTAATGGATGTGAAATCCTGTAGGTAGATTTTTTTTCCTTATCCCAGATAAGGAGACTACATTCTCTTCAAATGTTTAAGATGGTTGTGGTGAATTATGTAAGAGCTGAATTTACTCTTGTGGCCTCCAGTAGGTGAATGCTATGGAGAGCTTCCCACAGTTGGAATGTGCTTTGAGTGAGACATCCAGGTATAAATTGAAGGACGCCTTATTGAAGATGTTACACAGCACATTTAAGTTTGTGACTGGTAGGATTAACCTTTAAGGGCCCCTAAAATAAGAGAGTTTATGCTTCTTTGGTTTGGGGAAAGATTGAAAGAACTTATTACTTTGGTAGTGTAGATAAGAAGCTAAAAATGGCTTGAATTGTTTGGAGTTGACCTGGTCCAAAGGTTAATTATTTAATAATGAAGTCAGTGAGAGTATGATATATGTGAATGACTTCTCCTATTATAAAAAGGAAATGGTTAGAACTAATCTTGTCTAGCTAAAGGCTCCAGGCAAGACTACATCAAAACCTGTATGATATAACAGACATCAAAGAGGAGTCAATAACCCAGTCTTCTCACCTTGACATTGCCACTTTGGAATATAGCTTAACTTTATGGATTTACTTTTGCTATTTAGCACCTGGGAATGCCATCTACTCAATTTGGCTTAGGCCCAGTTATGTTAATTAGATTAAAACGGCTGGCTACATCAATTTTAAGGTAATAAGACTAAGTAGTTCTCTTCAGTTCTCAAAAACCTTAAATCTTCTAAAATTGAGATGACACCCTTTCTTTCTACTCCACCCTTTTGGTCTACTTGTAAATATTACAGAGCTAGGTATCTCTAATCCTTGGATAAACTGTTTCTAAATAATATGGATTTAACCTGTTAGTCCTATTTTTCTGGACTACATTTGAATCTTTTAAATCTTATACCTCTCAAAAAATGAGTTGAAATTCTAGAAGTCATCATTGATATATTTACATCATTTTGGCCTTTGGAAATTTTTATATAAACATTTTGTTCGGTGATATCTGTCAAATAATACAACTTCCCACTTTAAAATATGGTGGCTATTAAAAGGTATTTGTGCTATTATAATGAGAGCAGTAGTCAGTTGACTATAAAAGTTGTTTATTAACATATTCCTAAAGAACTTTTCTATATAAATAATTTCTTTAAGCATTCACATAGTTGGATGGGTGTTTCTTTCCCCATAATAATTAATACAGTGTGAATTTTTGTCAAGTGATTCTTTGACACATGAGAGTATGGTTAAATGCTCAAATACAAAACTGTCTTGTATAAAAATATAAGTGAACAAGTGAGTTATCAGTTTTTAAAGGAATTATTTTAATTTAATTTAATTAATTAAAATTTGAACAGAGAGTGACAGAGAGAGAGAAAGAGAGAGAAAACAAGCTGCCAGCTCTGGGACTCAAACCATCGTCAGCCATGTGGGATTCCAGTGCTCTTAACCACCATGCTATCTGCCAGCCCGAGTTATCATTTTATAGCACTTTGGAATGTTATTTTTAAAGAGATTTTTGCTATAAGGTGTGTGCGTTTGCCAAAGAGATAGAGAGACAGAAAGCTAGAAATTACCCCCTGGAGGATGGCCATGCCACAATCCCTTTTCCTCCATTCTCCTCTCAGGATTTTGGGCATGCACGCACATATGCCCTGTGTGTTTGAAGATGCTGGGTCTGGGACTCAAACCGCTGTTGACTATGTAGGAGTCCAGCAATGTAACCATTACATCATCTGCTGGTCCCAACAGTTCAGAATTTTAATAAAGCACAGGCTCCTACATATCCAGAATGTCTGTTTTAGAAAACAACCAAAGTTGGAGTTCTCAGGATGCTTTGTTTCCTCTGTCCTCCCCATCATCTGCTCATCTTCAGTACAGTGTTCTCACCATGCAAGGTCCCATGCTCTGTGGGCTGCACCTATAAAGGCCCTTATAAAGGAGACAACAGGACACTGCACAGGGTGTGAAGGTGCTATAAGAGAGGATGAGTGACATTCAATAGCTTGACCACATTGAGTACTTGCTGTGTGCCAGGAACCATCTTTCCCCATAAAGAAACTGAGGATAAGGAAGTTTGTATTTCGGTAATGGCAGAGAGAGTGATGGTAACAAAGAAAGGAGATGTATAAACACTGAAATAGTAATGCAGACTAAAAAGGATTAATGAACTTGTTTCACCATGTTATCTTAAAGTTATTCTTTAGGGATGACCTTTATTAAAGCAAGAAACTTAGGTTAATAGCAAACAAAGTGTCATGTAAAATGTTAGGTGTAACCATTTCTTCTTTTTCTAGAGTTTCTTTTTTAAAAAAATGTTTTCTGAGAGAGAGAGAGAGAGCGAGCGAGCGAGCGAGCAAGGGTCTTGCCATACTGACATCCTCCCTCCATCTTTCCAACCAGCTAGGGTTGTGGCTGGGCCTATTGGTGCACCCAGGACTTAAGGTTGACTTGGGATCCAAACCCTGGGCCTTCCCATATGGCTCCAGTATCACACAGCAACAACTGCACCACTGCAGCTGGCTCAGGTGTAACCACTTCTATTTAAATAGACTCCTTAGTGCAACCCCGAATGTATATAATCAAACGGTATTAGACTTTTTATATTCAAAATTTATGCATTACACATTCCTCCTCTTTACTTCACATAACTGAAATAACCCAAACTAGTTTCACTTTTCCAGTATCTTTTTTTAAAATTATTTTATTTAACTTTATTTATTATTTATTCATTTGTTTATTTCAATTTGACCAGAGAGGGGGAGAGAGAGAGAGAGAGAGAGAGAGAGAGAAAGCAAGCCGCCAGGTCCAGGACTCAAACCACGGTCGGCCATGTGGGAATCCAGCACCCTTAACCACCATGCCACCTGCCGGCTCAGTATCTTTTTTTTACATGATGGTCACCCCAAAAATGTCAAGACGTCTCATTGGCTTTGCATTTCTACTTTTAAGAGAGAGCATTATATGAAGCAGGTATGTGAGAATGGGAGCAGCTGCTACAAGCAAACAGATCCTGATCAGATATTAAAGTGCGCTTTCAAAGGAGTCGAGTATGTTCCTGTCAATAAGCTACTCACTGTAACGACTTCCTATTCTACGGGCTTGCTTTGGAGCGCAGCCTGCTGACTCACCAGGCTGCTAGGAGTTTGTTTCTGCTGGGTTTCCCTACTGCCTGCTACTCATGAGTCATCACAGAATGAGAGCTTCTATCCTTAACAACAAGTGCAGACACCAGGCACTGAAAGCAACTTCAATCTTTCCAGCAAGAACTAGACTCTAGGCAGGGAAGGGGAAAATGAGGTTGTAGGTGTCACCACCAGCAGGGCTGCCAGATAACAGTCCCACACCCCAGGGCTTAGTCATCGGCATCCTGGTTTCAGCATCTTTTCTTTCACACACCCAAGTAGTTAAACTGGCATCTCGCAATGCCTGCTGTCTGCTCTTCCTCTCTCCTGGGCTTCCCCAACTTGCCTGCACAATGGAATCACCCAGAGAGTTTTCAAAAAGATGCAGATGCCTGATTCTCACTCCCAGTACCATTTAAATGGTTTGGGATATGATCTGGACATCAGGATTTTTCTCCAGAGCTCCCAGGTGATTCTAATATAGAGCAAAGTTTGAGAACCACTTCCTTGGAGAAGCATCACTTTTCCCATGCAATCCACCAGTTAAGGTTACCTAACCACCACTTTGTGGGTTTTCAAACCTCCTATCTTGGAAATCTACTGAGGCACAACCCCTAGCTAATGGCTTTAATTAATTTGACAGAAAAGAAAGGCAGATTGCAAATAAAGAGGGCATTTCCAGCAGGGAAGCTTGCTATTCAAGACCATTCTCTTAGTTTGCTGAAAACGTAGCCAAATTTAGTGGCCTAGAGACCCTCAAATGTTGCTATTTTCCCGGTTACCTTTTGGTCTCTGTTCTGTTTCATTCCACAGTATCTTGTTCGACAAAGTTGCAAGCCACAGGTCCCTTCAGATTAGAAGCAGGAACTGCGTCCGAACTCAGTCGAGACTGACCGGACTGCACGCTTCACCTCGGCTGGGACTGAACCTCCGCCTCGCAGCGCGGCCCCAGGGCAGATACTATGCTAATCAAGAAAGTTCTTCCGTCTCTTCGCGCGCGGGCTGACGCGGGCTTAACACTTAACCCTTGATTTTAGATTGACTCCACTAAAGTGCTTTCCACGACCTCTTCTTGCCTAGCTGATCTGGACCACTTTCTTTTTTTCTTTCTTTTCTTCTTTTTGGAAAAGGAGGGGACGCGAGCGAGTGATAGAGATCCACAGGGAGGGTCTCAGTGTTAGCTGGTGACGGGGTGAAGAGACGGCTAATGTTCGTAATATTAATTACTCCAAGCGCTACTGACCTGGCGAAGACGAGCAGAAGGGGACTGGGGGTAAAGACAAAGGCTCCTACTGGCCCAATGGCTGCAGCGCCCCTTCTCCGAGGTTACAGCTTTGCCTGGCACGGGACTAGAGAAGTGACTCGTGGTGCCCAAACCACGAGTCCTGTCGGGGTCTGAGAGTCTGCATTACCTAGTGCTCCAGGTTCAGAAGGGAGGTCTTGCGGTGCCCACCCCTCCTTTCGGCCCTTTGTGGGATTTCCGGCCTCGGTGCAGCCCTAAGGGTAAACCCCGAAGAATTTCCTACCCACCCAAGAGTGCGGAGTCGCTGAGAGGGTCTCACCCAGCGCGCTGGGTACTCTGTGCAGAAAACCAAACCAAACCAAACCAACCAACACACACACACACACACACTCACACACTCACACACTTGGCCGCAGAATAATAATCAGCTCCCTTTCTCACTCGGCTCCTGAGTCCCAGGCGCCAGGAGCCGGGGCTGGCCTAGGAGTGGGGAATGGTGGGGCTGGTCGCCGCCGGAGGGGCCGCAAGGGAAGCGGCTGGAGAGCGAGTTTAGGGGTTGCTCTCTGGCCGGAGGGTGCCGGCGCTCTGCACTTCCTGGTCTGCTTCGGAGCGCAGAGTCCCTACCCCCCCACTCTCAACCCGGGCGCCCCAACTCTTGAGCCTTGAGGGCCGAGCGCTGCGGGTTCGCACGTGCAAGACCCCTCTCCTTCACCGGCGCCGAGACTTCCTATGCTGGACAGCCCCGACTCTTCGCCCCGAGCCAGTCCACTTTGCTTCTGCCAGCGTGGCAACCCCGACTCCCTCCCTTTCCCCGGGATGCGACGCACTGAGGCCCCGAAGGAGAGACACGACTAGTGGGAGTGCGGCGGGGTGCACACCCAGGGGCCGCGGCGCAGACCCCTGCACAACTTCTTGCTAGGCTCAGGGACCCCAGGTTCCTCTTACTCTGAGACCCGCAGCTTCAGACTCTGGAGGCTAAAGGAGGCGCGGCTAGCGCCCAGCCTGGGAGGGACTGCGCCTGGGCAGGGGGTGTCGGGGTGCGCCAGGGCGGTACCGCTTTAAATGCACTTGACTCACCTGCTCCGGCGCTGTCGCCTCCTTCCTCTGCTGACAGCTGGGGGCTTTGTTTTCTCCACCCACCCGGTCCGCCGCGCTCCGCCCCCAGGGCCGCACGTGACTTGCCGTCTGCCACAGTAGCAGCTCCCGAAGTCTACCCGAGAGAGCCCCAGCGCCGCCCCTTCCCGGGGGTGCTGGTGCAGGTGGGGACCCCAGCCGGGGAGAGGCCCTAGTAGGACAGAGGTGACCCGCGGGAGGACACTGGTTCGGCCGTTAGGAAGCAGGCTGGATTGGTGACAGGGAAGACCGTGCCCGCCAGTGAAATGAACAGGGTCGTTGGGCCCCACCCGAGAGTGGAGGGCCGGCGCAGCCTGCAAAGGGGGCTTGAAAAGGCAACGCCACACCCAGAATCAAGTGCCTGCGACCTGGGGCCTGCGCGCCAAACCGAGCGCATCTGCGTTTTACACCAAGTGTTTGGATTGTATCTGAGGCACCACTGATAATGACCGGTAAACTAGTTTTGTTAGGAATATAAATTAAAGTAGACCATTCTAAGTCGAGTAGTGATTAACATTTAACAACAGCAAGTTTTATTGAGGTTTGGAATCTGCTTGTTGATGCTGTTGATATTTGGATTCTATTTGGAACTTGGAATACAAGCTGCAGGAGCTAGCTCCAGAAGATTATTCATGTGGGCATTAGGCCATTTGGAACGGAGCCTATTTTTAATGAAATGAATTGAGAAAATGTTCTGGTTTCAAGATTCAACTCAGTATTTGCTGCGTTTTGGACATGGGCCCGACCCTTGCTGATCAAAATGATCTCTGGTGTTTGAAACCACAAGAACTTGTCTGAGTTTTTTTAAGTCCTTGGAGCACAAGCACGTACATACCTTGTTTTCCCAAGCTGCTACTGGGGGAAAAATGGTCTGTTTCTCCCACCAGCATTCATTAAAGCGCAGTCGTCTTGCAAAGGGATTTAACACAGGCTTTCCAACTTTTAAGGTGCGGAGGGATCACCTGGGAATCTTGTTAAAACCAAATTCTGATTGAGCGGGTCTGGGATTGGGTCTGAGAGTCTGCATTTCTAGAAGACTCCAGGTAATATCAGTGCTGCTAGTTTGAGGGCCACACTTGCAGTATTTTAAAGTACCTGCTTTGAGTCCGAGTGCACCATTTGCTGCGTGCAGTAAGCGTTCCAAGTGTCGAATAGGGCTGGTTTTAATACACGGCCTACAGAGTTGTCTTGAAATTGAATGGGAACAGACACACAAAGCACCTCCTGCAGCGTCTGCCACACATATACCTCGGTTTCAAAAAAATATTAGCTAATTAACTCTGGAGGTCATCCTGGCAGAGGCAGCACAAAGTTCATCATGCCAGCAGGGGGGAGCAGTGTGTGAACGGGCACAGGCAGGAGGGCACTACCCAATAGAGATGGCTGAGCCCCCATGGTGCCTAGCAGGTGCCGGATGTGTGAGGTGAGTTTGCTGAATAAATGAATGACTGCAATGCAGAGCAAATCACACATGTTCCTTCTTGTTTCTACTTTAAATCTTGATAAATTAGTTCTGAGATATTGAATTAAAAATAATTTTGCTTTTTGGGAACCAGCAGTTAGCGTAATGGCTATGTCGCTGGACTCCCACGTAGTGGACTGCGGTTCGCGTCCCAGACCCGGTGGCTTAAAACTCACGCTGGGCGCATGTGCATGCATGCCCAAGATCCCCAGAGGAGAATGGAGGAGAAGGGATTGCAGTGTGACCATCCCCTCTGGGGGGTGATTTCTCACTTTCTGTCTCTATGTCTCTCTCTGTATGTCTGGCGAGTGCACATGCCCTATAGCAAAAACCTCTCCAAAAAAAAATTTTGCTTTTTATTACAGATAATATCCAACTGCCTGTCAGATTATTAATCTATTTTAATATGTGAGAGAGCAAATGGATTGTTAAGGCAAAGTACATTTTTTATCCTCATTAAAGACCTTGAAATTTAAATTTAAATGAATTTATTAATGAAGATACAGTATTCTTAGCTCTCCAGATGAATGGGTATTGTCATCATACTTCTCATATCTTCCTTTTTTGCTTCTCCTCTCTCTGTCACCTAAATATGGGTATTTCCTAAGACTCATTTCTTGGATTTTCAATTTTTTCACTATCTGCCATTTCCTTCAAAAATTTTATTTGTGTCTTACATTCAACTTTCAAGTTTGTGGAGATTACTTAGGAATCTATATCTACATTTATAACCCTTTTTAAAAAAAAGTTATTTAATTTTATTATTTTTATTATTACTATTATTTTAAATGTGACCAGAGAGAGAGGGAAAATGAAAAAGCAAGCCTTCAGGTCTGGGATTTGAACTGTGGTTGTCCATGTGGGAGTCCAGCTCCTTAACTACCATACCAACTGCTGGCCCCTCTTAACTCATTTTTAAGCACTATTTTACTATTTCTGTATTTCCAATTACTTGCTAGCATTTCCACTAAGTTTTCCACTATAGTTTAGTGTATTCTGAATTAAACTTCTCCTTCCTCCTGTGAAATGGATACCTCCTTGATGATAAATAGGAGTGGTTATTTACACTGGGAAGACCACAGTGTGAATCTGGGAACCTAGGAAGGGTGTGAGACTCAGTAATGATTTAGCTCGGCTGCCTTCTGCTGCTCCTAGGTGTTCCTCTGAGACTGCCCTCAACAGTGTGTAAACATGACTTACTGGTATAATAGACATATCAGCAGCTGTGGGCTGCTGTGGAACTGATGATCAGTATGATTCGAGCTATGAGAGACTTTCAGTCAGAATAAGTGAGGTGATAACAGATTCCAAAGTCTCAGTGGCTTCATGCAGCAAAGGCAGTTTCCTGCTCATGCACAATTTCCAGGGCAGCCATCATGATGACTCATGGTTCTAGCCTGCTTCATTCCCATGACAGCTTCATGAGCACCAGGGCAGGGGAAGAGAGTATGGAGACTTGTGCAGCAAGCCTTAAATGTTTTCACCAGGAACGACACAGGTCACTTCCCACATTTTGCTAGTTGAAGGAAGTCACATGATGATTGCTTAATTTTAAGGGGACATGTAGTCAGAAGGAATGAGAAAGTAGAAATCTTGGTGAGCTTGGGTAATATTTGCTATAGGTATCCATTCAACAAGAAGGTTAGGAATATAATTAATCTGAAAACAGCCTAGCTGTAGTAGGATGTGAGAAAAGATTAGCACTGAAGAAAGTGTCCAGTTATGTGTGGAATATTGTGGGGGAAACATTCATGTTGTTGTTGTTGCTGTATGTTGGAATAAAAAAAACCCCAAAACCTTAAAAGTGAAGAATTCTTTCTCAGTCAGAGTAATCATATAATTTAGCAAAAGACAGTGCAATGATCATCAAACACTTACGACATAGAAGCTGAGAAAGATCATCTATGTTGATTATACCCTAGGGAACACACACATTAAATAAGAAGTAAGTTTGCTAATTTTGATGGCATTGCTGATCATTCTTCAGTTAGGAGTGAATGTACATGTGTGAACAATGAAATATTTCAGCAAAATCCAATTGTCCCATATTTCCCCATGGTTGTCTGAATTATGTCTTTGACAAAATATTCTCTCGTCACGTACATGAGAATGTTGACATATACCTGTGTAGGTAAAGATCAGTCCATATGGAATGGGAAAAAAAATCACTTATATCAGTGGGAGAAAAATATAGTGATAGGCATTGGGCTTCATTCTCCAAAGGGTAGAGATTATGTAAATGAAACTTGCCCCTTACTTCTTCTAACATTTCATGCTTAAAATATTTGGACACTTTCTTGGCCTATTGGTTATGGCAGCTGGATCCCACATGGCAGACTGTTATTTGAATCCCAAACCCAGTGGCTTGAAAAAAATGCAGTGGATGTGTGTATGTGCATGCTTCAACTCCCAACAGAATGTAGAAATGGAGGAGAAAGGATTATGGCAAGACCACAGCCCATTGGGAAATGCTTTATCCATCTCCCTTTTCTTGGCCTCTTTTTGGTAGTTCAGGCCCCCTCTGGTGACTAAACAAAAATAGACAAAGTATCAACGAATGCTGCAAGTGCAGATGCTACACTATGCAGATACAGCATAGCCTATGATACTGGGGTGCTGGGCACTGAGCAGTGTTTTTGATCTCAACAATTTTATGTTGTTCCTACCTACCTCTACTCCATTTTAGAAACATTTAATTCTTGGTAAAACTTGGTAAAACTTCTCAAGTATGAATTTTTTTTTTTGGTTTATTTCTTCCAGTAGTATACATGCATGAGAGAGAGAGAGAGGGAGAGAGACAGACAGACAGTTCCCCCAAAAGGGATCAGATGCTGAGATCCATCCTAGCCTCCAGCTAGCCTCGTATCATGGTCAAGCTCCCGGAATACACGGGAGGTCTCTGGACCTGGACTGGGAACTTTCCCATGTGGGATTGACTCACAGTTCCTGTCTAGCCTCTCAAATGTATATATATGTGTGTGTGTGTGTATGAACGTACGTATTATGTATAAATGTATATATATATAAATAATTCAAATGTATATATGTACAAATGTATATATATATTTGAATTATTTTATTTAACTTTATTATTATTACTATCATCATTTTTACATTTGATCAGAGAGAGACAGACAAAGAGAGAGGGAAAGTGAGAAAGCAAGCCACCAGGTCTAGGACTTGAACCGTGGTTGGCCATGTGGGAGTCCAGTGCCTTGAACCATCATGTCACCTACCAGCCCCTCAAATAAATCTGTTTATGTAACATGAGCATCATCCTGAAGCTAATATTCTTGACTCACATGTTCCTACAAATATCTAACACACGAGACTAAAAAAGAGAGGAAGAATTTATCAGTTAATGGTTTAAATTATTTGCTCAAATCCTTTTCATTTTATCTGATTAATTTTGACCTCTGAGTTCTTGCTAAGTTGTAATACTGCTCTGTGTAAAAACCATAGCCTTCGTTCAGCTCATTTGCCTATGCCTTAATTGGGTTGATAATTTTTTTTATTGTTCAGATAAGCTGCTTGAATTCTCTGTATATTTTGGTTATCAGTCTCTTATCTGAGGCATAGTTTGCAGACTTTTTAATGAAGACATATAAACAGCCAAAAAGTATATGCAAAAATGCTCAAGATCCCTTATTATATGAGAGATGCAAATCAAACCCACAATCAGATACCACCCAAACCCAGTCAGAATGGCTAAGACTAAAAAAATAAAGAATGATAAGTGCTGGTGAGGCTATGGTGAAAAGGGACCTCTCCTGTGCTGTTGATGGGAATGTAAATTAGTATGTGGAGAACGGTATGGAAATTCCTCAAAGACCTGTAACTAAAACTACTGTATGATCCATCAGTTCTACTTTTGGGTATCTATTCAAAGGATAGAAATGCACTCAGTCAGAAAAACTTGCACATCCATGTTTATTGCAGCATTATTCTTAATTGCTAAGATATGAACGAACCCAAATGTACAAGAACAGATGACTGAATTGAAAAGTGTGGCACATATACACCAAGGAATACTATTAAGCTATCGAAAACAATGAGACCCTGGCATTTGATAGAAAGTGGATGAATATGGAAGATTTACTTCTAAGCAAAGGAAGCCAGATTCTGAAAGAGAGGCATTGAATGTCCCCATTCAATATATAATGAAAGTCTGCACTCTATGGCAGAAACTGAAAGATTGGACAGTATAAAGGCATGGATAGCAACTGTGGATACGAGAGACAGTGTGGAAGGAGGGTGGGAGACAGAGGAGGGGGATATGGAGAAGGGTGAGAGGGAGGGACTCATGGGGGAAAAAAGAAGCATAACATTTAAGGGACATAAAATGGAAAGTTATCTGTTGATAATATGCATAGTAATATATCATTGATTGAGCTAATATACATTGTATTCAGGATGGAAAAATCCATATGGTAAGGTACAATAATACACAGTGATTGAATGTAAAATAAATAAATAAAAATGGGGAAAAAATTCCATAGCCTCAAGAGATATGCTATATTGAATGACTTATCCACTTATACATATATTGGTAGTACCATGTAAGACAGAGATAGAAGTGTTCATTACCAAGATTTGATAGCATTTATGAAGATGAATAGTAAAGGCAGCATAAGTTGACTAATCACAGGGATCAATGCCTGTAATGACTTGAGCATCTATTCATGAAGTAAGTGTTGAAACAAAAAATGATAGCACCTTCAAAGCATTGTGTGGGCTACTAGTAAATACTTAAGTTTAGCTAAAAGTATCATTTTATAAATAAAATTCAGGAGAAAGCTTAAATGACTGAATCAAGTCTTAATGTCTAGCTAGAGCCAGAAATAAAAACTGCTTCCTCCATAAAGTAATAGGATAAAAGAGTGAAAATATGCTTATTATATATTATTTATTGGTGTATATATATCACAGATTTTTTTAAATGTATGTAAAAAATAACCAACTGTTACCTTGGCTCCTGCAAAGCTATTATGTGATAAAAGTATTTGTAATTTTATACCACGTGAAAATAAACTAATTAAAAAATTTTTTTTCTTATTTAATTTTATTTGTTATTATTATTTATTTTTTAATTTGACCAAAGAGGCAGAGAGAGATAGTGAGAGGAGGAGAAAGTGAGAAAGCAAGCCTCCAGGTCTGGGATTCGAACCATGGTTGGCCATGTGGGAGTCCAGTACCTTAACAACCATGCCATCTGCCAGACCCAAAAATAAACTAATTTACAGAGAAATTGGACATACATATCTTTTTGTACTACTTAGAACAGGTGTAGCTAGGCTCAATTTCTTTCATACTCAGTATTTTTGTCATACTCAGTTTCTTTTGTAGGCAGCAGATTTAATTAATTAAGCTGTTCAATAGTAATAATCCATTTTTAAGAATTATTTATTTATTTATTTATTTTATTTAATGTTATTGTTTTTTAAAACTTGCTATAGGTACAAGCACTTGCCAGAGTGCCAGAGAGTGACAGATAGAGGAGTTGGGGGAAATGAGAAAGCAAGCTACTGAGTCCAGGATTCGAACCAAGGTTGGCCATGTAGGTCCTGCATCCCAACCACTGTGGCATCCACTGGGTCCCAGTAATGATCTCTTAATGGATGACACTGTCTTTAAATTTACTTTTTCAGTCTCTGAGGCTAAGAGATGAAATATTTTAAAATTTGCGTTGGCAACTCCATAGAGCCCAAGACCCAAATGACTTTCTAAGGACCAGTGGGATTACCACTGCCTCATCATGAGATTCCCCTAGAAGAAGATGCAGCCAGTTTTTGCTGAACTGAAAGCTATTTCTTTTGGAGAGGTTTTAGCTATAGGGCGCGTGCGCTCGCCAGAAAGACAGAGAGAGACAGAGAGACAGAAAGCGAGAAATCACCCCCCAGTGGGGTATGGCCATGCCGCAATCCCTTCTCCTTTCTCCTCTCAGGATCTTGGGCACACACGCACATGCGCTCAGTGTGAGTTTAAGCCACCGGGTCTGGGACTTGAACTGCGTTCGACTACATGGGAGTCCAGTGACATAGCCTTTACGCTAACTGCTGGTCCCATGAAAGCTATTTTTGATTAATTAAAGCTTTCTTTGCCGATTGCATCTTTTGC
>NW_006159775.1:1828492-1852299 GCF_000334495.1 Tupaia belangeri chinensis
GACATCCTGTCCATAAATTGATCAACCAATATAAGAATGATAAGTAATTGATCTTTTGCCTCTCTTCAGAAATGTCTTTTGGTTTTTGATGTTTCTTTTTTTTTTAAATGTATTTTATTTATTATTATTACTTTTTAGAAAATATGATGAGAAAGAAAGAGAGAGGGAAAGTGAGAAAGCAAGCTGCCATGTCTGGGACTTGAACCAGTCCAAACCACTTGCCAGCCCCAGTTTTTGATGTTTCAACAGATATGTTGTCTTCTTTGGTTTTAAAATATTTTTAAGAATTATTTATTTATTTTTATTTATTAATTTATTTTATTTTAAATTGACCACACACACACACATGAGAGAGAGAGAAAGAGAGAGAGAGAGAGAAAGAGAAAGAAAGCCACCATATCTAGGACTCGAACCATGGTTGGCCATGTGGAAGTGTCTAGCACCTTAACCACCATGCCACCTGCTGGTCCTGGTTTTTTAAAGTTTAAATACATTGATCTAAGTGGTAATTTATTCAACAAACAGTTTTTTTTTTTTTTTTTTGAGAGATTTTCACTATAGGGCGCGTGCGCTCGCCAGACAGACAGAGAGAGACATTAGAGACAGAAAGCGAGAAATCACCCCCGCAATCCCTTCTCCTCCCTTCTCCTCTCGGGATCTTGGGCACGCATGCACACGTGCCCGGCGTGAGTTTTAAGCCACCGGGTCCAGGATGCGAACCGCGGTCGACTAGGTGGGAGTCCAGCGACATAGCCATTACGCTAACTGCTGGTTCCCGTTCAACAAACAGTTTTGTGTTCCCTTCTGCTGGGCAGTTGCTATGTTAGGTGCTGTGGTCACCCCAAAGGTCTTTGGTCTCAAAGGACTTACAGCATAGAAAAAAAAATGCGTAGTATGGCTTGAGCAGGTATTGAAAGATTATGGGCAAAGTGCTAAGAGAACACTGGGAAGAACATCAGAGGAGGGATTTCATCAATGTTGTGTCTTGAAGGATGGAGAAGGTACTGTGTGAGGATGGTTTGGAGTGAGACTGACTATGTGGACATGAGTATTTGGGAAAGAAGATGTGAAAGACAAAGACAATCAGAGATTCAAGGATGAGGAGAAGTTCACTGTGGCTGATGGGCAGGCTGAGTGGATTAGAGAAGTATGTGTCGAGGAGGTAGTCAACCAACCCGGCATGAGAAAGGACCTGAAGTGTCTCTCTGGGGTGTTTACATGTAATGCACTGGTCACTGGTCTCCAAAGTGGGGTGAAAACACTTGAGGGGTGTATGAAATGATATACTGGGGAGTGGGAAGAAAGTGTTAACACTTGGCAATCTACCTGACATTATAAAAAAGGATTTAAGTGCTGTTAATAAGTAACATGTGGGTTGACATGGGTGCTTCACCTGGTCTGTATGTCTGACAAATGGAGGGATTTATCAGGAAAAGTTGGGATTCACAACATTTAAGGGGTGTCCTTAATTCCCTTACTCATTCTTAAAGCCAACAGCAATTTATTAGCAGTTTATGTATGCTTGGCCAAGTGGATTTATGTGTTATATTATCTAGTTTGACTAACCTATGCCTCACACAATGGGTAAGTGGGGACTGGAGAGGAGTGCAGCAAAAAAAACGCGACTCGCATTGGAACGTCCCCAGTTTGCATCCCAGGACTTCCCTGTGCATGCTGGGCATGTATTTATGTGCCTGATCCAGCTGGCGGAGCCTGGGGGAGCGGGGTAGATTGCAGCATGAGGGTCTGTTGGGAGTATTTCTCTTTATATATTCCTCTCTCTTTCTCTTTCTGTCTGAAAGGAATAAATAAGTAAAACTATTTTTTTTTTTTGAGAGAGATTTTTGCCTTAGGGCATGTGTACTCGCTGGAGAGACAGAAAGACAGAAAGCAAAAAATTACCCTCCAGGGGGATGGCCACACCACAATCCCTTCTCCATTTTTCTCTTGGGATTTTGGGCACACAAGAACTCTGCGTCTGGGATTTGAACTGCTGTCAACCATGTAAGAGTCCAGCACCTTAACTGCTATGCCACCTGCTGGCCTCTATAAGTAAACTTTTAAAAAATTGGATAAATGGCAGAAAGATTGATGGTATCACCAATAATACACTCATTCATGAATTTTCACAAGAGTTCTTGTGAATCTGATAAACAGTTTTGAAGATGAGTATATCACAATGTCATAAACTCATCCTGTAATATGTTTTCTCCATTTGTATATGTAGTTCTCTGTGAGCTGTATTCAATAGCCTTACTAGCCATTAAAGTTAACATCAACATAAATTGCACTTGGATCCAAATTTGTAAGTTGCCTTATTGCAATAAAAATTTCCAAAAATTCCAAAGCATTTTCAATAACATTATTCTCACTAAACAATGTTTTCTTTTTTCTTTTTTCTTTTTTTTCAAATTGCCAGAGCGTGTGTGTGCTTACCAGAGAGAAATAGAAAAAGAGAGCGAGAGAAAGAGAGAGGGAGAAAGAAATCATCCCTCCAGTGGGGTATGGTCTTGTCACAATTCCTTCTCCTCCATTTCTCCATCCTATTCAGATGTGGGACAGGCACGCACATGCATCCAGGATATTTTTCAAGCCACTGAGGCTAGGACTCAAATCGGGGTTGGGCATGTGGAATTCAAGCTCCCTTAACCACTAGGCTTGAGGCCAGCTCACTTACCAAGGTTTCAGTGACAGCAAGAAATGTTATCTACTATTCATAAATAGAATAAAAAGTAAAGCTTATTTCATCTTCACCTCATCCTTTACATTTTTAATTTTTGTGTTGTTTTCTTATGTGACCAATATATTAATGCAGTAATTATATTTCTGTGTTATTTACAAATGAATATGGTGTGTGTGAGATAAGAAATTTTTGCAGAAGGTATTAGGAAAAAGTTGTCTATGATCTGGTTTGTTTTGGGGAAGACAACTTTGGAAAAGGTATGGACTGGAGAATGAGAGGCCAGCGTCCAGGAAATCAGCTAGAGAGCTGAAATGAAGACAGATGAAGACATGGCGTGAAAGAGTGACAGTGGTGATGGGGAGGAGAGATACTAAAGCACTAGACTTCAGTAGGAATGTGTGTGTGTGTTTGTGTGTGTTGTGTGTGTGTGTATTTGGGAGGGGGAGAGGGAGGAGAGAGAGAGAGAGAGAGAGAGAGAGAGAGAGAGAGAGAAATCCCTGTGGACATCAAGCAAGATACAGAGTTCAATTTAGGACATGTTTAGTCAGAAGTGCCCCAGAGATTCCAGGAAGATGTCTAGTGGGTGTTTTAAATAAAATCTGAAGCTCAGGAGAGCTATGAGATAGGGAGTTTACAGTAGATTTAATTTCTTGATCTGCACTTTCTCTACAACAGCTGGCCTTTAAAAATATCCTTCCTTTGGGACCAGCAGATGGTGTAATGGTTATGTCACTGGACTTCCACATCGTCAACCACGGTTCAAGTCCTGGACCCAGTGGCTTAAAACTCATGCTGGGGACATGTGCATGAGTGCCCAAGACCCCAAGAGGAAAATGAAGGAGGGATTGCAATGTGGCCATTCCCCTTGAAGGATGATTTCTCACTTTCTGTCTTTCTGTCTTTGTCTCTCTGGTGAGCACATGTGCCCTATAGCAAAAATCTCTCTCAAAAAATCCCTCCTTTTAAAGATGAATTAACATAACAGTTTAATATTTATAATTATATATAAAGAAGTAAAAATGATGCATTGCAGGATGCAGTACAAGATGGTGATAATAATGCACCATTAACAGACAACTCTAGAGTTTGGATTGGACACAGAGGCTAGTTTTGCCCTCTACTGGCTTCTTTAAAAGCATATTACCCTTTGCAGGTTTTCTATGTTTATTATTTTGTTGTTCCCCAAGAGTTTTTAGAACTGCAGTTTATTGTAAGATGGGCTCTCTCTCCGGTACCACATTCTGTCTTTGCCCACCTCAAACCTTATTGTTTAGGGCAGCCATTTTTTTTTTATTGTGCTATAAAAATTGTGAATGCTCCCTGATGTTGCTCTAGACATTTTCCTTCTTTAGGCAGCACAGACATTGTAAAACTGTGGCATGATTTCCACTGTGACTCTCTCCATAGTGTTTACTGAACAACCTGTCATAGCTCGTTCTTGCTAAGTTGTGATGATATCTTTCATGCCAGGCCATTTCCCCAATCCCACACCATCATCCTGGGATATAACAAGAAATATATATCTAGTTTCTGCCCCTGATGGCTGGCTTAGAACAGCTTAAACCTTTGTAATTTCCTGAGTGATAGGGTGCTAGGTGCATCTTTTTATTTTTCTAGCATTTGATTTTTGACCCTGGTTTGACACAGAGCTCCTAATTCCTTGGATTTTCCTTGGTGGTAGGCATATCTTTAGTTCTAATGAGTCTTGGTGGGCTTCTGGGTGGGGACAGATCACTAAAAAGACCAAGCTATGATTAGAAGCTTAGAACATTCATCTCCACCTTCCTCCATAGAGAAGGGAAACAGGGTTGGAGATCGAATTAATAATCGATCATGTCTACATGAGGGAGCCTTTATAAAGATTCTTAAACTGTGGGCTTCAGAGGGTTTCAGGTCACTATGAGGTGCTAGGAGGGTGGGATGGTTCGCCAGAGTGGGCATGGAGCTCTGCTTGGCTTCTATACCTTGCCCTGGGCATCACTTTCATCTGACTATTCGTTAGTGTCCTTGGTAATAATCCTCTCTAATAAACTGGTAAATGTAAGTAAATGACCTCTCTGAACCATGTGAGCCACTCTAAGAGATTAATGAAACCTGAAGAGGGTTCCATTATAACTCCGAATTAAAACTGGTTGCACAGAAATTGGGAGGCCCGGATTTCCCGTTGACCTCTCAAGCGGGAGACAGTTTTGTTGCACTGTGCCTTTAACCTTTGAGATCTGCTGCTATTTCCAGGAAGATAGTGGCAGAATTGAGTTCAATTGTAGGACGGTCAATTAGTGTATGCTGGAGAACTGCTTGGTGTGGGGAGAAACCTCCTTCTCCATATGTTACATTGACTAGAACCATGAGAATGTTGACAGTGTAAGAGAAGAAAACATGTTCATTATTCTTTTATACTCACCTTATCCCCATTAAGCATCTGTGTAATTTACCAGCATAATTTTCAGGCCTTACACAATTCTATCTTTAACAGTTAATCTTACAAATATAGTTTTATAATTAAATAATCCCGATTTTTTTTATATTGTGGCTTTGTGGCATTTTATTATTTAATGTTTTAGACACTTATCCGTTGTTTTCCTTCTTAAACTGAAATTTATTTTACAGTGGGAATGTCTCTCTGTCTATGCATGAGGACAAGAAGTTTTGTCCATTTTTTAATTGCTGTATCTCCAGAGTGTAAAACATGTCTAAAACATGACATGATAAATATTTTTGAATGAATAAATACCTCCAGAAATAAAGGAACAGAATAGATTCATAGATATGTCTTGATTTGAATGATTTTCCTTTCTATTTTTACATTTTTTAAAAATGATAGTCCATTAATGCACATGGAAGAGAGAGAGAGAAAGAGAGAGAGAGAGAGAGAGAGAGAGAGAGAGCAACTTTGAGAGGGTGTCATCATGCTGTGATCTCATTACCCCATCCTCTAGCTCCTCAGACTACTGGGTGCCCATGCATGCATACCCACCATGTCTTCAAGCCACCGCAGGGATCTGAACTCACAGTTGGCAGTACGACTTCCAGCTTTGCAGGGCACCTGTACTACTGCTGCACCACAATGGCTGTTCCTATGTCTTTTAAAATGCAAATTATCCTTACCACATTTTACTATTTCATCATTTAGTAATTCCACTTATTAAAAACAAACAAACAAACAAAAAACCCAAAAAACCAGTTTAATATTATAACTGTAAGATAGTAACTTTCATACATAGGGCAAGTTTTATTTTTTTAAGAGAGATTTTTGCTATAGGGCATATGCATTTGCCAGAGAGACAAAGAGAGAGACAGAGAGACAGAAAGCAAGAGATCACCCCTTCACAGGCGGGATGGCCACACCGCAATCCCTTCTCCTCCATTCTCCTCTCAGGCTATTGGGCATGCATGCACATGCGCCTGGTGTGAGTTTGGACCCACTGGGACGCCAACTGCAGTCAACCATGTGGGAGTTCAGTGATATAACCATTATGCCATCTGCTGGTCCCACATATAACAAGGTTTAATCTTTCAGTACTTAAGAGAACAAGTCCTGTCAATCTTCTTGTAGCTGAAAGACATGCTGAAGACCACAAATACATCTTCTATGAGTTTCCAAATAATATTTAGGTAGGAAGATTAAGTTTAGTTTCAAAAATAAACATAAACTTTTTAGAAAGAATTATTTTATTCCTCATTATGATTTTTCAATTTGACCAAAGAGAGACAGGGGGAGAGGGGAAAAGTGAGAAAGCAAGCTGCTAGGTACAGGACTTGAACCACTTTTGGCTATGTGAGAGTCTAGTATCTTAACCACCACACCACCTACTGGCCCCCAAACTAAATATTCTTAAGTAATGGTTTTCTTTAGAATATGGCAAATAAGTAAAATTAAAAGGAGAAATATAAAATATAGGACAATAATAGAACAGGGGGCTTTGAAACCAATGTCTTAAAGACAATAACTCTTATCTATACCAGTGAAGTACTAATCATATATTGCAAGGCATTGCTAAAATAGCATTTAACCACCTCCACAAATTAATTCTTGCTGTTCCTATCACCATTTCATAAAATGATTTTTTCCTCCATCTTTGTTCTGAGAAGAGCATTGGAACAAATGCCTCTTAACTGTCTCAGAGAAATCTAGCAGCTGTGAGCTGTGTGTTGGCTCTGGGGACTTGGATCAGGACTGCTGTAACTGAGGATAATGGATGGAGAAGAAAATCTGCAGTGGTGGGAGAGTCGGGCCCGGAAACGCCCAAGTCAATTGTGCTTTGGAGAAACAGTAATGTGGTTTGCCATGCTACCATGTGTTGCTTTGTCCTCCAAGAACACCCATTCTGTTCACTACTCAGAGTGCACAATTCGTTTTATTGCATAATGGGAAGTGTAATGAGTAGGCATAGAATACCAAATATGTTCCCATTGAAATTCCACACAGGTTCATTTATAGCTCCTCTCATTATTTTTGTTTTCTTTGTGGATTTTCTTTCTTATGAGGATTTTATAAGATTAAATGAAGTTTGAACAAGTCCCAGACATTCCTATGTTAGTTGAAAAGAAATGTGTGCTAGTAATAGTGAGGATGATGGAGCAGGGATCAGGAGTCCATATCATTGAGGCTGGAGCTCTTTAGGATGGATACAGATCTCTGTGGTCATCTGCAGAGGAGTGATATTTTTGGATGGCAGATCAGACTGACTCTGGCTAAGGACGAAGTTGGCAATATGGTCTTTATTTACTATGAGCTTGACCTTGCACAAAGTGAAACTAAGCACAACACTTTTGATCCTGATTTCTAGAGACCTCAGATTCCAGAGGCAGTTTCTAGCTGGCTTTCCAAATCCAGAGAGAGTGCTGTGTCTTTAAAGAACATAAGAAATCACCAAAAAGCCCAGAAGTAGTCAAATAGTTAAACAGAATATAGTTGAATTATATGATGGATTAGTTTGTAACTGCTAACAAAAATCACATTAAAAATGCATAAGGGCCTGAGAAATGATTACTGTATTAAGGAATAAAAATAATAAGATAAAAGTTTTTAAATTTTGTATATCCAGTATGATGCCATTGAATAAAATAAATTCCCATATGTTTCTATGCATAGAAAAGTAAATAAAGTTGAAAAAATATTTTAAAATGGTGACATTCCCAGATTACAAGGAATTTCCATTTTCTCTTTTATATGTTTTCGTTTTAATTAGATGCTTTTGTTGGCCTGTGTATATACTCACACCCATACACAGGTATGAGGAAGGGAACTTTATGAAGTTTGGGGAAAATGGAATTAAAGTATGAGTTTATTTTGGAGGCGGAAAATTTTTTTGGGACCCATTCATAGTTTTTTTTTTTGTTTGTTTGTTTGTTTTAAGATGTCAGAGGGATCAGCACTCATCAGAAAGTGATATGTAGAGAAGCTTCATTCCCTTCTCCAATTCTCCATCCTGTCAGGATTTTGTGCACACAGGCTGCTGGAGGAGGGATTCAAACTGTAGTTGGCCACATGGGATCTGGCTTGCTTAACCACTAGGCTATGGGGCCAGCCGGTTCAATAGTTTTTTTCCCTCCCTCCCTCCCTTCTTTCTTTCTTTCTTTCTTTCTTTCTTTCTTTCTTTCTTTCTTTCTTTCTTTCTGTCTGTCTGTCTGTCTGTCTTTCTTTCTTTCTTTATTTCTTTCTTTCTTTCTTTCTTTCTTTCTCTTTTTTTTTTTTTAGAGAGGTTTTTGCTATAGGGTGAATATGCTTGCTGGAGAGACAGACAGCTAGCGAGAAATAACCCCCCAGGAGGATGACCACACTGCAATCCTTTTGCCTCCATTCCCTTCTCAGGATTTTGAGCATGCACGCACATGTACCCAGCATGAGATTTAAGCCACCAGGTTCATGGTTTTTTCATAGTACACATTTTTAATGAACTTTTTGAATATTCTTTATGAGAGACAAAAATAGAGACATAAATATACTGATTTTTTAAGAAATTTGTTCCCATGATTGTGATGGGCTGATAAATCTAAAATCAGGCTGGAGCCCCAGATAAGGGTTAATCTTGCAGTTTGCATAATTTCTTCCTAATATGCATCCTCTGTGAACTTTTTGAAAACTCTTTCAGGCAATATGAATGACCCTACACTTTTAGGATAGTTCAAGAAGAGGGACCAGCAGTTAGCATAATGGTTATGTCCCTGAACTCCCCTGTAGCTGACCGTGGTTTGAGTCCCAGACCCAGCGGCTTAAACTCATGATGGCACGTGTGCGTATGTGCCCATGATCCTGAGAGGAGAAGGGAAGAAAAGGGATTGCGGCGTGGCCATCCCCCCGGAGGGTGATTTCTTGCTTCCTATCTCTCTGTCTCTCTCTGTCTTTCTGGTGAGGTGAGTGCATGTGCCCTATAACAAAAACAAACAAACAAACAAACAAACAAAACCTCTCCAAAAAAATAAAAAGGGTAGTTCAAGAAGAAATCAACAACTTAGAACTTAGCTTTGCTGTAGCATTTAAGACAACCATAAACAAGACTGGTATAGAACACTGTTTCCTATATTGAAAATGGGAGCATCTTTTCCTTTCAAAAGAGCTGTAGATCACTGCTTGAAATAGCCTAGCAGTAGATGATTTTTCAATGTCAATGTTTTTCTTCTAGGATTCTATGGTTTTATATTACTTTTATTTTCAAATGGCTTCAAAATCAACTTCCCTTGTCATGCTATTTCAAGCTCTTTTATATAAAGGTATTAAATAATTATAATGATAATAAAATTAAACCTTGCATACATATATGTGTTATTTTTAAAAAATCTTTTGGAATTTAGATAATGGCACAATGGTAAGATGCCAGACCCTGCCAGCCAGTCTCACAAGGAAAACTTCCTGATTCAAGTCTAGAGAACTGCCTGAATATGTTGGGCACATGCCCACCCATGATTCTAGGCTGGCTAAGGCCTAGGGGTAGATGGCGGCATAGAGACCCTGTTGGGGCTGCTATCTTTCTTTCTTTCACTCTGCCTCTCTCACTCATGGAAGAAATAAATAAATAAACTTTGCAAAAACTTTCAGAACCAGCATGTAGTGTGGTGGTTAAGGTGGCTGGATCCCCCACGGCTGACTGCACTGTTTGACTCCTGGACCCAGCAGCTTAAAAACACATTGGGTACATTAGTGTGTGCCCCCAAATACTGCAAAAATACATGGAAGAGAAGGGATTGCAACATGACCATCCCTCAAGGAGAGTGTGTGTGTGTGTGTGTGTGTTTTCTCTCTTTCTCTGTCACTCTCTTGTGAACACACATGCCCTCTAGCAAGATTTTTTAAAATTTCAGATATATTTTTGCATCTATTATGTAATTTGATTCCTATAATATTTCTGTGAGCCATTATGCTCCCTTTAGTATTCAAGAAACTTGCTTGCTCTAATGGGTTAGTTAGCTGTAGAAGTGGGACTTCCAGTGGACCAGAAAAAAGCTTTGAGCAATGAAGTTTTATTGCATGAAATTATGATCTGTGTCATCAGCAAAGACAGAATAGAGTTTTAGAGTTTTTGAACCCTGGTTCAAGGTTATAGTCACTGATTCACTACCATCTTTCTGTTCACATATATATTCCTGCCAATAAAAATGGTTATTAGAGAACTAAGGACACTTTGATTTACTAATTTTTTAAAGACCCTATTTATTTTGTGCTAACTTACACTATACTGAAAATAATTCAATTATGATCTATCTCAGAAACAAAGGTCTGAAGTGCTATTGTAATTTGTTGGATGAATTTTAATTTAAAAATGATTTCAAAGGTGTTTTGTGACCAGAATTGGGTAACTGGGTCTATGCTATTCTTTTACATCATGATGAAAATTGTATGAAGTAACAATGAATAAAAAATTACTTCTCATTTCTCTGAGTAATGTTATTGCTGCGATAGAATTCATTAGCATCAGTGATAAAATTTATTAGAAGCAAATAAAATCAATAATTTTATTCTCTGGTCTTTGAGTAATATAGAATTGTGTGTTAATACATACTTCATTTTGAAATGCATTATATTATTTAATGTATTAATTTAAGCAAAAAGTTGACACAACTCCTTTTCTTCTTTTATTTTTATTTATTCTTGAAGGCCAGAGCAGCCCCTCATTCCACACAGTAGGCTGGGTAGGGGTTCCTGATGAGCTCAAGCCAAGTGGCTTGGGTCTCTCTCTTGCTCCTTCTATCTCTTTGATCTCTGATTGCCCAGTTTAAGAAACAATGTGTGTGTGGGAAACCAGTAGGTGGCATAGTGGTTAAGGCACTGGACACCCACATGGCTGACCACAGTTCAAGTCTCAGATCTGGCGATTTCCTTTTTCACTTTCCCTCTCTCTCTCTCTCTCCGTGTATATATATCTCTGATCAAATTAAAATAAATGAATGGATAAATAAAATTAAATCAAATAATTCTTAAAAAAGATACAGTGCTGGTAGTGGTTATAAACATGAGTTTACTGGATTCCAACTTTACAAAGGTGAGTCTCTTGCTTGTCTTTGAGAGTAGCTTCTGTTCATAGGAAGGACTATTTGCATTGCTTGATTCTTAAAAATAAATATTTTATTTTTTTTAAAGAACCTTATTTTATTTATTTTAATTTGACCAGAGAGGGACAGAGTGTGTGAGAGAGAAAGTGAAAACAAGAAAGCAAGAAAACAAGCCACCAGGTCCAGGACTTGAACTGCAGTCCACCACGTGGGAGTCTAGCGCCTGTAACCACCACGATGCCTGCCAGCCCCAAATATTTTATTTATTAAAGTCACAAATACAAACTCTATTTTCTCTTTAAGCTTTAAATTTAAACTAGTAAATCAAATAGTTTTATTTACAAATCTAATATATTTTTAAAATTAAATTTAAGGAGGATATTTAAATTTAGTATATTTAACATTTAAAAACAATTGATAAAAACAAGCATCTTTCTAAGCATTTAAGTTATTATTGAAATCTATTAAATTATATTTATAAACATTAGGAAGCTATAACTTGATTACTATACATGTTGCAATATTGCTTATAAACCTATAATACTTAAATACATTATCCACTTAAAATCACAAATCTAATAAAATACACATTTAAAATTGAAGTCACAAGATTTACCTTACAGATTATTTATTTTGTTAGTTATTATATCCTTAATGCCAATTGTACATATGTTTTTCCAACATTTAACATGAAAACAATATGTATTTGGCTTACTTTTTACTTACGTATTTATAGCTCTTCTCTAATCTAATTTTTTTCCAGAGGAAAATAAAACAAAGGGAAAATTTTAGATCACGGGATGTTACTGTCTTGAGACACCATTAAGAACATGGGATGGTGTAAGCCTTCTGTACAGTGGCTTTCACAGGACCTCCATCACAGCCCACTCCAGTCCCTAAGTTTAACAAAATCCAAATTTTCCTATTCATACCAGTTAACATGATCCAGTTAATTTCTTTATGCCTTGATCTTATTCTGAATTTATCTTACATTTTTCCTGCCTGAGAGGGCCCAAACTCTTATAAATATTTAAGTGACATCTGACTGGATTCTGCATATTCCTCATAGCTTTGCTTGGCTCTTTAGATACAGCACTGTAGTCCTATTCATGGAGGGTAAGACCATTTTCTTGCAATTTGGGTATCCCCTGAAGCAGGCCCTGAGATAGTACTAGAGTTTAGGACATAAAGTGAATGTTGAGAAATAAAACAGGAAAGGAACCAGACAGTAAGAATTGTATTGTCAAACAACTTATCAGTGTGAATTACTGGAGCTTTATGCCAATGAGGAAACCAGGAGCCAGTGTAGAACATGTGTCTGAGTCATCTCATTGGAAGAGGGATAGAGCTGGGGTATTTATTCACCAGTTCCTGTCAATCACAAAGTGAATGCTGCTCTTGAAGGTCTTTAATTTTCTAGCACTTTTGGCCTACTGCATAAAAGGGCAAAATGGCTTCAGTAATCACAAAATGTCCTCATGCAAGAGATTATTAGGGTACTTCAAAAGTTCATTGAAAAATTAAAGTAAAAGTTTATTTTGGTGCAGAAAATTTTTGAAATACATGTACATTTTTTTTAATAACGTATTTTCCACAAACTTTTTGAAGACCCTGCATGTAGGAGTTGAGTTGATAGACGCATGAGTCTCCCTGTCATCTTCTCCCCTTAGAATTTCAATTGCACTTAACAACCACAAAACATTTCATAGTTCTCTCTCTCCGTGTATATATATCTCTGATCAAATTAAAATAAATGAATGGATAAATAAAATTAAATCAAATAATTCTTAAAAAAGATACAGTGCTGGTAGTGGTTATAAACATGAGTTTACTGGATTCCAACTTTACAAAGGTGAGTCTCTTGCTTGTCTTTGAGAGTAGCTTCTGTTCATAGGAAGGACTATTTGCATTGCTTGATTCTTAAAAATAAATATTTTATTTTTTTTAAAGAACCTTATTTTATTTATTTTAATTTGACCAGAGAGGGACAGAGTGTGTGAGAGAGAAAGTGAAAACAAGAAAGCAAGAAAACAAGCCACCAGGTCCAGGACTTGAACTGCAGTCCACCACGTGGGAGTCTAGCGCCTGTAACCACCACGATGCCTGCCAGCCCCAAATATTTTATTTATTAAAGTCACAAATACAAACTCTATTTTCTCTTTAAGCTTTAAATTTAAACTAGTAAATCAAATAGTTTTATTTACAAATCTAATATATTTTTAAAATTAAATTTAAGGAGGATATATAAATTTAGTATATTTAACATTTAAAAACAATTGATAAAAACAAGCATCTTTCTAAGCATTTAAGTTATTATTGAAATCTATTAAATTATATTTATAAACATTAGGAAGCTATAACTTGATTACTATACATGTTGCAATATTGCTTATAAACCTATAATACTTAAATACATTATCCACTTAAAATCACAAATCTAATAAAATACACATTTAAAATTGAAGTCACAAGATTTACCTTACAGATTATTTATTTTGTTAGTTATTATATCCTTAATGCCAATTGTACATATGTTTTTCCAACATTTAACATGAAAACAATATGTATTTGGCTTACTTTTTACTTACGTATTTATAGCTCTTCTCTAATCTAATTTTTTTCCAGAGGAAAATAAAACAAAGGGAAAATTTTAGATCACGGGATGTTACTGTCTTGAGACACCATTAAGAACATGGGATGGTGTAAGCCTTCTGTACAGTGGCTTTCACAGGACCTCCATCACAGCCCACTCCAGTCCCTAAGTTTAACAAAATCCAAATTTTCCTATTCATACCAGTTAACATGATCCAGTTAATTTCTTTATGCCTTGATCTTATTCTGAATTTATCTTACATTTTTCCTGCCTGAGAGGGCCCAAACTCTTATAAATATTTAAGTGACATCTGACTGGATTCTGCATATTCCTCATAGCTTTGCTTGGCTCTTTAGATACAGCACTGTAGTCCTATTCATGGAGGGTAAGACCATTTTCTTGCAATTTGGGTATCCCCTGAAGCAGGCCCTGAGATAGTACTAGAGTTTAGGACATAAAGTGAATGTTGAGAAATAAAACAGGAAAGGAACCAGACAGTAAGAATTGTATTGTCAAACAACTTATCAGTGTGAATTACTGGAGCTTTATGCCAATGAGGAAACCAGGAGCCAGTGTAGAACATGTGTCTGAGTCATCTCATTGGAAGAGGGATAGAGCTGGGGTATTTATTCACCAGTTCCTGTCAATCACAAAGTGAATGCTGCTCTTGAAGGTCTTTAATTTTCTAGCACTTTTGGCCTACTGCATAAAAGGGCAAAATGGCTTCAGTAATCACAAAATGTCCTCATGCAAGAGATTATTAGGGTACTTCAAAAGTTCATTGAAAAATTAAAGTAAAAGTTTATTTTGGTGCAGAAAATTTTTGAAATACATGTACATTTTTTTTAATAACGTATTTTCCACAAACTTTTTGAAGACCCTGCATGTAGGAGTTGAGTTGATAGACGCATGAGTCTCCCTGTCATCTTCTCCCCTTAGAATTTCAATTGCACTTAACAACCACAAAACATTTCATAGTTCTTAATGACCATTACTCCTGAGTTTCTCCAGTATGTGGTTCTTGTATTACCCAGCACATCTTCTCCCATGTGCATTGAGGCCCAGTTCATCATGGAAGAGAGTCCTAGCTGGGTTGCTCAGCATGCCAAACACTGTTAGCACCCAAATTTTCACCAGTCATGAGCCCTAGGTGCCACATGGCTAGTAGATCATTCAATTCTATACCTGAGGACCTGCTTCTCAGGACTTCTTTTTACTGAATATCTTAATTTGCACTCTCACAGAAGTATGCCCTGGGAGAAAGAATGTAGCATGAAACATTTATTTGGGAGGTAAAACTAAATCTGTAGGGGAGTTGATAATCAAAGTTGGAAGCAGCCCATAAAGAATTACATTATCTGGACAGTGACCACTGCAGTCCACTGGGATTTAATCCCACTGGGAGATCTCTGGAAGCCTATATAAAACACACACCTCAGTACTGTCCCCTGCCCTCAAGGATAAGGGATTAGGGGTATTGATTTATCAACTCCTTTCCACATATGGTGGAGGGCTCCTGCTGAGGGGTCCTAATTCTCTGACTCTTATTTCTTTTAAGTTTATTTATTAATTTATTTCCCAAGATAAACACACAGAGAGGAGACAAAGACACATGTGTCTGCACCAGGTTCCTCACTGTGCTATCCACCCACAGCCCAGCCAGCCTGGGTTATGGGCACATGCACACCCTGTGTGTATGGGGGTGTCTCGGGATGCAAATTGAGTACCGTTCTGTGCGAGTCCAGTTGCTCTATAACTGCACCACTGTCTAGCTCTCCCTAGTTCTTTGCACCTGCTGCGAAGATGGTAGATTTGAATGTCTGGTTCACATGCTCTGAAGTGTGAGGGCAAAGGGATATTAATGAGCACTCACAACTTCCCTCACATCACTGTTCTTGCACTTTTGCTTTAATTTGATGTTAGGTGTTTAGATAAAATGAGAATATGTGAGGATTGTTTTGATAGATTTTTAAACAAATTAAAACATTCCAAATTCCCAAAGCCTTTTAAATAACTATGAAGCATTTTCAGAATGCTATATAGTGTGAACTTTCAGGCAAAGACAGATTTGCTAAGCTGAGCTATTTAAGCTAAATTATTTATTTTTACTTCCACTAATAAGACTCCCAGATGTAGATGTGAAGGATCAGAACAAACATGTTTCTCAGCTCACTAGGAGAAGAAAAGGATATGAGTCATGTGCATACAGAGACAGGGATTTGTTTAGGGAGGAATTAGCACTGTTAGGCATTAATGTACCTATTTTAGAACAAGTAGATGTACTAGCATTGGGATTTGGTACCCTTCTAATACCATGAAATAAAACAATAAAAACAGAGAGAAGTTTTATTTTAGTATTTAACATGCTTAAATTAAGTTTTTAATTTTGTAAAGTAAGATGTTTGCTAGAGAGTTGAGGAAACTTACTAATAATACATGAACCAGGACTGGCCATGAGTCAATGTGATGACCATACAGAAATTTTGGATTACCCCAAACTTTGTCAACACTAGGGTCTAAATTGAGGAGCACAGCATCAGTTGTCAATACGATTCTTAAATGAAATTGATATCTGAGCCATTTTCTAATGGTATTCTGAAAATATATCAAGGAGGCATAATCAATCATAACAAAGTGTTCTGAGTAATTAATAGCAGGAACCATACAACTTATTAATGTTGTGTGTGTAGGAAAAGCAGAATCAGTTCTTCTGATTCCTAAAATCATGGGGCAATTTTCATGATCACATTAAAGCATTTTATCTTCTGTTTACTGAAGTCTATACCATCTAATATGTACAAAACATCCTGATGGGATTTATGGATAATACAAAGTCAAGTTCCCTAATTGCTGCCTGTAGGTTGCTTATAGGTCAGCATGAGAGAAGATCCCAATTCTATTTATAATACAATGGCTACTCTTTGGACATTTACAGAGGCATGTACTCTACTTCAAAGGAGGGGATAATGACCCCATTATAAAACTAGATGCTGAACAGAAGTTCAGTGACTGCTGAAAGAAATAGTTGGCCATGCACATTAGAAAAACAAATGGGAATCCTAGAGATTTTCTGAGAGGTGCTCTAAAACATAAGGTTGTTAGATAGATAAATCCCAAATAGGAATCCTCTTAGGCAGGCAATGTTTCCTGTATGGAAAGAAGCTAGTTTCCCCTTTACCACACCCCTAAGTGGTCACAGATGTGGATAGAGTGGATGGAGATGCATACTCACACTCAGCAGCACTGAATATATTTTGGCAAATATAAACTCAATGGAACGAGTTGAGTCTCTGCTATATCCTTGGTCTGCACGAAGCTAATTTTTTTGAACCATTAGCTATGATTACAGTTGATTGTCCTGGCCCTGTTACATGTGGCAAGTGAACAGATCTACCTAATTATCTGTTTGCTCAGAACAGTAAAGTCACTGAAGACTCAGCAGTCCTGGAGAGCTCTCTGTGTAATGATATTAAGTAGATGGGCAGTGTGCCTGGAGGAAGTTCTTTGCACTGTCAAACGGCCTCCCCAGACTTTCTCCTGAACAGAGTCCATGACTAAGGCTTACCCTCCCCACTATCTCCCATGGAACTGCTTAGAAAGCAGACAGCAAATCCTGCTTAATGTGCTTTCAGGTAAATTGAATGAATGAATGAATGAATGAATAGAATAAATGAAGCTAAACTAGATTCTAAGAAAACCCCTTTCTTCCAGTTATCTCTTTGAACATGAGATTTTGTGTGTGTGTGTGTGTGCGTGTATGTCTGTACCTTGACTGTCAGATGAAAATGGGCACATTCATGATGGAAGAGAAATGGTAATTTTGTTATTCAGGCTCGAGTAAATTGATCGGAATGATAAATAGTACCAATCCATTTTAATTGTCATTAAACAGTTCAACAACTGACCCTGTTACATCTTTATATCGACTGGTGTGAGTTTATCAGTTTGAGATGGGTGGCCTCCAAATGCCTTTACTCTGCAAACTGTGCTGACATCATGGATGTGAATTTGCCTCAACAGGGTGCACCCTGGCTAAGCAGATGTTTTGTGCTTCACCACCACTAGCAAGTGCAAGGGTATGGCTTCAAAGGGATGTTAGGATATCTGGTCTGCCATGATAGGTGGTGGGAATAAAGGGCCGCTCCCCCTCCCTACCCACCCACTACATCCTATAGGAAGGTGGTCTATAGGTGGTCCCGGGAACTGAGAACAGAGTTATCCTACACCCAAAGGAAAGTCCGTGGCCAACTAGGACCACAACAGGATCTGGCCTATTGTCCAGAATGAAGGCACATTTGATTAGAAAGGCAATGGGACTGAAATTCAGCTCTAGAAATAAAAGGATGAGACAGTGAAAGAGCTCAGATCCCCATCTTCATCATTCCAGAGATCTTGCCTAAAACGAATTAGAGGTAAATGAGAGTAGAGATCAGCCCTCAGAAAATGGGGAGGGCTGTGGCCAGGAGAGAAGTAGCTCCTTGGTCATTCACAGGAGCAACAGAGCGTGGCTGCAGACAGCGGATATAGCAGCCAGTGCAGGTTTGGTGGCAGGTTCTGCTTACGCAAAAATTAGGCTTAAGAGTACACTCTTCCAGGTTTGGGGGATGGCAGTATAAAAGAAGATCTAGAGAGAAGGGTAACTTGGACTGATCACCTTACTACTATATCTGGGATGAGTTAACACACAAGGGCTTTGCCTTTCTTGTGAGAAAAAATAACAATGATTTCCCACCCAGCTGTTACACATGTACATTGTTACTGGTCCTAGGGCTTAAGCACTTTCTTCAAAGAAGTACATAAACAATTAAAGCAATGTGACCATCAAGAAGAAAATGACACCCATTCAGCATGGACCAGAGGCTAGTGAGAAAGAGCTTCTTAGAGAAGGAAGTGTAATATGGACAGAGGGGACAAAAGCATAGACACAATGGAGAAACATGGCTTGGCTTATGGGAAAGATACTAGCAATGCAACACTGTTGGCCAGACAGTGAGACGTGACTGGAGGAGGAAGAGCACGTGGCTGTATGTGCAATGAACTTACTGCTCATGGAAAACTCTATGGTAATAAATAATACCTCACCTTTACTGAATCCTTATCATGTGCCAGATACTGTGCTCAGCATTTTCTAAGTCTTCTCATTTCATTGTCACAGAAACCCCATGAAGGCGGTGCCAATATTACCTTTATATTAATAGAATTAACGAAGCCAGCACACCCTATTCTTCATGAACCAGAGAAAGATCTGTCAAGGGCCAATGTCCACACCTTTGTATTTCAAGTCAACAAGCAAATGTGTGTACTTGTGGTATTTCTTCTTGAAATTACTTCCTACCTTTGAAAAAGACCTAACCAGCTATTATATTTCTTTTGGTTAATAAAAAGTAAAGTGATCTCACTGATACTGAATAATTCAGTGCTTAAATTTCATTTCTGCTGTTTTTAAAAAGTAGGTAAATTTGTCATGTAAAAGCCTTTTTTTTTTTTGTAGTGCATATCATACAAACATTTACAGGCTAAAAAGTGAAAAATTCCATCACTAATTATTGTTTCCATAGAATTGATGGACTTGATTTCACACATGTCAAGTATGATGAAGTTGCTGGCTTTTCAGGCTAAGGAAACTACTAGAAGACAGTGATGATGCATCGATTCTTTAGGAAAAAAAGATCTTTCAAAGACGCTCATAGATAGATTGCTATTTTATCTTTCCTATAAAGATCAGCTTCCAGTGGTATGGTGTGAAAAACCTTGTTATCCACAGCAAAGTCCTTGAACCAGCAGCATCAACATTTACTGGGAGCTCGTTGGAAATGCAGGATCTCAAGTCCCACTGTAGGCCTACAGGGTCAGCACCCGAATTTTAGAAGGATTCCTAGTTGTAGCATAGACACATTAGTTTGGGAAGCACTGCTCTAAGGGATACAAATAATTATTTCTCTGCACTTTCTTTGTGTGTGTGTTTTCCTGATTCTTATTCTACTTACCTTTTAGTAAAATTTTAAGAATGCTCAGATTTATTCCTGAGGTGTTAAAATATTTACTCCTCCAATCATTTAAAAATAAAGGTACTTATGTGTAGTCTTCTAAAATGTCATGTAATTGTTGAAACAAACAACTCAAGAAACACCAATTAAAATCTGAGTGGAACAACAGAAACAGAGAATTATTAAATGTTTATATTATTATTCTGTCTTAAATGAGCCTTTTTAAAGGAAAAAAAACTTATTTAGACATGAGGCTCACTCAGCTAGTCTTTTATCTGCTCAACACTACGTTTTTAGACTGGAAAAGAATCTGATTTGCAGGATAACCTGAGTCAGACATAGTTCATCACACTGTACTTGCCTGCCAGATACCAGTAGCAGCCCATTGACTTATTCCTCCATGCCCCAAACTTTGAAGTGTAAGGAATCCTTTTTCTTTTCCTTTTCTTCTTTTCTTTTCCCTTTCCTTTCCTTTCCTTTCCTTTCCTTTCCTTTCCTTTCCTTTCCTTTTCTTTTCTTTTCTTTTCTTTTCTTTTCTTTTCTTTTCTTTTCTTTTCTTTTCTTTTCTTTCTCTTCTCTTCTCTTTCTTTTCTTTTCTTTTCTTTTCTTTTCTTTTCTTTTCTTTTCTTTCTCTTCTCTTCTCTTCTCTTCTCTTCTCTTCTCTTCTCTTTTCTCTTCTTCTCTTTTCTTCTTTCTTCTCTTTCTTTCTTTTTTTGTGATAGGGCATGTGTGTTCACCAGAGAGGAGAGAGACAGAGACAGATAGCAAGAGGAAAAATGAGAAATCATCCCTCCACTCCCCCATCCCAGTGGGGATGGCCACACCTCAATCCCTTCGCCTCCATTCTTATGAGATTTTGGGCATGCATAACACTTGCCCAGCATGATTTTCAAGCTGTCAGGTCCAGGACTTGAACTGCGGTTGGTCATGTGGTAGTCCAGTCTTTAACCACTGTGCCACCCACCGCCCCCCAGGAATTCATTTTCTTAAGGTAAATAAAAACCTTTAATCAAACCTCTTTTTCATACTCTCAAGAGATGGCCTAAATCAGGCTGTACATCAGTTGAAAAAATGGGCAATCTTCCCTGAGATGACATAAGATCACTACAAAATCAGATTATGTTTTTTAACAGCTAGTTATTTTTGCTACAGAGTAGCTGATAAGAAAGAAATTGGGCAAAGCATGAGGAAAAGTATAAGGAAATACGATGCTATCTTTCCATAGTCTATGTATCCTTCAAGGCATCTGTCACTTGGAGTATAGTCTTCCCTCGTCAAAGATTGTAACATGAATTATGTGTGACCCGGAGCTTTATGTACTCAGGGCTTTAATGCTGATTCAGTAAACACTTTACTGTAATATATAGCATAAGGCATATATGCCAGACCATCCCACATGTAAAGCATTGTATTAATTAAAGGTCATAACCACATCGTTATGTATTTGGGAATTTAGATAATGATTCTCCTCTCATTTCTTTTATCTGTTACCAAATTTAATGTAGCCCAGTGATGAATGTTTAAGAATATGTGCTTTCAGTACTCTGATAAAAATGACTGTCAAAATGTGACTACATTTTACACTTCCTACGTATTCCATTAGTCATTACTGGAGGAAAAAATGTGAATAATTTATTGGTGGAAAGTTTGAATTAATCCCCTGACAATTCAAATCCTACTTAAAGGTTCCTAAGAATATGGGGCTTTGAGGAAGAAAGGCAAGAGCTGCGCTAATGAGAAGAATGACTCCTTGAAGTTCTGAGAAAATAATTTCACCTCCTGCAGAAAAAGTCAGCACACAATATCTAATCTATGTTGTCATAGTGTAAACATTTTTGATAAATGAGTCTTTATACATTATACCTTTAACTGTTTGGTGTTTTTAACTACAGTGATTTGTATGAATTTGTCCACACATAGGCAATAAAGTGATATAATTTGTTTAAAATTATATTTTTAATTGCATTTAATTTCAAAAAAAATCAATTTTGGGCCAGCAGGTGGTGTGGTGGCTAAGGCATTGGACTCCCACATGGTTGACCCAGGTTTGAGTCCCATACCTGGCAGCTTGCTTTCTCTTTCTCTGTGGTGAGTGCATGTGCCTTATAGCAAAATTAAAAAAAAAATACAATTAAATATTATTTTTTAAAAAGATCCATTTTAGATGGGTACAGTTGAAAAATTAGAAATATTTAAGCTAAGAACAAGAGTAAAAATTATTAAAAAGTACAAATTATATAGGATAATGCTCTACACAAAGAAAGTGTGAAGAGGAATAGGGATTAAGATATGATGAGAGGAGAGTATGGAAAATGGGAAGTAGGAGTAAATAAATATATAAATTGAAATACTTTGAGAACTTCCAATTTTAGGTAAAAATAGTATTTTTTTGAGAGACCTTTTGCAATATGGTATGTCTCTCTTGACTGAGAGACAGAGTCAAAAAGCAAGAAATCACCCCCCATGGGGGAATGGCTAGGTTGCAATCCCTTCTCTTCCATTCTCCTCTTGGGATTTTGGGCATGCCTGCACACATGCCTGGCTAAGTTTTAAGCTGCTGAGTCTGGGATTCAAACTACAGTTGGCCATGTGGGAGTCCAGCAATATAATAATTATGCCATCTGCTGCTCCTTCAAATGGTATCATTTAAATCTAATTGTATTTTTTAAATGTACCGAGTATTTATAATGTCCTATGTATGTATTTTTTTCCTATTTAATCCTCATATTGACCCTTCAAGATGGACACTGTGTTGTTTTGTTTTCAGATGCAGAAACCAAGATGTGGAGTTATGTCTTAAGGTCACACAACTTTAAGGGTTTGCGTAGTACCAAAATGATAAAGCTCATGTTTTTCAGCCTTGTACTAAGCTGAGACAGGCTGCTGTAACCCCTGCCCTGTCTTCAGGATATGCTTTCCTGGGGTTTCATAGTTCAGGCCTCTGTTCCATGAGGATGGCTGATTTCCAGCATGATCTTCTCTCATTGACTGCACTTCCTCTTCTTCTTATTCCTGAGCAATCTTGCAATCAGGCTTCTATCCTCATCACTTTATATAAAATAGCTTTTTATTTTGAAATATTTCAGACTCAGGGCCAGCAGGAGGCGTGGTGGTTAAGGGAGCTGGACTCTCACATGGCTGACCATGGTTCGAGTCCTGGATCTGGCAGTTTGCTCTCTCTGTTTCTCTCAACTTCAAATAAAAAAAAATAAAGAATAACAATGAATAAAATTAAATAAAATAATTCTTGAAATATTTTAGACTCAAGAAGTAGCAGAAATATATAGACATTTTCTGTATTCTTTCAGCACTTGGTATGATTGATATTTTTATATTAGCCATTTTCACCTTATAGCTTTAATTTGCATAAAGGAACTTTGAAAAGTTCATGAAAAATGAAATTAAAATGAGTTTATTTTGATGCAAAAATGTTGAATTACCTGCACAGTTTTTTCATGATACATATTTTCATGGACTTTTTGAAGACCATTCATATATGCTTATTCTATTAAATTTGGAATACTAAAATATCATCTCTCCCCTCTCCTCTTTCTTTTGTTCCCTTTTTTTTTTTTTTTCCTCTTTGCTTCCTCTTCCATGTTTTCCTTATTCATGGGAATGACACACACAGACTTAACTTCTATGATGAAGGGAAAAGGTGAGGGAGGGCCTTAGGTAGATGCATGGATGGATGGAGGTTGCAGGATACATGGCAGAGAATTAACATGTTTCACCCTGGTGGTAGGGACTTAAAATCTATTTTTTTTTCCTGTTCTGGTCTGTAGGCTTGACATCATAAATAAAATAAAAATGAATAAATGCCCTCAAGACATTTACTTTCAGATGAAGAGACACTAAGCATTTATAACCTTTTCTATTAAATTATACTGAACTCAGAGGTCAGAGGCAGGGCGTCTCCACTCTCCTGGAGAAGAGTGGATCCTGCTCTTTTCTGTTCAAAAAGCACCAGAGCTTTTATTAAATGACATGAAAAATAAGCAAAAGTATACTCTGTCCTGGAATGTTAAGTGGTAGATAAAAGATGAATGAGGTC
>NW_006159775.1:1852313-1856297 GCF_000334495.1 Tupaia belangeri chinensis
CTTTTTATAGGCATACTATTATTTGGTATATGTGATAGAATGAGCACATAACGTGTATGGCAATTTTGGAAAATTTCCTCATGTGTTACGATAAGAGCACTAAGAGCAGTCAAGTGAGCTGGCTGGAATAGTTAGTTCAGCAAGTTAGAATTGCCCTTTGCTTGCCCTTTGCAGTCAAGCCACAGATTTTATAGATTTTCTAGGTTTCGTTTGTTGAAGGGTCTGTAACTTTTTTCTTCCCTTCTTTCTTTCTCTCCTTCATTCCTTTCTTTCCTATTTTTCTTCCTTCTTCCTTTTTTAAATATAAAAAAAATTTAATAAGTACCAAATAGCTCATGTGCTTAGAGTGAAAGAGAGAAAGAGAGAAGGGAATCTCCTATGGAGTGTGGTCGCACCGCAGTCGTTACTCCTTTATTTCTCTATTCTGGTGAGATTTTGAGCACACAGGCACACAAACCTGCGTGTTTTTCAAGCCACTGGGGCTGGGATTCAGACTGTAGCTGTAGCTGGCCATGTAAGACCTCTCATTGTATAGCTCTTAGCCGCTGTGCTAAGGGGCTGACCTAAGTCTGTTATTTACTGTATGTTCTTTTCTCAGACATCTTGACCCCTCTACCACTTGATTATGTTCTGAAGGCTTAACATTGAAATATAGGTCCTAAAGGACTAATAGGTCTTAAAGATAGAGATGTCTGTCATAGCATTTAAAATTTGTACTTTACAATGGTATCCATGTGTCAAATGGAAGCACAGCATTAGGGTAATCATTTAGATGATTCTAGAACAAATTTACAAGGGTCTGATGACCTGGACACTTCAGGCCAAGTCTAATTTTGTAAGAGAGTATTCAGGTAGTTACTTTATTTTGCAAAGATGAATACAGATTATGCCAAACTGAGCTTTGCCTGTATCCTAATACACACTTTTATACATAGGCTCTCTTTTCTTTCCTCTTTGGAAAAATGAGAGTAAGAATTTGACTTGGGAAATTTTCCCAGGCTAGAATGTTGTCTCACCTTGGACAATCCTCTTCCTCCCCTTGGGTTTCTTTCCTCCTCTGTAGAATGTAGGATTTGGACTCTATGAATGTCAAGCTGCCTTTTATCTTCATGCTATTAAATAAAAATCTTTGTGAGTCACTTTATCTGTTAGACTTTAGTTCTGCAACCACAATATGATGTTGGGAAACCATTCTCCCATAGGACTGGGGATGAGGGAGGGAGTGAAGACCAGCTGCTCTGCCATACATTTTCCATAAACACAGATAAGACAATATTCCTTCTCAGCTCTCAAAATGTGCAGCTACTTGGGGGGAAAATGTTGCCACACTTAACTAAAATGAATGAGGGATGTGATTGGAAATGAAGCTTGAGTGGTGAGTAGCCAGGTTATACCTATAAGGATTCAGACTTTAATCTGGAAGACATGGGGCACCATCTGAAGTTTTCAGGCAATAAAGAGATATGCTTAAGTAAAGGTCTCTCTGGCCAAACTGTGGAAAAATGACGGGAGGGGGAAATTGGTTCCTGCTTAAGTTCAGGTAAGGAATGTCAAAGATACAGAGTAAGAAGATGGAGAGGGATTTGAGAGGTGTTAAGGAGTTCAAATGTTCAGAACTTGCTTTCATGAGTGAGAGAATGTAATTAGTAAGAGGAAGCATGTTGGGTGCCTTCCATGTTTTTTCATGTAAATTTCGCATTTTTTAGTTATGCCTTTGCATTATGGAGTAGTGTTTCATGGCACAATTAACCATAATTTGAGTTGTCCAATACATGAATATGGCTTACCCCTTTGTTATTTAGATTTTTTTTTACAGTTTATCTCAGCAATATCTTATAATTTTAAGTGCAGAATTCTTTTACAGATTTTGTTAAAATTATGCTTAACTAGTTTTAGTTTGTGAAGCTGTCGTAAACTGTATATTTTTAAAATCCCACTTTCCAACTTTTCTTTGCTAATATATAGAAATATAGTTGATTTTTTGTATATGGATCTTGCAATCTCATGATCTTGCTGGTCACTTCTCAGTTTGAGTAGCTTTTTTTTTTTTTTTTTTTTTTTTTTTTTTTTTTTTTTTTTTTAACATTCATTGGATTTTCCCTGTACGCTACCATGCTGTGTGCTTAGAATAGCTTTGCTTCTTCCTTTCCCATCAGGATGAGTTTCTTGTCTTATTGAACCTGCTAGAAACTTCAGGATGATGTTGAGTAAAAATAGAAACAGTGTGGGAGGAGGGTGAGAAACAGGGGAAGGCTGAGAAGGAGGAAATCAAGAGAAAAAGAAAGGAGCAGAATATTTAAGAGACATAAAAATGGAAAATTATCTTCTGATGATAATATGTATCATAATATCTTTGACTGAACCAATATACTTACCATGTATTCAGGATGAGAAAATTCATTTGGTATGATGTAATGATACATAGTGGTCGAATGTAAAAAAAGTTAAATGAAAAAAAGGTAAAAGACAGCATTCTTGACTTGTTTATGGTCTTGGAAAGTTTTCAGTCTTTTACTATTAAGTATCATATTAGATGTACTTTTTTTTTAAGAGAGAATTTTGCTATAGGGCACATGTACTCGCTGGAAAGACAGAGAGAGACAGAGAGATAGAAATCAATAAATCATTCCCCAAGTGTGGCCACATTGCAATCCCTTTTCCTCCATTCTCCTGTTGTGATTTTGGGCATGCACACACGCGCACCCGCTGTGAGTTTTATGGCACTGGATCTGGTTGACTACATGGAAGTCCAGTGATGTAACCATTACAACACCATTTGCCTACTTGGGAATCCAGTGGATTACATTTACTAATATATTGTTGAAGATTTTGTTCATGAGGGGTGTTAGTCTGTGTTCTTATTTTTTTTTCCTAATTCTTTGATTAGTTTTGATATCAGAGTGGTGCTGAGTTCTTGGAAAGTCTTTCTTTCTCTTGTTTTATTCTCAAATGGTTTCTGCAAAATTGATATTTTTTTTCCTATGCATCTGATAGAATTCAATGATGAAGCCATATGAGCCTAAAAGTTTCTGTATGATGACATTTTAATTACTAATTAACCTCATTTAACAGGGCTATTCAAATATTGTTTTTTCTGATTTATTTTTTGTAATATCCATATTTCAAGGATTTTTCCTATTTCATCAGTTAAATTTATTGGCATAATGTAGTTTATAACATTCCCCTATTAACCGTTGTAGAATATATAGCAATAATCATTTTGCATTCCTGAGATGGGCAGTCTATATCTTCTGTGTTTTGAAAATTTTTTGATCATTTTAGCTAAAAGCTTATCAATATTATTCCTTTTTTGCCAGTTTAAAATAATTCTATTTCTTTTTTAATAATATTTTAAAAATTTATATTTAATCACTGTACATCTTCAGAGCATTCAAAATGTATTTTGCTACTGTGAATACAATGCTTTTTTCAAAGATCAGATTTTCATTTAGTTTTTTTTCCCCCACTGTCTCTTTTTCACTTCATGGACTGTTTTTATCTTTATTATTTAATTCTTTCTATTTACTTTGCTTAGTTTGCCTTTTTATTTAGATTCTTAAGCTCCATGACTCCCCCTGTGGCGTGGCTTCTGCATGCCATGTGGGAGTCACCAGGCCATTATGTGGTGCTACCACCTGACAGGTGATGGGACCTAGTGGCCAGGTAACACCGTGCCAGGGAATTTATCAATTTGCCAGTGACCTGTAAGATGCTATGGAGTGAAAATTCTGCCCAATAAGGTTTAAGTGACTAACAGACAATTGTATTATTCCTTTCAAGATGCTGAGGAAAAGGCAGAGTAAAATTGTTTCTTAGTTTAGTTATGAGAGACAGTTAGTAGCTGAGTGAATAAATACATAGAATATAAATACATTATATAAATATAAAATACATATGCATATAAAAATGCAATAATATTAACGTCAATAATCCTAACTGATGAAGGAAGATCCAAAATGTAGGAGGCAGAGTATGTAGTCTTTT
>NW_006159775.1:1856380-1857478 GCF_000334495.1 Tupaia belangeri chinensis
GGACTCCTCTGTAGTCGACCACAGTTCAAGTCCTGGACCTGGTGGCTTAAACTCACGCCAGGCATGTGTGTGTGCGTGCCCAAGATCCTGAGAGGAGAATGGAGAAGGGGTTGTGATGTGGTCATCCCCCCCGGGGGATGATTTCTCACTTTCCCTCTCTCTGTCTCTTTCTGTCTTCCTGGCTAGCACTGACACCCTATAGCAAAAACCCCTCCTCCCACCCACCTCCAAAAAAAAAAAATAAAGAAAGAAAAGAAAATTTGAGAGGTAAGGGGGAGGAGAATGGCAGGCAGAATTAAAGAAGGCCAAATTCAAGAAGGAATTGAGATCATTACTAAACATGATGTGTGGGTTGCTAGGGGACCCAAGGAGAGTGACAGCATTTGAAATAGCCACTGTGGGGAACTCAGGCCAAAAAATAAAATGTGGCTTAGAGAGGAAGAACAAGCAATGTAATTTTAGTTCGTGACGATTTTTTTTACTAAGATAACATAGAAAAACTAGGAACTATAAGCAGATTTCAAGGGATCTAGAGTACAGCTTGTTTAGAAAGGTAGAACACTCACAGAATAATAGTGTTTCTCCTAAGCCCTTAGCTCAGCACCTGTCGCAAATGATTGAATAAGCCCCAACTGCATTTGTGTCTTTCCACAATGTCATACTTTATTGCATAGCTTAAGATTTAGCATAGCAAAGCAGTCAGGTCAGGGAAGGAGAACAACTTACACTAGCCGATCACCTCAAGCAGTCTCTGGAGGTGAAGAGCTGGTTGTGGTTCCCCAGATGTGCCAACTATCTTCTGAGATACAGACTTGTTTGTGGAAGTCTCACTGAGTCTAAGGGCAGGCACTGAGTGCAGGATGGAGGCAGCAAATCTCAGGCAGAGTAGCAGTGTCAGGGTCCCTGAATCTGTTGGAGAGTGGGCTGGAGCAATGTGCTCTGATCATGGTGTCAGGAGCGAATGGTGAAGTGCCTCTTATTAGTGCCCCAGGGTGGATGAAATCTCTTAGATTAGCACGCCTGTCTAAGATTAGCACTTGGCGCGTCTGGTCTGTCCATCTCTGTTTAAGATGTGGACTATGTGTCTAGAGTTATCAT
>NW_006159775.1:1857509-1868525 GCF_000334495.1 Tupaia belangeri chinensis
CTTTTTTGCCTTTTCAATTTTGCTAGTGAAGTGGGGAACTGGGGTGTACACATCACACGTGTCCACTGCTCGAGGCAGTCTTGTCATCACGTGGGCCATTCTGTGTAACATAATGCTCTCTACAGCATCTACGTGGGGTTAGTGGTGGCAGAACTATTATTTTAAACAAAATGTATATGTTCTTGATATAAAACAAATTGCTTCTGTGATTTTCTAGTGCCAGTCTTTACACTGTATTTTAGGAGTCCTCTGTTTAGCAGTAACTGGCAATTATTTACCGAACACCTACTATATAAAAGAAGCAGGTAATACATAATAAATGAAGCATAGCCTCAGTCATCAAGATTCTTTTAGCCAGTAAGATACACTGACAGTGAAGAGACAATTACGTTTTAGTGTCATGAATGCTGTAATTGGATACACACAGGGTGAATGGGACCAGTTTGGTGGCCTCAGACCCAAATCTGGGGGCTTCCTTGACCAGAACTTAGTTGAAATAACTTGGCTAGAAACAGCTGGCCTGGAGGAGAATTCTAGGTAGCACAAAGGCCCAGAGATACAAACTACGCGAAGTTATTTGGCACCATCAGCATCAAAATGTCTATTGTCTTATGCTCTATTACATTTTCTCCCTCTTTATTTGTTATAGGGCATGTGCGCTCATTGGAGAGAGACAGCGAGAGAGACAGAGAGGAAGAAAGTGAGAAAGCAACCTCCAGGGAAAATGACCACTCTGCAATCTCTCTTCCATTCTCCTCTTTGTTTTTATTTTTATTTTTGGGACACACATGCACATATGCCATTGCGTCTCTTCTAAAGCACCAGGTCCACAGTAAATGGAGATTGAGGAGCGGAGAGATGAGATAAAAGAAAAAGAAAAGAAAACAGAGAGAAACAATAACAACAACAACAATAACAAAGAAACAGAGAAAAAAAGTAAAAAAACAAAAACCAAAAAACAGAATTATCATATTTTTGGAAACAAATGGAAAATTATTTGTTGACGAGAACACGCAAGTTGATGTGCTTGATTGAGCCAATATACAGTGTATTCTGGATGGAAAATCTCATTTTGTATGCTGGAATGATATACAGTGTAAGGTAAATAAATTTAAATAAAATTAAAAAAAGTCTCTCTCAAAAAAAGAAGGACATCTATGCATTACATACAGGAAAAAAAAAGGATGAGGTTTAATTTATTTATTTACAAAGACCTACAATAGAAAGTTAGTTTTGTTTTTTATCCCTTTGGTATGGCATGGCCATGAGCTCCTTGTACTTCCTCATCTGTACACAGTGTATTTGTGCTATTCTGAAATTGCGTTTTTAAGATTGGCAGTTATTTATAATGGATTAGTCATAAGTACAAAAAAGTCTCAATTGATACCATAACTATAAATGCTTGATTTGCCTGAATATAATAAAAGTAATTATTGATTATGTACCAGAAGCAATAGAGTTGATTAAAAAAAAAGTACTAGGTCCAGGACTCAGACTGTACCAGTCAGTCATGTGGAGTTCATCCACCCAACCACCACTCCTCTTGGCTGGCTCTTGTATTACATTTCTAAGACCAGGGGTTGGCAACATTTCTCTTTCTTTTTTCTGTGTAAAGTTTTATGGCACAATTGGTGTAATTATCACTAAAATTTTAATGTCAATATTTCTACAAATCATATTTATTATTCATTCTTTTAAAATATGATATGTTCCCCACTTTTAATTACAATTATAATCTAGTCAAATTTTGAATATTCATGAAACATTAGATCACTATACATTTATGAATATGTTAGACAGAAATAAAAAGAGATATTGACCTACTGTTAAACTATCTTAGAAAACTCACAATCATAATTTAAGAAAATATTTTGTCATGAGGAAAGGATTTGCAGCAAATTTGCATTTGAAATCTTTATTAAGTAGTTTTTTACAAAGTGGTTTTTAATAATCCTTGAACATTTTTCATAAGTCAACAGTTTTCTTCCAAAGTTGTGAGAAAACTTTCATATAATAAGCCTTAAAGTTAAGGATTCTGGCAATGTTTGACATTATAAACATATATTTTTGAGGAATGGAGCTTTTCTATAAATGCTCACTCTGGATGAATACTCTGTATGAAAGTAGTTTATATTTCAGTTCAAATAAATTTTACATTGGTTTATCTGCCTTTCATTTATGGAATAAGAAGTATATTGGTTTCAGATGTGTTGGAAGTTCTTTTTATTCTTCAACTGGCTTTTATTAAAACTGTCTATACAGTACTTATTTGTAACTACAGTGTTTTTTCCCTTTTAAGACCATTTAAAATTGTCTAAAAATGGTTTTACCCCATTTTTAAAAATTTATTTATTTTCTACATTAATTCACTATACACCATCACAACACACAAATGAATTTTCCATCCAAAATACACTGTGCATTGGCTCAATCAAGCACATCAACATACATGTCCTCAGCAAATAATTTTCCAATTCTTATGTCCTGCATACCTTGCCTTTTGTTTTGCCATCCTTGATTCCCCATCCCCCACCCTCTGCTATGTCCCATCCTCCTCACCCATTGTCCCTGGCATCCATGGTTGCCCTCCATGCCTTCCCCCCCCCATTCAATTGTTCTGCCAATGAACTTAATTAGTCTAAATATATCCAATAGCTAGCACAGCTGACACATACCTATACATGAACCCAAGTCTGACTTTAGGCATAAACCCCAGTGAGTAGAATGAACATACTATAAAGTAGTACACAGCTGTGCCCATACAGCTCGCTGCAGTCGTCAAATATGCATTTTCTTTTTTACAAAATGATACGAACAGTTTTACCAGTTTTTTTTTTCCTCCAGCAACTTTTTTTTTTTTTTATATTACCTAACATTCATTCCCTGAGCATCATCACAACATACTAAATGTGGTTTCCCATCTAGGATAAACTGCATAGTGGCTTAATCAAGCATGTTATCATCAATAATATTCCATTTCTACTTTCATACATATGTATACATATATATATATATATATATGTTTTTTATCCTTTGTTTGATCCTCTGCCCTTTCCCCCTCTCCCATTACACTATCTCTGCTATATACAGTTGTCTTCCAGAGGAGTTATTGAAAATGTGATACATGCAAGTAAAGGGAGAGGGGCCACGAGTTTATAAAGTTTTTAACAATAGGGAACATAGATTCCATTCAAGGTTGGATCAAGGGTGGGTCTCATGCAGTTCTGCAATTGTGGGTGAGTCTCCATGGAATACAGTTTTAGGAAAGCGCTTCTGGTAAGCAGAGATGATTATCAGTTGATGCGGCACAGCAGCCATCTTGTGATTAGCGGGAATGGTGTTGTGTTCCCCTATTTTTTTGAGAGCAGTTTGAGGCTCTTCAGAGAAATGCACACGAGCTATGTGGTCATAGGTTGCATATTAAATTAGCCATTTTTTTCTGACCTGTAGACTAAAAGAAAATTGGTGTAAAAATATGGAGAACAAATTTTATATGGTCCAATTACATTATATTTGCTAGTTATCAGAGCTGACTGAGGGATCTTGAATTATATTAGGTGACTTTGAGAGATTATTATTAGTTTAAGAAATACTGCTGTCAGGTTTTTTTTTTTTTTTTTTGTAGGCTCTTTGAAATCCTGGAAATTTTGCCCCAGAGTGAATATTGTACCTCATTAAGTGTTCTTTATGTCAGTATATTTCCACACTGCTGCTGTGGTTTCAATTTTATGATGACATAACATAGAGTCAAAAATAGGCATTTGAGATGATGTTTCCTGAAATCATTCAACTGATATATTTTAATTGAGATGCTGTCTATTTTTCTGCCTGCTGTTTGAGTGCAGAAGATTTGCATTGTTGATAGAGGCATTGGGTTAATCAATTTCATGAGGATGAAAGAGACGTACTAGTAGTGAAAGAAATGAAATTATTTTAAAAATGGTTCCAATAGAGGAGAGAAAAAAATTGACCCAATTATTTTTATGACTTTAATTGCCAGAAGATGTGTGTGCTTGCCAGAGAGAGAGCAAGCAGCCCCCATGGCGATGCGATCACACTAATTCCCTCTTCTCTATCTTTCCATTATGTTGGGATTTTGGGCATGCATACATGTGCCCAGTATGTTTTTCAGGTGGGTGCTAGGATTCAAATTGTGATTGGCCATATGGGATCCAGCCCTCAATCCACTGTGCCTAACCAATGCACTATAGGGCCAGTCCCAAACTACCAAATTACTAACTTGACATTTTGAATATAAATACTCAAGTGGTTGAACATGAAAACTTTATACTACAGAATTATAGACAAGGGGAAAAATGACATTTCCTTTAGATCAAGTGTTGCAGAAAATGAGTATTAGGAATATTTATCAAGGTTTACTTTTTTTTTCCCCAATGAGGTATTTGTATATGTGTATTACATCCCTAGAAAAAGAATCCCAGGATTTTCCCTCCTGTATGTTTTCATCTTGCTTATTCATGCTCCATGATGCCAGCTGAGGTTGTCAGTACAACGAAACCAAACTGACACGATGGGAGCAGATTATTCTGCCATTTCTCTAGATCTTTGAGTTGCACACCAAATCTGGGGCGGATCACTCCACACTTGTTTAACCTGCCAGTGAGGTTCACAACAACTTTTCCAGCTCTGTGGTCATCAGTGATTTTAAATTTGCCAATGTAACCATGCTTCATCATCACAGAAACGGGACAATGACTTCGGAGCATGGCCTAATCAGAACCTGGCGTCTGCCTCTCGTTTCAGCATTGTTGATGTTCTTGAGGGCATCATCCAGGATGTTCATGCACCATTATGGTGGCAGAGAAAGATGGCGGAAAGAGCACCAACGTTTACCTTTGACAATGATTCCTAACCTGCTCTCTGTTGTAATATCCATGATATTCACTGAAATAGATTTCTCTGGAAAAACCCAAATGGTGAAGAAGTTCTCAATATTTTTTCACACGTTATACTGGATAACTGTGGCTACTGTTAACTTATCTTCTTCGATGTCAGATAGCGGATAAGCTGGGACCAGCAGTTGACGTAATGGCTATGTTGCTGGCCTCCCACGTAGTTGACCGCGGTTCGAGCCCTGGACCCGGTGGCTTAAACTCATGTCGGGTGCATGTGCGCGCGGGCCCAAGATCCCAAGAGAATGGAGGAGAAGGGGTTGTGGTGTGGCCACTCCCCCTGGGGGGTGATTTCTTGCTTTCTGTCTCTCTGTCTCTTTCTTTCTGGTGAGTGAACGTGCCCTATAGCTAAAAAAACCTCTCCAAAGGAAAAAAAAAGTGGATAAGCTGTTTAGGGTAAGTTGTTCTTATACACAATTTTCACATAGCTAAAGCAAGAGGGTGAGAAAGACATAAGGACATGTTTGGAGATACTCTATCATACCTTTTAAAAAAGCAAATAATTAAAACATGATGATACCTTATTATTTGCTGCAAAGATACTAAAGCATGCCTCATACTTGACGATTGCACACTAGTGTGCTCTCATAGCGTGTTTTAAAATTGCTGGTCTACAGAAACTTGGTTGTTGGAGAACCTCTAAGCTTCTGAGTTATCAAGATTTCATTATTGATGGCAAGTGGAACTATAAGAAATGAATTAATTGCAAGATACACATTTTATTGGATTGAGCTGTTCACTGAGAAGCACTATTGATTATGTTTCTAAGATAAATGCCTTGATGGAATTTTCAAATCAATACATCTATTTGCATTTGGACTTTAAATCATTTGTTATTTTTAATGGTGGTGATGGTGACCCATCTGGGAATATAATTCGATGAATTATGGATAAGAATAACAATTAGACTTCATGTACATCAATTGGGATTTTCCAGGTTTGGTATCACATTCAGAGCTTTGGGAGAATTATGATGTGGATATACTAGAATAAACATTACATGCCAGGTGTGCTTGAGTAGGATGTATGTCTTTTCTAGGAATAAGAGAAAGATTTGCCTTTGTGGCAATATGGTGCTATTTAAAATTGTAAAAGAGTAGTTACCCACAATGACATTAATTACAAGATCTGCAGAATGGAAAACGTGAAGATGTGAAAGATGTAGAGAAAAGCAGTGGCTCTCTTGGTTTTCTCCAGGGATAAGTAAGAAATTGAGCAACAAAAAAGAAATAACAATTTAAGGTGGAATAATGTTATTTTTAAAAGAGTAACTGAATTAAATATTTTTCTTTAACATAAATTAAAACTTTATAAGAGCAAGGAGCAAGAAGATAAGGTAATAATACACAGAGAAAATAATGTAAGCTCTATTTCTTCTGTCTTTATAAAGCATCTTAAGGGTGGAAAGAATTTACTAGTGAGACATTAAGAAACACAAGTGGAACCTTGTGCATATAAAATAGTAAGTGAAAGGTTTAATGTATACTATAGACATGTCCTCCTGGCTTGTTTCTGTAAGCAATTAAATGAATAATTTTGATTGCTTTCCCCTCAGGTAGTTCCTTAAACAATAAAAGTCATTATCTACCTTCCCAATAATGAAATCTGTTTAATTACAGAACAGAACCATGGTAGCAGACTTCTTGATCATCCTGCAGCAAGATGAATAATCTGGCTCTATCTAGAAATTTCATTCATCCATTTATTTATTCAGCATCTATATGGCAGCAGTGGTCTAAGCACTAGAAAGTACAATTCAAAAAAATCAGTGATTTTTTTCTCCTCAGTCTTTTGAGAAGAGTGAATCTAATCAGCTGAAGCCATTTGTAGGGAGAAAATAGCAACCCTTTGACCAACATCTCTCCTTCCCCTCAACTCCCAATCGCTCAACCACCATTCTATGCTCTGCTTTTGCAAATCTGAGTAATGGATTTTACATGTAAGTGAGATCGTCGAGCATTTGTCTTTCTGTACCTGGCTTACTTCCACTTAGCACGATGTCCAAGTGCATCAGTGTTGTCCTAATGGCAGAATTTCCTTTTTTCAAAGACGGAATATTCCATAGTGTGCACATGCGCGTGTGTGTGTACACTCCACTACCTCGTTATTTTCCTTTTTGCTGAGGCTAGGAAACCAGGGAGTGCTTTTTTCTCCTTGGTCTATATTTGGTCAGGAGGCTAGAGAATATACCTTTATTTCTGAGAATCTTGTGCAACCCACAACTCTAATTTGTGTTCTGTTCCAAGATTGGGGGATGAGAACTTTATAGACACTACCCAGCTTCCTTACTATTCAAATGGGGGAATCCGAGTTGTATTGTCCAGATAACTTGTTCGTAATTTTTTTTCTGATTTTCCATATGATGACATTTTTAAGAGATTGAGTGTTTTAAAGCAAGCATTTAAAAAAAGAAAGAAAGGAAGTCAAGAAATCTGGATTTCTATTTAGGTTTAGTGAATCACTGGGAATCTTTTCTGCAAGGATTTTTTTTTTTAATCACAGGTGGTTTAATATATATATTTACTTATGTACATATACATATGTATATGTATGTATACACACAGCTGTCAGTTACCTATGACAAATTATATAATTAAAGACATTTCCTGTTTGTAGTAAATGGAATTAATTAGGGAACCAACAAACTCTCTGAGCATGGTTTTGAATTGGTAATAATAAAAATAGCAGATTATGTTTAGTAGCTGAATTTTTATTTTTATACAACTCACAGAGTATTTGTACTAGTATATTATAGTATTAGATTTATAGAAACAGTTTGTGAAGAACGTGTAATGGATCTTCTTATGAATTCTTATTCACAGATGAAGAAGCAGAAGCTTGTTAGGTTCTCTGCCCTGACCAAGATGGCTGGGCACTTACATTCTTTGTCCTGACCCATGTCATAGTTCCAGCATCCCAGCACCCAACCTTCCTGCCCAACATTACCCAGCTCTGTGGGCAGCCTCTAGGGGGGCTCAAGGAGAATGTGATGAAGAAAAAAAAGGGGATGCTAAGTACTGTCTTCATATATTATTAACAGTTTATTCACAGGACCTGGAAGCTTCAAATGTAGGAAGCAGCTGTCATCACATCTAATGATGGGGGACCAGATCAGTTCTTCTCATCTGACCAATGACAGAGGGCTTTAGATTCATATTCTGTTTCTTTCTCTCTCCCTTTTCACTCTGTCCTTTCTGAAATTTGTTTATCTATAATGACTTATGAGTCATTAAATAAATATTTATAATACTCTTATCTACTGGCCTGGAAAATTTCTTTTCCCAAAAGCCAACCTGGCCTCGTTGGTTTCTCACAGTAAATTCTGAAAGGGGGAACTACACCCTTGGGTATATTATTATCAATTTAGTCCTGCCCACCTCAGTAGTTGATTTAATTGGCATTATATCTGAAAGCAAAAAATGTACACTAGTACACATGCGCTATGTGAAAGACACTGTGCAATGCATTTGGGATGAACAGAAAACAAAAATGCAATGAAAATGCAATGTATTTGGGATGAATGGAAAGCAAAAATGCATACTTCTTAGTGAGTTTGTAATCTAGTAAAATATTGTTTCTAAGCCTAAAAATGATGTGCCAACTCATATTTTCCCCTTCATTAAACTATGTAGATCCTTCAGTATTCAAAGACTTAGTGTAGCTGGGAAAAAGATGTACCTTTATTTAATAAATAGTGAGTGGCAACTTCACGGCCAGGCAACATCCCAGCCCCTGGGATCCCAGGCACACTGAGACTGCCTTGTCCTCTTCCTTAACTGAAGTGTGGGAAACAATTGAAAAAGACATAGACATAAAAATAAATGAAATGGTTTAAATTGTGTTTAGTGAAGAAAGGCAAAAAAATCAAGGAACTAAGAAAGGGAAATAGATTTGTATAGGAGACCTCTTTTAAGTAGGATGCTTTTGGAAGCATCTAGAACTTCACTTAAACTGAGACTTAGTGGCACAAAAGCCTTATTGGGGAAAGGAAGAGGAGTTCTAGGCAGAAGGAACAGTGCACTGGAGAACTGTTATTCAAACTATGGAAAGCTGGAGAGAATTTTTGGCTTATCTTAGCATAAGCCCAGGAGAAGATCTGATTTCCAGCATGGCTGGAGTCAAAACCTTAAATACAATCAAAGTTTGGTACTGCTTCCATTTCTCAGTCCTGCTTCCCAGTTTATCGGCCTCATTCTCAGGCATAGTCTCACCATGCTTAAGACCACGACCACGTCCTCACCTGCTGCTGAGGCAGCCTTAGAGCTGACACCGCATGCCCCAGTGAACCTACAGTGGGGGGCGTTTGACCTGAAGGAAGATGGATTCTGGTTAGGTAAAAACAACAGTCCCCCAAATGTGAAACACTTTAAAACCTGAAAGAGTTCAGAACAGACCAAAGACATGGCAGGTTGTGGGAGAGCCACCATGATTAGGTGGGGCTAGAGTCAGGGGTGTAGCTTCCAGGCGTTAGAAAAACAGCTTGATTGTACTCTAAGGGCATCAGGAAGCTGTTAAAGAGACTTAAATGGGAGTGATATAATTTCATTCACCCAATTTCCTAAATCCCAAGATATTTTGTCCAAATAATTAAAATTACTATTTGGAAATAATTTCAAATTTATGAAAAAGTTACATAATTTAGAGCAGTGCAGAGGACACTCATGTATCCTTTACCTGGATTCACCTTCTGTTCATATTTGAATTCTTTGCCTTCTCTACCTGTATTTCTGTCTGTTTCTTCTCTTTCTACAAACACACACAAAATCACACATATGCACGTATATAAAACATACTATTAGGTTGTTGGGAAAGTCATGATGTATTTTTCTATTAAAAATGTGTTATGACTTTCCCCAACAACCCAATATATAGCATTTTGGAGCCATTTTAGGGGTAAATTACATCATCATGATACTTTACGCATAAAACTTTGACATGTATTTCTTAAGAATATTCTCTTAGGGACCAGCAGTTGGTGTAATGGCTGTGTCGCTGGACTCCCATGTAGTCAACTGTGGTACGAGTCCCGGACTTGGTGGCTTAAACTCATGCTGGGTGCGTGTGCGTGCATGCCCAAGATCCCAAGAGGAGAAGGGAGAAGAAGGGATTGCTGCGTGGTTACCCCCCTGGGGGGCAATTTCTTGTTTTCTGTCTCTCTATCTCTCTCTGTGTTTCTGGTGAGTGCACGCACCCTATAGCAAAAACCTCTCCCCCCCCATGAAAAAAAGGAGAATGATATTCTCTTATTAAAACTCTACTACAGCTTGTGATTTCAGTACATTTAATAGTAAAACAACACATTATTCAAATCTAACATCTGCTTTTCAGTTTTGTTAGCTCACCCAATAACATCCTTTATAGATTTTTTCCCTCCTGTATAGTAAAGAATATAGTAAAGATCACATCTTGCATTTGGTGGTTCTGTCTCCTTAGTCTCCTTTAATCTGGAACAGTCCTATGGTTTCTTTTTGTCTTTTATGACATTGACATTTTTGAAGAATACATACCCCTTTTTATAAAAGCAGAATGTTTCTAATTTTGGGTTCATCTGAGGATTCATCATGATTAAATTGAGGTATGTTCCAGGCTGGAATATTGCATAAGGGCTGTAGTGTCTTTTCCAGGGTATCACAGCATCTGGAAGCACAGGATGTCCACCTGACCCTTACTAGTAATGCCTCCTTTGCTCCCTTGGTTAAGGTGTTGTTCAACTTCTCTTCTCCAGCTTATTATTTTGAAACTAATAAAGAATCTGTGAAGTTACCTAAGACCATGCAAATATCCTGCTTCTTCTCAAAAGTTTCTTCTGGGTTTAGCAACCATTGATAATTTTCTTGAATCAGTCCTTGCTAGGATGGTGGCAAAATGATGTTTTTTCCCCCCCAACTCTATACTTCTTTCACATGTATCAGTTGGCTTTGACTACAACCAAGAATCCTCCCTTCTCCTCTCTTTATTTCTTTATTCATTATTGGTATAAATCTCTAGGCTGATGTTTTTCTAATAGTTTATATATGTGTGTGTGTGTGTGTGTGTACATATATATATATATATATATATATATATTTTTTCTCTCTTTTTTCTTTTTATATATTCCGCTGTG
>NW_006159775.1:1873827-1878514 GCF_000334495.1 Tupaia belangeri chinensis
TGAAAAAAAGGAGAATGATATTCTCTTATTAAAACTCTACTACAGCTTGTGATTTCAGTACATTTAATAGTAAAACAACACATTATTCAAATCTAACATCTGCTTTTCAGTTTTGTTAGCTCACCCAATAACATCCTTTATAGATTTTTTCCCTCCTGTATAGTAAAGAATATAGTAAAGATCACATCTTGCATTTGGTGGTTCTGTCTCCTTAGTCTCCTTTAATCTGGAACAGTCCTATGGTTTCTTTTTGTCTTTTATGACATTGACATTTTTGAAGAATACATACCCCTTTTTATAAAAGCAGAATGTTTCTAATTTTGGGTTCATCTGAGGATTCATCATGATTAAATTGAGGTATGTTCCAGGCTGGAATATTGCATAAGGGCTGTAGTGTCTTTTCCAGGGTATCACAGCATCTGGAAGCACAGGATGTCCACCTGACCCTTACTAGTAATGCCTCCTTTGCTCCCTTGGTTAAGGTGTTGTTCAACTTCTCTTCTCCAGCTTATTATTTTGAAACTAATAAACAATCTGTGAAGTTACCTAAGACCATGCAAATATCCTGCTTCTTCTCAAAAGTTTCTTCTGGGTTTAGCAACCATTGATAATTTTCTTGAATCAGTCCTTGCTAGGATGGTGGCAAAATGATGTTTTTTCCCCCCCAACTCTATACTTCTTTCACATGTATCAGTTGGCTTTGACTACAACCAAGAATCCTCCCTTCTCCTCTCTTTATTTCTTTATTCATTATTGGTATAAATCTCTAGGCTGATGTTTTTCTAATAGTTTAACTGTTTATTCAATAGATAATTCCAGGTCTGAGCAGTGATAGTCTTTTTCAGCTGACATGTGAATCTTGTGACATGTCCCCATCAATTTTTCTTTAGGAATTAAAAAAAAGTTTGTTTATTTGTTTGTTTATTTATTTATTTCACAAAGGAAAGAGACACAGAGAGACAGGAACACCAAACAGGGTCCTTGTTGCCCAGATTCCACTCCCAGTCTCAGCCCACCCTGATCATTGGTAGATGCACATGTGTCTGGCCAGTTCAGGGAGGTCCCAGGTCATGAACCAAGAAATTTTTCTGTGTGGATCCAGTTGCCACTGTGCTCTCCCCTGCTCCCCTTACCACCAGTTCTTTGGAACTGCTAGAGGGCACGCACACTCTCCAGAGAGAGACAAAGAAAGAAAGGAGATAGAAGAAGAATGGGATATGGTCTAAGCGCAATCTCCTCTCCATCTCTTTCCTTCAAATTTTTGGCATTAGTGAACATGCACCCAATGTGTTTTTCAAGCCACAAAGGCTGGGATTCAAGCTGTGATTGGCCATGTGTGATCTGACTTAACCACTAGGCTATGGGGCTTTCCTCCCCACAACAGTTTTTAGTAAGCCCATTTTTATTCTCTGGCATTACTGTATATGTTATGTTCATCTCATACCCTCCTTGACCAAACCTTGGGTTTTTCTATTTTTCTGAGGATCCCTTGCATTTGTTAGTGGGCAAGAGAGTCTTTGGGTATTAGTTGTACATATTGCTATTGGCATGGTTCTGGAGATACAGCTAAGAAATACACATGTGTATCACACATACATGAATATGGATCCACATACACACACATTACACATCCATCCATCTGCACATACACACATATATGCATAGACATCTATGTTTTCTACGTATATTTTAGAAATCACGTGCTGGCACATCTTTGCTTGTAATTCACCCTACAGGGTTGTTCATTCTCATTCCTTCTATAGTTAGAACTTGGCTCCCAGCATCATCAACATATCTACTCATTTGCTTAATCCTGTAACACATCTGAAATAGCTTCCAAATTGCTTCTTCTTATCACTAAACAAACCCAAACATATGACAAAGAGTTCAGGGTTGTTTGCTTTTCCCATCCCCTGCTCTACTCGGACTTGGGGAGTATATAATAAAATAGTATGTTCACAAGTTTTACAAGATATTGAAACACTTTCTTTCACAGTGGATATACTATTTATCATCTCTTTTGGTAATGATTCAAGTGTCTGTCCCTTCACTACCTTACAGTAGAATATGTTGTCTTTTACCAAACTCTTGTTTAGATAAAGCTCATTTTTCCCCCCAGTAGATTTCTTGGGAAGGACACATGAGAACACAAATATGAAAGAACTTTAAAAGTTAGTGGAAAAAATAGAATTAAAGTATGAGTTTATTTTGGTGCAAGAAATGTTTGAAATCCATACTTAGTCATTTCCAAAATACACATTTTTCATGAGCCTTTGAAGACTCTTTGTTGTTCTCTTGAGTTCTTGCATGTTCAAAGGCATCTATTTACAGCATTTATTACTAAAGGACAGCTTAGATAGATGCAATATTCTTTTTTAAGATTTTTGCTTTAGTGACAGAGACAGTGAGAAGGAAAAGTGAGAAATAACCCCTCCACACACAAGAATGGCCATACAGCAATCTCTTCTCCATTTTCCTCCAAGGATTTTGTGCACACATGCACACATGTATGGTGTGATTTTTCAAGCCATCAGGTCCAGGACTTGAACAACTATCAACCATGGGGGAGTCCAGTACCTTAACCATCACACCACCTGCTGGCTTCTGGATGTAATATTCTTGATCTTTCAATTTTTCTTTAAATTTTTAAAAATGTTGATTTGTTGTTGCCTTGCTTCTATTTTTTTTTTTTTTTGGTTTTTTTTTTTTTTAAGGGGTTTTTTTTTTGGGGTGTGTGACAGACAGACAGAGAGAGACATAGAGACAGAAAGCGAGAAATCACACCCCCCCCAGGGGGGATGGTCACACCACAATCCCTTCTCCTCCATTCTCTTCTCAGGATCTTGGGCACACACGCACATGCACCCGGCGTGAGTTTTAAGCCACCGGGTCTGTAATGCAAACCGCGATCAACTACGTGGGAGTACAGCGACATAGCCATTATGCTAACTGCTGGTTCCCCTTCTTGTGTTGTTTTTGAAGTGTGAATACTAGATTATTTATTTTGCAAGGTAGGCCTTCTAGCAAGGAATTCTCTAAGATTTTAATCTGGAAACCTTTTTTTTTAAGATTTTTTTTTTTCCATAGTGTGTACACACTTGCTAGAGAGAGATACACAGAGACAGAACAAGGGCAAGTGAGAAATCATCCCCTGGAGGGCTGGCCTTACCACAATTCCTTCTCCATTTTCTTCCTGCTATGATTTTTAAACTGCTGGGCCTGAGACTTGAACCATGGTAAGTCATGTAGGAGTCCAACACCTTAACCACTATGGCACCTGCTGGCCCCAATCTAGAAATATCTTTACTTCTCCTTTATTTCTGAATGATAGCTCTGCTAGATTGAAGATTCTTGGTTGACGGTTTCTTTTAGTGTATTGAATATTTTATCCCACTCAGTCTAGCCCTTATCTTTTCTGATGAGAAGTCAGATGTTAATCTTATTGGATTCTGTGGTGGGTTTAAAGTTATTTTCTCTTGCTGCTTTCAATATTTTCTCTTTGTATTTGTCTTCTAACCAAAATATGTATGAGTGTGGATCTCTTTCTATTTATACTATTTGGAGTTTAGTTTTTATTTGTTATTACATTTTTATTTTTTAAAAATTAACTTGAATCTAATATTGAATGCCTTGTGATCCTTTATTTCTGATGTGATTTTTGTCTTTTTTCTTCTATTTCTTTTTTTTTTTTTGGAGAGGTTTTCACTATAGGGCGCGTGCGCTCGCCACTCAGACAGAGACAGAGAGACAGAAAACAAGAAATCACCCCCCAGGGGGGATGGCCACACCGCAGTCCCTTCTCCTCCATTCTCCTCTCGGGATCTTGGGCATGCATGCACACGTGCCCGGCGTGAGTTTTGAACCACAGTGTCCGAGACTCGAACCACGATCAACTACGTGGGAGTCCAGCGACATAGCCATTACACTAACTGCTAGTCCCTTTTCTTCTATTTCTTTCCTAAGTTAAATCAACTGACATTTCATTTCTATTTTTTCTACTTCCCTCCATTTTTGTTCTCATTTTTGTGTATGAAGTTCAAGATTTTTTCTTCCTATTTGCAAATATTTGGGTGAAATATTTAATTCAGTTTGGAGTGTTGTATTACAATTTTTTTCAGCTTTGTGGTTGATTTTTAGAGGACAATTTATGAACTGAGATGCCTTAACTCACATTTTCTGAACTTTAACAGTAGTATTGCATGAATGTGGTCTATTTTCCTATTCCTATTTATCTTGTGGTCAGTGGTCCTAGTTTGATAATTCCAGGTTCTGACAGTTCTCTGCCCCTTTAAGTGTTGCTTTTATGGATGGTGGTGTTGATGGTATTAAGAAGGCAAGAGGTAGGTTTGTTTTCTTTCTGTTTTTACTTCTTCAATTATTTATTTTACTTTAGTAAAGATCTTTTGTTTCTGTTTTGCACTTCCTTCTTTCCCTTCACTGTGATGTTTCCAACAGTTGCCTCTTCCGTGTACAACTCTTCCTCTTCCTGAGCAATGCCTCCAGAGACTGAGGCTTCTGGTGCTCCGATCCTCAAACCCCTTCCCTTTGGCTAGTGCTATTAATTACTAAGTTCTGACTTGTGGTCAGTGTTTATTGTTGGATTTCCTATTTCTGGGGGTGATTTTGTCTGTAATTTATCTAAGTTCTCTGTACCCCTTTCATCTTTTCATGGGGTTCCTTAAAACTC
>NW_006159775.1:1878525-1895095 GCF_000334495.1 Tupaia belangeri chinensis
CTAATCTTTGCACTTAGGGCTTGCAGTGACGGATGGGAAGGAGCATGCTAGAATTGGGTTTATTTCTTTACTTACAGATGATTTGAGTGCCATGATATTCTCTCTCCTTATGCTGCTAACGGACAGGTTTATGTATGATTTTATTTGCTTTGTAAGTTTTATGTTCTTTTTCAGAGGGTGGAGGTGAGCTGGAAAATTGAAAATCAGGAAGGCTGTTACCATTGACCATTTTTTCAAACTGTAACAGTTATGAAATCAAGACACACTTTACAATTAATGTAATAAGACAACATTATATCACAGCCTAAAGGTTTTTTTTATTATTATTTTTTACTTTTATTTATTTATTTATTTATTTTGGTACATAACGTGTTTAAAAAGCAAGGGCTGCGTTGGCCCCATGTGGTTAAGGAAGCCAATCCCTCATGGCTGACCATGTGGTTTGAATCCTGGACCCAGTAGCTTGATAAACACATAGGTGCACCCCCAAATCCAAACAGGATGGAGAAATGGAGGAGAAGGGTTTGCAGTGAGATCATGCCCTATTTGGAGTGTTTTACTCTTCTCCTTCCTTGTCACTCTGTCTCTCTTTGGTGATTGCACAAGCCCTCTGCGGGATGAAAAAAAAAGCAAGGGCCTCAGAAATTTGTCAAAATATATGTCTTACAAAGATTTCTCTTGCTACTCTGAGGATAATGGGTTATAGGTGGAAAATATAGAATTAGTGACTAGTTAAGAAACTTCTGAAAAAAAAAGAAAGGAATAAAAAGTAACTTTTATAACAGCTTGGGTGAGATAAGATGATGGCTGATATTAGGGAGACAATAGACCGAAGAAGACAGCCATTAAGACATTTTTAGGGGATTGTGGTAAAACCAGTCATATTTTACTGATAGAATGGTAGAAAAGAGAAATAAATGATGATTTCTGGGTATTACGGTTTGAATGTCCCACCAAAACTCATGTTGAAATTTAATTGCTAATGTCATGGTAATGGGAGATAGGACTTTTTATAGGTAATTAGGTCATGAAGGCTCTGTGCTCATGAATGGATTAATGCCAGTTTTGAGGAATGGGTTAATTATTGTGGAACTGGGCTCCTGATGAAAGAATAGGTTTGGTTGGACCCCTTTACCTCTCTTAGTCTTGCATCCTCACTTCTGTCTTCCACCTTCTACCATGCCATGCCAGTTGTCAGATGCCAGTACCATGCTCTTGGACTTCCTAGTCTCCAGAACCATGACACCAATACACTTCTATTATTTACAAATTACCCAGTTTATGGTATTGAGTCATAGCAGTGAACATTTATTAAAATACTGTGTTTTAGGGTCAGCAAGAGGCTTATTGGTTAAGGTGCTGGACTCCCATGTAGCTGACTGTGGTTCAAGTCCTGGAACCAGTGGCTCGAAACTCATGCTGTATGCATGCATGCATGCCCAAAATCCCAAGAGAAAAATGGAGGAGGTCATCCATGGCCATCTCACTGTGGCCATCCCACCTGGGCAGTGATTTCTCACTTTCTCCCTATCTCTCTCTGTCTCTTTGGCAAGTAAATGCGCCCTATAGCAAAAGTCTCCTCCACCTTTCCCCCCAAAAAGATACTGTGTTTTGGATTTGAGAAACTGATCCTGCTTGCTGGAATGTGAAAATTTTATCTGCAAAAAGAACAGGTTTGGAAAATGAAAATCAGTACTCCTGTTTGGGACATTAGAAGTTTGAATTGTCCATGAAGATTTCAGATAGAGTTATCAAGGAGGCTGTGGTATACGAAAGTCTGGAGCTCAGAAGAGCAGCTTAGAATCAACGTATAAGCCTTCGACATACAGTCATAGGAAAGCATGAAATTATCTAATGAGTGAGAATGGCAAAAGGTTCAGGAAAGAATTTTGATATGTTGCAATAAAAAAAGTTTGGATCAAGGTAGGGAACCCAGCTAAGTGGACTGAAAGAGGCATCCAGTGAGAAAGTGGGAATACCAGACAATATGTTGATGTGGAAGCCAAGAAAGTAGATTCAGGGATGGGACTTAACCAAAAGCGGCTAAAGGGTAAGGGTGATGGACACAGAAACACAGGTATGTGCTTTTACAACTCTAACAATTGAAAATTACTTTGAATATTGAAATACTACAAGCACAAACAAGTTTTTAGGTTGTATAGAAAATAATATCTGCGGGAGCTCCAGTTCTCTGGTACCATTTACAAAGCATTAACATAAACATTTATTGGGGCTGTCAGGTGGCACAGTGGCTAAGGCGCTGGACTCTCACATGGGTAACCATGGTTTAAGTCATAGACCTAGTGGCTTGCTTTCTCACTTCCCCTCTCTCTCTCTCTCTGTTTCTCTCTGATGAAAACTGGAAAATAATAATAATAATAAATTAAACAATTCTTTAAAAAAATTGACATTTATTGCTTGTTATCACAGTGTCCCTGTGGGGTGGTAGGTCAGATATTGCTGTCACTCCACAGATGAATGAATAGAGGGTCAGGTGTAGCGGAAACATTCTTAGCTATATGCCCAATGTTTATGCTTTCCCAGGCTGGATCATATTTCATGACTCCTGCCCCCATTCTGACAATCAACTCCTGCCCCCATTCTTACTTGGGGGCTATTTCTTGACATTAGAATGTGAGTGAAAAATACCACTTGCAGGCCAGACTCAAAAAACTGTGTGGGACTTCTTCATGTTTTCACTCCCTTTCCTCTGTCTAGAGCAGAGAACTCTGAAGTTCCAGTCAATGGAGGAATTTTAAAATTGGAAGAGCCTGAATCCTTTAATAGCCACATGGAGAAAATTTGTCTGCTGTCAAGGGATATCTCTGTTCAACTCTCTCACATGCAAGAAACAATATTCTATCACTAATGCAATTTCAGTGTTTTCACACTAGTGAAATTTACAGTGTGTTACAGAAACTAGTGTATGTGAGGATATTAGATGTCTTGCATAATATCCCATAGTAACATAATTTAGAGTGATGACTAGATGCCATATTCTTCTCTCTTTGTGAAGTGTTTTGATGGGTCTCCTTTGCATAGAGTACCATATGATCTTGAAACAGAATGTTCATTTATAGAAAACCTTAAAAGGCGATAAGTAGATAATTGTGTCAAATGTTAGTTTTAAAAAGTCATATTTTAAGGTTGGCCAAGGCAGTGATAGCTAAGGCAGATGGATTTCACATGGCCAATTGTGTGTGTGTGTGTGTGTGTGTGTGTGTTTTTAATACTTACTTATTTATTTAATTCCATTTGTTATTACTTTTTAATTTGACCAGAGAGAGACAGAGATAGAGGGAAAAGAGAGAAAGCAAGTTGCCAGATCTGGGACTCAAATTGCAGTCAGCCATGTGGGAATCCAGTGCCTTTAACCACCATGCCACCTACTGGCCTCCGACTGTGCTGTTTGAAACCTGGACCTACCAGCTTGAAAAACATGCTAGGTGCATGTGCGTGCATGCCCAAAATCCTGAGAGGAAAATAGAGAAGAGATTGTGAGTGTCTATCCCCTGGGGGGAGTGCCTTCTCACGTTCTATCTCTCTCTCTCTCTGAAGAGTGCATATGCTCTACAGCAAATTTTTAAAAATAGGGTATCAGCAGATGGCATAATGGTTATGTTGCTGGACTCTCACATAGGTGATTGCAGTTTGAGTTCCATACCCAGTAGCTTAAAACTCATGCCAGGTGTGTGTGCCTGCGTGCCCAAAATCCTTAGAGGAGAATGAAAGAGAAGGTACTGCGGCGTGGCCATCCCTCCAGGGAGGTGGTTTCTTGCTTTCTATATCTCGGTCTCTCCAGCAAGCGCACGTACCCTATAGCAAAAACCTCTTTTAAAAACAAAGAAACAAACAAAAAATACTCCTATTTTAGATTTTGAAGTAGGTAAAACTAATATGCATACTAGGCTTCTTATAAACCAATGATTTATTGAGAAATAGCCCCTGGTAGCATAATAATATCATGTTTTTGTGGCATAAAACTTAAATACACTTTCTACAGTGAGACACTAACAATGTGCAGAACGTTTTATCCCAGATGGCTTTCCCTTTTGCCAATTTTATGTGGAAATCAACAGCTTGTCTGAGAGAATGTCTAAATACCCTTTACAGTTCAAAGTTCTCTTCACATAACAATACACTCATGTGTTTTTCTCTAGCTAGAGAGTTTCTTGTAAGACTAGAATCACTCTAGACTAACCTATAATTAGGATTTTTTTTTTTAAATTCCCTTTCTAAAAAAAATATTAGGTTTTGTTATCCGGGGACTGATGATCACATTCATGGATAATGATCAAGAATTTGTTGTTACCAGGCTTTGGTTAGTACTATTTTGGTTAGTATGCTTTCCAATATTTTCTTTTTTAATAATTATCAGTTACTGAGGAAATGATGCCAAAACCTCTACAAGTGGCTTGTCATTACAGAAAAAAAAAAAAAAGAAAAAAACAACCAAAAAAAACCCCCACCTTTCCCCATTGCCTATTCTCTATCCATTTCTGCAATTTGCAGCTGTCTTACACAAGCTGGGACTCACTACTACTATATTTCAAACCTGATCCTAGCAAATGAATTTGAAGATTTTCTTTTCAACTTAACCCTCTCAGTGGGTTCCCCAAGGTAAATATGGTGACTTGAGGAGCTCTCAGTAGTGCGGAGGATGAGTGGGTACACAGAGTGTGACAGAAAAGCAAACACCCTGCCTGGGCCTCTTTGAGAAATGCTCTTGTTTAGTCTGAACACAGACATACTGTAACTCCTCCTCATTCCTCCGTGGTTACAGGTTCTTCAAACACAGGAATCCAGTCTTCTCTTTGTTGTATGTGTAAAACTCCTCCCTTGCATCTAGAAGGATCATATATGATGGTGTATTGGTCAGGACTCTCCAAAGACACAGAACCAATAAGATAAATACCTATATAAAAGAAAGAAATAATTATAGAAATTGTCTCACACAATTGCAAGGCCAAGAAATATCACAATAGCCTTTTACAAGTGGGCAAAACAGCTGAAATACTCTGAAGCAAGAAGTTCATGCAGTTACTGTTTGAGGCCTGAGGGGCCCTCAGGAGGCTGCAGGCCCAAGCACTTTAGGGTGGCCTCTGGGATAAGTTCAGTATCCAAAAGTTAAAGCACTTTGAGTTTGACAGACAAGACTCTGGAGCCAGCAGGAGCAAACACAGTCCATGACGGAGGGGAGGAGCAGAGGTGGAGCTGGCAGATGTAAGAGTGGAACACACACAGGTTCTAGAAGGAAGGGTCAGGAAAGAGAGAGGGAAGAGAGAGAGAGAGAGAGAGAGAACAAGAACAGAGCCCCATGCCCTCTATGTGTTCTTCTCATGCTCCTGGTTAATTGGATGGTGCCACAAACACTGAAGGTGGATTTTCCTCTCTCAACCCACTGACTCTCCAATCTTGTCTGGCTATACTCTCAGACTCACTTAGAAACAATGTTCTACCTTCCATCCAGTCAAGTTGACAACTGTAATTAATCATTACAGGTAAGTAGTACACATGACCTACCTGAGGGGAGGGGGAGAATAAGGCAGAGCCTTCTGGGTACTGGCAAAATACTATCTCTATGAACTTAGTAATAGAAGTATGGGGGATAAGCAGATGTCATGGTGATTAAGGTGTTGAACTCCCATGTGGCTAAACCATAGTCTGAGCCTTGGCCCTGGTGGCTTGCTTTTTCACATTCCCTCTCTGTCTCTCTCTGATGAGCACACATATCGTGTAGCAAATTAAGAAAAAAAAAAGATAAATAAAGTTAAATAAATAATTATTCTAAATAAATGGGAGTATGGAGTTCAATGGAATTTGCTAGGACTAGAGGGAGGGGCTACATTAAAGAAGGAACAGGGAAGTTTATGTTAAAAACATAAAAAGTTAGAATGAGGCAAAACTTTGATAAGCTGTGGATTGAACTCAACTGTTTGAAACCAAGTATGCACAAGAAAGATACCAGCATAAACAGAATAGAATCAAGACTTAAGTCATTGCTTAATGACCAAAATTAACCCATGTTTACTTTTGGAATGATATTTCCTTCAAGAAATTCCTTGGAATTCCTATTTCTCTTTGAATCTTCCCAGCCTTACTTTATCCTATTTGTGTGTGTGTGTGTGTGTGTGTGTGTGTGTGTGTTTAGATATATTTCACTATGGGGACATTCTTCCTAAGTTCCAGTGTGAGATGCCAAAAAGCATGTTCTCTGCTGCAAACCGGGCCGGCATTTACTCTAATATCTTTGTATTCCTTCTCTGTGCAGCTGAGAAGGAATCAGCTTGGACAGCTGTAATGCAGAGCACTGGGTTTGGACTTGTAGATCAAGCTGGTAGCTGATCTGAGTCAAGTTCTGATCAAAGGAATGCTTTCTACTGTTGAAGAAGCCCTAGGAAACTGGCCTGGGTGCAGCCCTCTGCAAATGAAACTACAAAGCATTAGGTCAGGTAGCACAAGAGATTTTGAGAGGAGGATTATTGCTTTGCTAGGGGTGATGTCTGGTGGGCGGGGAGGAAATGCAGTTAAAAAAGCTAAACTTTATTGGTTTAGCTTTCCTATCCCTAGAAGGCTACCAGGAGAGAAAATTTTCTTTTGTTTTATTTAACTAAAGGAAAAAAAAAACCCTCTATTAGTTTCTTCCAGGTCTTTGCTCCAAAAAGTTTATTAATTGAGAGTACTTAATAAAGCAGCTCAGGGCATAAACAGAGACCAACTTCAAAGAGAATGGTACTGACAGGTTGAGCTCAAGGGCAAAAAACAGGGGTGGAGAAGGATGAGGGAATGTAGGGATTTCTAAAGAGAATTTCTAAGAAAAAAAGAGAAAGATAATAGGAAACTGCTGGAGGCACAAGGATTAAATACTACTGCTCAGTAGGGAACACTGGGAAGTTTGTGTTCTTGTCCAACTACCTCCTGCTCCCTTGGTTTTTGAAACTATTTACTGTTAAATACAATTCAACTTTGCTAGGATTTAGGTTACTATTTCACAAAAAGTAAGTTAGCTGTACGAAGCTCTGATCAATATTTTTCAGTCACCATTAGTAATATAAATAGCACAAACAGACCAGATTTACAGATTAGATCAGTAAAGATTTTCAAATTTTGAAAGAGACACATGTTGATTTCTGAGGGCTTTTTTTTCTTTTCCACCTCAAAATGACCCTTAGGTGATGTGAATGTTATCTTTTATTATTCGCTTACACGTTTATATTTTTTTTTTAGTAAGTGCCAAGTGTATAGTCCCAGAAGCAAATGAAAATTAGGGTGAGTCTGAAAGTGTTGATGAGAATAATTAGAATAATAAAAACTGATGGTCCTATTAGTTCTTTCCTTCTTCAGATTATTGATAAATCAATGTCATTGCTTAAATTCTGAGTTGTCATCCCTCATTTTAGGCCACATCTAAGAAATCTTCATAGAATTATTCATGTTTTCTAGGCTCAAAGATTTATTAAACTTATATCATCAATGATGAAAAGTCTATCAAATGTCCAGATGTTTTGCTCTCATCTCCCTCTGCTATTTTATTTTAAAAATTAAAGTTTTATTTTTCTGCAGGTAGATATACAGTTTTTCCAGTGCCATTTGTTGAGGAGATTTTCTTTTCTACACTAGAGACTGGACCCCTACCTTTCACCATGAACAGAAGTCAACTCAAAATCGATCAAAGATCTAAACATAAAACCTCAAATTATGAAACTACTGGTGGAGAACACAGGAGAAATTCTTGGTGATATTGGAGTAGGCAAAGGTTTCTTAAATAAGACTCCCAAAGCACTTGCAAAAATCCTGGAAATAAACCAGTGGAACTACATTAGACTAAAAAGCTTCTGTACAGCAAAAGAAATAATAATTAGAGTGAAACAACAACTCTCAGAATGGGAGAATATATTTGAAAACTAGATAAGGGACTGATAACTAGAATATATAGGGAACTCAAGCATTTCACCTGAAAAACATCCAATTTAAAAGTGGGCAAATGCAATGAAGTGTCATTTCCCCCAAAAAAGATATGGAATGGCCAACAAGTATATGAAAAAAATGCTTAACATCTTTTATTGCAATGGAAACATGTGGCGGGCACTGCATACGGAAGCCATCTTGAGCTATCTGCCATCTTGAGCTATCCACTATCTTGGAAACCATTAGGCTTCACTTCCTCACTGAGCAAACCCTTTCTCAGAAATCATGTGACCAACCATTCTCCCCAGAAGTGGTTGGGTTTCTAGGCAACGGGAGAGATCCACTCACACCAATGATTGGTTCATGCTATTCTATCTCATTTGCATTTCAGGCAACCAATTGGTGCCCACCATTTCTCCTCAATAAATGGAAGAGGAAGAAGAAGAAGACTTGATCAGCACCTCGTATTGTCTCCACTCTGTGTGTGTGTGAGCGTGTGTTTGTTCCATCTCTAGCTCTCTCCCCCAGGGAACCTGTTGGACTGTCCCCCAGGTCGGGACAGAAACACATGTTCAAAACCACAACAAAATTACTGATTAACCCCAGTCAGGATGGTTAAGATTGAAAAAAAAAAAAAAGAAGAAGAAAGAAAGATAAGTGCTGATGAGATTGTAGTGAAAAGGGAGTCCTCCTGTACTGTTGGTGGGAATGTAAATTGGTATAGCCACTGTGGAAAACTCAACTGGAAAATCACTTGCATACTCTTGCTTACTGTAGCATTATTCACAATTGCTAAGACATTGAATCAACCCAAATGTTCAAAAACAGATGAATGGATTAAATAAATGTGGCACATAAACTCTATGGACTACTACTCAGCCATAAAAATTAATGAGACCCTGACATGATTAAAATGAACAAATATAGAAGATTTCATGCTAAGTGAAGCAAGCCAGGCTATAAAAGATAGGTACTATAGGTCTGCTTAATATACACCAAATGTTGGCACTCTATGGCAGAAATAGAAATATTGAAAGGTACAATTGGTTGTGAGTGACAGATCAAAGGGCTCCTTAACACCAGAGACTGTTAATCCTCCTGGACTTTTCTTTCATAACCAGATATATGTTTGTATTTACTTGGAGGAGGGGGACAATATTCCTTTACCATTGGGTCATAGTTTCCTGTGCTGTTACAGACTTTCTCTCTCCTTCTCTATCTCTCATATATATCATCTATATCTATATATCTCTATCTATATCTAATCTATATCTATGTCTATGTCTATATATATCTAACAAACCACTTACTTATTATGCTTCAGCCTTCTTTTTAGGCTGACAAACCAAAATGATAAATACCAATTAAATAACAATTAAACCTACAATCAATTAATAAAGTGGATAAATCTTCAACTCCCTCCAACTGAGTTCATTAAAGAGGTCACAATTAAGCTCTATTTCCAACCAAGGAGAAAACGTGGAACACATTCCTCATCAAACTACTGTGGGGCTTGGTCTGGAAATTTCAAGTTTCATATTCCACTGCTCTTTAGTTTCAGTAAACAAATACTTCTATAGCAATGGGCCACAAGGGGAGAGATGGCTTGCTTTCAAACCCAAAAAGGACACTAGCCCTGTTTATGGAGTAAACTCGGTTGGGGTGCGGCAGGGGAGGCTCTGCTCAACGTCCAGGGATTTGGCTCAGAAACACTGAGACCATTGTCTTTAGTGGCAACAAAAGGAGTTGTTTAAAAATCAAGCTTTAATATAAAGCCAAAAATCTGTGCTTGTCATTTTGTGCTTATTTGGCATTCAAGTATGGCAGTCATTCTCAGTTCTTGCCGCTGTTTACGTTTTAAGGAAGGCCCACAGCCATGGAATGGGAGCCAGTTTTCAAGATCTCACTCTTAAAAAAACAAAACAAAATTAAAAATTCCTGTATCATTTCTACTCTTGCCTCCTTTGACTTCCTGTTCGAACCTTTGGGGCTGGAGAGATGGTGGTAAGTGGCAGATCAAAAGGTTCCTTAACACCAGAGTCTGCTAATCCTCCTGGACTGTCCTTTCATAACCAGATATACATTCGTATTTACTTGAAGGAGGGGGATAGAATTCCTTTGTTATTGGGTCACAGTTTCCTGTGTAGTCCTTTACATATATAGTGGGTTTAATTGGGCAGTTCCCACCAAGTTGCAAAAGCAGAGGGAGTGGAATCATTGTGGAGTTTGTTCAAGCTTCTTGGTTAGGAGTGACACTGGCTTCTGGTTTATGAAAAACAAAGCTAACCTCATCTTGAGTAGTGGAAGAACTGCTGCAATTATGTCATCTTTACCCTGGCTGCCGAGGACTGAGAACTGGAGGGGAGAGGATGGTGCTGAGAACCTAGGAATTGGCAAAGGTCACTGCAGTGTTAATTGGTATCTGCAGAACAGACTCATTTTTCTATGGTGATCAATTTTAGAATAAAATTGAAAGGAACCAATCCCTTTGACTTCTTAAAAGAGGTAAAAAGAATTGGTCATAGTATGTTCTTTAAACATAAAAATAAACTAAGATGAACTGCTGGAACAGATGTGTGTAATAACATTAACTTATATTTAATGGTGAATTATATTTCTTCATAATGTTTTTCATTTATATTATCATAAACTTCTATGCTATAGTTTGCAGAAATACTTACTTGTTCATCACAATAAATTCCTAAGGAAATCAGCATATCCGCTCTCCATCAGAAAGTAGTTGAAAAGAAGTTAAATGATGGTCTAGACTCAAATAAACCATATTTCAACACAGATATCTTGATTCATACCACGTTATTTTTTTCAGGTTATCATTTGACTTTATGGACTATTATCACATAGCTAAAACTTAATGATGGAAGAGTTGAAATATAATCAGTTTCATGTCATCCAGTGAAAAATCTCTAAGGTATATCTCAGCTCTTCACTGCAACCAGTTTGGCCTGGAAAGGAATAAATTCTAGGGAGGAGTCATTAGTACTTCCTATGTGTCTGGCAATGGCACATTGTATGTTCCTTTGTATTCCTTTTTTTTTTTTTTTTTCTTTTTGCCACTAGAGATGATTTTTACTTCATTTTGGTGACCTTTCCTTTAATTCTATTTTAAATTAGCTTAGGGCAAAAAGCTCTTATTCATCCAAACTTAACTCTGGGGCCAGCTCCATAGTCTAGTGTTTAAGGGAGCTGGATCCCATGATTAGAATTACAGCCTTAGTGGCTTGAAAAACATGTGACTCACTGTGCATGCCCCAAATCCCAACAGGATGGAAAAACGGAGAAGGGATTGCAGTATGACCATGCCCCATTGGGGAGTGGTCTCTTTTTCTTTCTGTCTCTCTCAATGAGTCCGTGCACTCTCTGACAATTAAAAAAATAACTTACTTTTGAAGGAGTTGCATTTCTTTAAACAGTGTTTTGTAGGTTACAACTAAACCCAGATGTTTTCTCTTTCCATCTATATTAAAAGTGCTCATAGTATTGGCTCTTGTCAGACAGAAGTGGTAGCTGGAGTCACTAGCATAGATAATCCATTCAGATTTCTTTCATGACCACATTTCTGAAGACCCAATGAAAGCTAATGAACAGAAAGTGAACTATAGGCCCTATGAAATTCCAATTCGGCAACTCGATGTCTGTATGTCAGTATTCTATGACTAATGTGGAACATATTGTCCATCAAGAGAGAGCCTGGTGGTTCTTCATACTTCTAAGTAGTTAGTTATCTTGAGAAGTATTTGCTGATGGTGAATGTTACAACTGGAAGTTTCTCTCTGGCATTTTATTTTATTTTCCCAGACATCTTTGCGAATGGACATGGTATAGAATGCTGAATATAAATGTTTAAGGAACTCAGTAAAACTCTAGCTATGAGCACTTCCTGCTTCCAACCTTTTGTTTCTTTTCCAGTGAAAATGTACAGTTACCCATTTCAAACTCTGGCTTGCATGCCGTTAGACAGGGCTCCCTGGAGGGAGGAATGCCAGGGCAAGAATTAACCAGATTGTAATCTTTGTGCCTGGCAGTCTGACATCACTTGTAAACTCTGCCAAAATTCCTTTGGAAGCAGATGTTCCTAGAGAGGGGATGGTAATTTATGCTTTTACATTTGCTCCGTAAATGCTGATTCATGGACAATACAAGGAGTTAGATTATAGTTTGGAACAATTCTCTAGGAATATAGTGTTCCAGAGAAATAAAACATGATTATTCCAAAACATTCTTCTTCTTCCCCAGCATCTCTCATGCTTTAATTCAGGCTTTCCTATCTAATATTTACAGCCAAAACAGAAAGTGAGAATAATTTACAGATCCTAGTAATATTTTCTAATCACTATCCTAGCATCCAAATATACACTTCAAGTTCTCTTCCCTGTGATTTGTGAATGATCTTTTTCAGCCGAAAAAAGAACCCCAAAAAAGCAAACTTGGAAAGGAAAAGAAAAAGAAAAAAATGTTATAAAACTTCAAAAGGGGCACTTTTGTTGATGACTTATTTATAAACAAGGAAAATTTTAGGTCTTATGTCAGGACTGTGACTATAATAATGAGTGGGTATATATTGATCTATGAATCAGAAAATACTACCTCCGATATACAATTATCAAGGATTTAAATTTTTCGTGTGTGCCTTCAAGGAATATACCCTATATGGATCACGAAGCTGAGTAAACGGATGTTAAGACTGATTTACACTTGTTTTAATCTCCAGCCAAAAATTCTTTATTGGCAGTTATTGTTGAACACAAAGCCGTTTTAGCTGAATGAATAAGCAGCTACTGGTGGGGGGAAAGTTCATTCAGAGGTGTACTCTTTAGGCAGCTGCCAAAACGCTTTACCTAGGAAGGGTTCGGGACCTTTTATAGTTTTCCAGGTCATCAGGGTGTACTTATTATGTATTACAAACCTCGAATCATTTAAAAAATTAAAAAGGAAATAGATTAGATCTTTTCAGAAATTTCAGGAAAGGGCATTCCATAGTGTCATATATAACATACTGCACTATATATTAGTCACTGTTCTGGAAATATCAGGTGCTACTCTTGTTTGTGCTTAATTGAGAACACAAGTCCTGATAGCGTTTATTGAATTTTGACTCAGTAAGTTAAAAAAAAAAAAAATTCTCTAAGGACCAGATTGTATGTTCCCTCTATAGAGCCCAAACTCATGTTTCTTCCCAGTCTGTTCCAGCGTGCCATTGACTTTACTGTGGGTGAGAATGAGGACCGGACTTAACCATGCAATGGTGAGAACAGGGCTGACTCTTAGTCCCCTCTCTCTGAATACATGTCTAAAGAACTTCATTCTGCTTTTACAGAAACTAGATGGTACCTGCTTTTTTTCTCAAAGAAAATAGAAGAGCAAGTTATTGGCCTGCAGAGTCAGGTTCTGAGATGGTTTCAAGAATAAATTGATTTTCACAGCCAGTGACCATCTTTTCAAAAAAGTTCAATATCAGACCAAATTTGACTTAATTTTGACAGACTCTTCAGCATCTAGGTGTGTAAATAACAGTAAACCATAAATTGTTTCATTTTGTAAATTCCAAAGTGAATCCACAGGTATTCTTATTTTTACTTTATTATTGTCAGAGGTTTCAGGAGAGAGAGAGAGAGAGAGAGAGAGAGAGAGATTGAAGCACTCTCTAATGGGGTGTGATCATGCTCCAGTCCCTTCTCTTCCATTTCTCCATTCTGTCAGGATTTGGGGCATGCAGCACACATATCTGGAGTGTTTTTCAAGCTACGGGAGCCAGGATTCAAATCGTCATGTGGGATCCATGCTACATTAACTCCTAGGCCCACTAGGCCATGGGCCTGGTCCATCATTTTAAAAAATTTTATTTCATTTTATTTTATGTTTAAGTTTATTTCTTTTGAGAGAAGAGCAGAGGGAGAAGAGAGAGAGTGAAGGCACCTGACAGGATCTTAACTTGCTGTGATTCCCCTAAACCTTTCATCCAGGCCATGGTTTCAGCCATTGTATTCAGGTGCATCTAGAATTCAAACCCAAGGTCTTTTCACAGGCCTTCAGTACCACACAGTGATGCCCTACTGCCTCTGCCACCACGGCTGCCAATATTCTCATTTTAGATGTCCCAAAGTGAATTCTGTAGCTCATACATCCAAGCAGGACATCAGAATGAAGTCCAGCTAAAAATTAAACTTTCAGGGACCAGTAGATGGCATAATGGTTATGTTGATGGACTCCCATGTAGTTGATTGCAGTTTGAGTCCTGGACCTGGTGGCTTTAAACTTAGGCTGGACATGTGTGTCCAAAATCCCAAGAGGAGAATGGAGGAGAAGGGATTTGTGGCGTGGCCATCTTTTCCCCGAGGGTTGACTTCTTGCTTTCTGTCTCTCTGGTGAGTACACGAGCCCTATAACAAAAATCTCTCTCTCTAAAAAAAAATAATAAAATAAAATTTTAGCTTTTGATAAAAAATATACATTTATAATAGGATAAACATTTTCTGTTCCCCTCAACTTTTGATAAAAAAGATACATTTATAATATTTATAATAGGATAAACATTTTCTGTTCCCCAAATATTCTACTCTAGATTAATATCGTACATGCTTTCTACACAGGATTCAATCAAGAACTATTATCCTCCTGAGTGCTCGAGTATCTCTATGTGCTTTCTAGGGTAACCAATGGCTCTGCCGTGATGAGAACTGAGGCATTTCTCAGGACTTGGGGCTTTCAGTGTTGAAACTGGGTCAGTTTCAGGCAAACTGCTAAATCACTTTCTGAGAAAAGTTTTGGTTCTGTTTTCAGATGCTTTTGCAGGCTAGAGGTCAGAATACTGATCATTGTCTCTGCTTGGCAGGACAAGCCTAGTTTGGGAGCAATCTAGGACTTACCAAAGTCTATTTCCAATAAACTCTCATGTTTTTCTAGAGCTTTCAGGAAAAATCCCATGACCACTGATATCTAGAAGAGTAGCCTGAGGATCATCATGCCTTTCTTATTTTCTTTGTTTATTCGTTATTTATTGCTCAATCACTATGCATGAGACATTGGATAATGTTTCAAGTGAGGGCATATGCTGCTCACCATGGGCTCAAAGGCAAATAGGTGAGCAAATACTATTGATGAAACTTTGTTCCTTCATTGGGCCAGGACAAAGCTAGAGTCCTAGAGTTAAATTCTATTAGCTCTGCATAATTCACTTCCGCAGACTTCAGTTTAGCATTATACTAAGTGGTTATATGAACTGCTTTGTGCTTTTCCAAAAAAGTTTTGCCATAGGGCTTGTGTGCTAGAGTGATATGGGAAGAGAGGGATAGAGAGAGACAGAGAGACCATAGAGAAAAGCTTTTCACTTTCATGAGGCATGGTTATGTTACAATCCTTTTTCTTCCATTTCTCTTTCAGAATTTTGGGCACACATATGTGACATGTGTGTTTCTTAAGTCTACAGGTCAAGGACTTTAACCTCACAGCTGGCCAATTGGAATCCAGGCATCTTATCTACCACACCATGGATTAACCCGATTTTGTGCTTCATTAGAGAAAAAAATTGAAGACTGTCACTTGGACTGCTCAGGAGGTTCATGGCTTAGGGACTAGCAAATGGTGTAACCGTTACGTCGCTGGACTCCCACATGGTCAACCATGGTTCTGGTTTAGTTCAGGACCGTATGCTTGAAACTCATGCCAGGCACATGTGCATGAATGCTCAAGATCCTGAGAGGAGAATGGAAGAGAAGGGATTGTGGGGGTGGCCAGCCCTCTAGGGGGGTGATTTTTTGCTTTCTGTCTCTCTGCCGGGGGAGCGCATGTGCCCTATAGCAAAACAAAACAAAAGAAAATAAAACAAACCCCCCCAAAAAAGCAAAACCCCAAAACCGCCCTCAAAAACAACAACAAAAAACCCCCCAACAACAAAAAACAAAACCCAAAAACCAAAAACCAAAACAAACAAAACAACTCTCTCAAAAAGAGAGGGAGGGAGAGAGAGAGAGAGAGAGAGAGAGAGAGACAGAGAGAATACCTCAATAAGACCTGGTCATGTTGCAATCCTTTGCTCCTTCATTTCTGTTGTCAGGATCCTGAGCACAAATGTATGAGCCTAGTGTGTTTTCTCAAGTCACCAGACCAGGGATTCAAATGGTTGGTCATATGGGTTCCAGCTCCATCTACACAGTGCTTAACTGCTGCACCAAGGAGCTAGCCCTTCAGTAACTTTTCTTTACCTTGATTTAGGTTTTCTAATAAAATGATTCTTTCTTTTTTATCCTGTTAATCTCTCCATCAAGGGTTCTCCTCGTAATAGTTGGGAAATATTTCTTTTTTCTCATATACTAATCCCCCCATAGCAACATTCTTTTTCTATTTAAGATTATAAAAGATTTTGTTGTTCAGAGAATCATTATTCCCAAATTGACTATGAACCACGAGAAAGGTTCTTGCCCCAAGCAACTTGCCCTCTTATTCTTAACTTTTGCTGACAAAGTTTTAGGCAAGTGTTTTGGGGAATAGGAGATTCTTAGTGTACACCAGAGCCTTGTTGCTGGGTCTGATGTCGTAGGAAAAAAATTAGTATGAAAACCCCTTTTCATTGTTCCCTAGCATTCTAGTTCTCCTCTACAAGTTCAAAGAGTGCTTAAAAAAAAGTCTCAAAGTTTAATGTGTTTTG
>NW_006159775.1:1895143-1902924 GCF_000334495.1 Tupaia belangeri chinensis
ACAACTCCTTGGGTGAATCTTAGTCTTGGCTGATGCCATATCAAGTGGGGGCAAGCTGAAGTCTACCTATCCCTGGAGACAGAGAGAAGCTCGCTTTTGAAACTCCTCCCAGAAGCACAATACCTTCTCATAAGTGGGAAAATCTTGTTTCTGTTTCTTGTTTGGTGGCATGCCCAGGTCTGTTTTCCTATCTCCTCCTTGTCTGCAGATTTTTCTACCACAAAGAGAACTCCCTCTGTGCTGCTACTGAATGATTACACACTCTTCTGCCAGGGGCAATAAAGGGAGTATAATCTGGACTGACTGGATTGGATATTCCGGATTCTTCTCAGATTACTCTAGGCTGTCCTGTATTCTTTGTGGAGCTGCTAAAAATAACCATTGTGAAGATGATACAGACTGGATACCAGGTGTGGCTTTCCCATAGAATTTTCTTGAGCAGGGACGAGCAGTTGGCGTAATGGCTATGTCACTGGACTCCCACGCATTTGACCATGGTTCCATTCCCGGACCTCATGGCTTAAACTCACTTCGGGTGTGGGACCAGCAGTTAGCATAATGGCTATGTCGCTGGACTCCCACGTAGTTGACCATGGTTTGAGTCCTGGACCCGGTGGTTTAAACTCACGCAGGGCATGTGTGTGTGCGTGCCCAAGATCCCGAGAGGAGAATGGAGGAGAAGGGATTGTGGTGTGGCCATCATCCCCTCTGGGGGGTGATTTCTCACTTTCTGTCTCTCTCTCTCTCTGTCTTTCTGGTGAGTACACACGCCCTACAGACAAAACCTCTCCAAAAAAAAAAAAAAAAGAGCAAATCACTCCGTGATTCTCAGTTTTTTGTTTTGTTAAATGGAGACAACATCACCACCTTCCTAAAACAAGAATTGTGAGGATTAAATGTAAATAAAGAAATAAAGTAGATTTTTTGAAAGTTGTAAAGAATTATACAAAAATTAGTAATTTTTTTGCTGGTATTTGGAATTTAGAAGAAAAGAATGAAAGAAAAAGAGGGAAAAGATGAGGAAGAGAAGAAAGAAGATAGGGGATATAGATTTTTGATTTTGACATGCTCATTAATTTGTGGCAGAGAAGCAAAATAATTGACATGCAATGATGCTGGAAGGAAGAATACTTTGTACATTTAGGTAAGGTTGGCACAACTGAATGTTCTAATTACCAGTTAAGCATTTGCCTCAAAATGGCCCTAAAAATTAAAATCCTTCCTGAAGAGATGCTTATTTTGTTATTTTTAAAGGTAAAAAGGAAGGAGGGGCAAGAAAATGAGGACAGTGTCTGTTATATTTCCTAAAAGAGTCAAGTACATGTGAAACTTCTATCAAATGGAAGAACAATCTAAACTCATAAAAACTCATCTGCGACCAACCCTGTAAGCCTAGCAGTTAGGGGAGCTGGATTCTTCATGGTTGACCACAGTTTGAATCCTGGTCCTGGTAACTTGAAAACCATGCATACATGGATAAGCTCCAAATCCTGACAGGATGGAGAAATGGAGGAGAAAGGATTGTGGTGTAACCATGGTCCATGGGGGTGGGGGAGGGCATGCTTTCTCCTCTCTCTCTCTCTGGCAAGCACATGTGCTTCTGCTGACAATAAAAACAAACAAATAAAAACCCCTTCATATTCTGTTTATTTAGGTCAAATAGATAACATTTAAAAATTCCATTTAATTCAAAACATTTTACAGTTAATTCTTACAACTTTTAAGACTGAAAAACATGTTACTTTTAAGCTTTAACACTTTGATGACAAAAGTTATCCAGAAAATATAGGTGGAAGAAAGAATATTTAAAAAACATACCTAAAAATCCTTCACCTAAGAACAATCTTTGTTAGTACCTTAGAGTGTTTACCACTATTTCTTAAGATCAAAGTTATACTTGCATATTATCAAAAGTTTTCAATTTCCTCAAATCGCTTTTCTTAGAAAACTAATTTGAACTTTTTAAGCTTTCTCTTTGGGTATTTACCTCATCTGTAAATAAACTGTTTGTATTTCTTATTGTTTATAAATTATAGGCATTGTCAATGAACTTGCCATTATGGAAGATGAGAAGTCAGTTCTCCCCCTAGGCCATGGTCACAGAGATATCTCACTTCACATTTTCTCAATACTATGTAAGTTATATCTGATTTTGGACCAATTAACATCAGCACTCACATTATTATTTTGTGTATGTGATTTATAGCTGAGCTATTATATTATGAGTAGTTGGCTTAAGCAACTTGGGAATTAATAATTGTCTTATTTTCCTCTTTTAGTTCTTTTCTATGTATATATTGGGTTAAATCTAAGCTTTCTTAGCATGGACAATATGTACTTTTGGAAACCACTGAAATACAGAATACAAATAACAAATTTTCAAAGGGCGGAAGGAGCCTGGATCTTTAAATCAGTATTTGGAGGAAAAGAGCCTGCTGACCAGGAACTCTCATTTATTCTAGGTTGAAGCCGTTATTCCATGTGGGTTGGATTTTCTTTTTTTTTTTTTCTTTTCTTCTTTTTTTTTTTTGCAGCTGCTACTGTTTTGTCTAATGTCCACAGCATAGTCTACTTTTTCTCTAGGATACTTTTTTAAAAAAAATTTACTTACTTCTTTTTTATTTATTTATTTTTATTTACATTTTTAAAAATACATTCAATCACATTATTTAGCTTACAAGGTGATCATTTCAATATATGAACATTTTTCCCTGGTCAAGTTGATCAAAATATAACACTACCTCCCTGTCTCAACAGTGCTGTCTTCGTATCCCTCCTCCAAATGTTTTTCCCCAGGCACCACTCCTCCACACATACCACATCTGGCATTCACATCCACCTCTTGGGTTTGTACATCCTTTAGCCCGTCAGTTTCAGTTATAGAGTGTGGACATTCGGTATATATTAAGTGGGGACATACAGTGTCTCTCCTTCATAGCCTGGCTTGCTTCACTCAGCAGTAAATCTTCCATATTCTTTCACTTTCTGTCAAAAGCCAGGATTCTGTTGTTCTTAATGGCTGAATAGTATTCCATAGAGTATATGTGCCACAGTTTTTCAATCCATTCAGGATACTTCTTTTCTATTTTGGTATCTATCTTTAAATATTAAAGGCTATACTTGAATATCTGGTTATACTTGGTTGTCTGTTCATATTTAAGAATGAGAGTCTAAATAGCAGATTGGTAGCCTTAGTATTTAAGTGGAACTGTTTGATCATCGGTTTTTCTGTAGAATGCTGTGGTTGGACTAATGTCAATATTTTTTAAGGCTTCTCTTTCAGTTGGTCGTATTCCCCAATGAAGGCTCTCTCATCTCTCAGCTGGAGCAAGGCCTGGCTACTAGTGTTCTGTGTGTTGAGTGGGGAAAGTTGGCTAGAGGGTCTCACAATTAGTGTTCTAAATCCCTCTCTGTGTTTTTATAATACAATCTATTAGGCCTGGTCTCTAAACCAGGCAAGACACCCTCTGTCTTTATTTCTTTGTCGTATGAACTTCCAGTTACATCAAGGTGGGAGAAGAATAATCACCTGGGGGGCAGGGGGCGAAGAAAAAAGGACTGAAGATTCGTTTCTTCAGAAACCTTCAAACAGTCATCCAAATTGTCCCTCTCAGGTTTAGAGGCACCTGGTGCTGATTCCTGAGCTTTTAGAGGTCTGGCTGGTTTTCAGTGCAGGCTTGCGCTTTCTCAGATCTGCTAGGTCAGTGACCATGTGCTACTGGCTTTCCAATTTTTGAAACGTTATCTTTTCTGCCATTTTCTCAGAATTTGTACCTTTTGAAGAGATCACCCAGAATCCCCTACTCTTTTTCTATGTATTACTTTAACATAGTTATGTGCATCATAAACATTTTTTCAGTCTTACTTTAATGTTTTCCATAGCAGATACAGTGTTTGATCCTATTATTAAAAATTCTTCAGTCATGTTTATGTGCAATAGCTTTACTGAGATTCAATTCCCGTATCACACAATTCATCTATTTGACATGTACAATTTAGTGGTTTTAGTATATTCATGGAGTTGTTCAACTATCAGTGTAAATACTTTTTTAATATTTTTATCACTCCCCAAAGAAACCACATGGCCATTGGCAGTCACTCTCCCTTTCTTCAGCTCTAGACAATCACTCATCTGCTTTCCGTGTCTGTGGATTTTCCAGTTCTGGACACTTTATATAAATGGAATGACATCATATGTAGTCTTTTTTTGACAGATTTCTTTCACCTTGAGTAATCTTTCCAAGTTTATGAGGTTGCTGTATGTTTCATTGTTTCATTTTTTTTAAATTGTCAAATAATATTCCATCGTTAGGTACCACAGTCTGTTGATTCCTTCTTCAGTTAATGGGCATTTCAGTTGTTCTCCCTTCTCTTGGTTATTATGAGCAATATTGTGATGAATGTGTACACATTTTTGTATGGACATGTGTTTATATACATATATATGTAATATATATGTATAATTGTTGGGTAATATCATAACTTTATGTATAATACAACTCTATGTTAACAATTTTGAGAAAATGTCACACTGTTTTCAAAGTGGCTCCATCTTTTTTTACATTTTCTCCAGTTTATAAAAATCATCTTAATACCTGAACATTAATATTTTTGATGCAAAATACTGCATTGTTTAGATGTTTAGATTCAGCTAACTGTTTTCTGTTGCCAGATTTGTAAAGTTATTTATATTTGTAAAGTTATTTTTATTTATATTTGTAAAGTTATTTAAAGTTTAATATCTTTTTTCTTAATTTTATTTATTCATTCATTTATTTTAATTTGACCAGAGAGAGACAGAGAGAGAGAGAAAGTCAGAAAGCAAGCTACCAGGTCCAGGACTTGAACTGTGGTCGGCCATGTGGGAGTGTCTACCTTATCAACCATGCCACCTGCTGGTCCTAAAGTTTAATTTCTTTAAGAGAGACTTCATGGTGTGGTGTTACTGGGTGAGAAAGGATGAATGCTTTTTAATCTCTCCTCTCCCTTCCCTTTTTGCCTTTCTCCTCCTCCTCTCTCTTTCCCTCACTAGCATTAGCTGATTTTAAAAACTACTTGCTCATTTAAGAGGTTTACAACAGGTATAACATTGTTTTAATTTCCAATCATTTCATTCTTAATGAAGTTTAATAGATTTTCTTCTATTTTTTTAAGTTAAATTTATTTTGTATGAATTTTCTGAAAACTAAAACTTCTACACCATACCATTTTATGAATTTTAAGCTTCATAAGGGAAAAAGGAAAAGAACTAACAGGTTTAGAAACTTTGCTAGATGCTTTACATACATACCAGAAAGATCAAACAAGTGATTAGGTTGTTGCAGCTTAGGGATTGTCTAGACTCTAGGGATGGGAGCAAGGCTGGACATTTAGTTCAATGGACTTAACCATTCCTTTGTAATGCAATCCCAATAAAATCTCGAGACACAAAGGCTCAGAGGACCTTCTTAGTTAAGTGAACAGGTTGATGTGCTAGGAGGGTGTCATGCCTAGAGTACATAAAAGGAAAGCATAGAAGGTCTGTGTCCTTTACTATTTCCTTGCAACTTGCCCTGTGTATCTCTTTATTTGGCTGTTGCTCATCTGTACTCTTTATAATAAAAATAATAGGAAGTATAATACTTTCAGTAAATTCTTTGAGCTGTTCTAGTGAATTATCTAACCTGAGGGGGTAATGGGAATCCCAAAATTTATGGCTGCTCAAAAAAAGTGTGGGTGACCCATGAGACTTGTGACTACCATCTGAGTTGGGGTAGACTTGTGGAGAACTTCGACCTTTATCTGTGGGGTTTGTGCTAACTCTGGACGGTGTCAGAATGGAATTGTAGTACATCCCCTTTGGGTGCAACTGCAACATATTGTATTTTTGGTTTGTAACAATACTTTTTATTTCCTATATGATTTAAAAGACATACATAAAAGTTAATTTTAAATCTGTGATATTTGGTACAACATATGTAAAGATGAAGGTTTAGGCAAATGAACATTCTTTATATAAGGTGTTTTCCCTGTGCACCACATAAGTGATACTAGAGTGCCTAGAGGACTCCTGCCTAGAACAGGCACACCTTTCCCACTTATGTCACTGATGGAAAGGAAAGATGTTTATCAAGGAAAGTAATTCCAAGGAAAGCAAAAGTAAGTTTCTCTTTGAAGTCTAGAAGAGAAAACTGGTCTAATTAGCCCTGCCCAGATAATCTCAGGGCATACCTATTCCCAAACTCAGGCAGCCACAGAGACTTTTAGAAAAATGGAATGCCAGAGAGGCCACTTGCCTAATAGTATTTGTATCTAACAAATGTTTTATTGCTTGTTTTAGTTTATTTATTTATTTATTTATTTATTTATTTATTTATTTATTTATTTATTTATTTATTTATTTATTTATTTATTTATTTATTTATTTATTTATTTATTTATTTATTTATTTATTTATTTATTTATTTATTTATTTATTTATTTATTTATTTATTTATTTATTTATTTATTTATTTATTTTATCTTTTCTGCCATTTTCTCAGAATTTGTACCTTTTGAAGAGATCACCCAGAATCCCCTACTCTTTTTCTATGTATTACTTTAACATAGTTATGTGCATCATAAACATTTTTTCAGTCTTACTTTAATGTTTTCCATAGCAGATACAGTGTTTGATCCTATTATTAAAAATTCTTCAGTCATGTTTATGTGCAATAGCTTTACTGAGATTCAATTCCCGTATCACACAATTCATCTATTTGACATGTACAATTTAGTGGTTTTAGTATATTCATGGAGTTGTTCAACTATCAGTGTAAATACTTTTTTAATATTTTTATCACTCCCCAAAGAAACCACATGGCCATTGGCAGTCACTCTCCCTTTCTTCAGCTCTAGACAATCACTCATCTGCTTTCCGTGTCTGTGGATTTTCCAGTTCTGGACACTTTATATAAATGGAATGACATCATATGTAGTCTTTTTTTGACAGATTTCTTTCACCTTGAGTAATCTTTCCAAGTTTATGAGGTTGCTGTATGTTTCATTGTTTCATTTTTTTTAAATTGTCAAATAATATTCCATCGTTAGGTACCACAGTCTGTTGATTCTTTCTTCAGTTAATGGGCATTTCAGTTGTTCTCCCTTCTCTTGGTTATTATGAGCAATATTGTGATGAATGTGTACACATTTTTGTATGGACATGTGTTTATATACATATATATGTAATATATATGTATAATTGTTGGGTAATATCATAACTTTATGTATAATACAACTCTATGTTAACAATTTTGAGAAAATGTCACACTGTTTTCAAAGTGGCTCCATCTTTTTTTACATTTTCTCCAGTTTATAAAAATCATCTTAATACCTGAACATTAATATTTTTGATGCAAAATACTGCATTGTTTAGATGTTTAGATTCAGCTAACTGTTTTCTGTTGCCAGATTTGTAAAGTTATTTATATTTGTAAAGTTATTTTTATTTATATTTGTAAAGTTATTTAAAGTTTAATATCTTTTTTCTTAATTTTATTTATTCATTCATTTATTTTAATTTGACCAGAGAGAGACAGAGAGAGAGAGAAAGTCAGAAAGCAAGCTACCAGGTCCAGGACTTGAACTGTGGTCGGCCATGTGGGAGTGTCCACCTTAACCACCATGCCACCTGCTGGTCCTAAAGTTTAATTTCTTTAAGAGAGACTTCATGGTGTGGTGTTACTGGGTGAGAAAGGATGAATGCTTTTTAATCTCTCCTCTCCCTTCCCTTTTTGCCTTTCTCCTCCTCCTCTCTCTTTCCC
>NW_006159775.1:1903132-1930403 GCF_000334495.1 Tupaia belangeri chinensis
TTTCCCTCTCTTTCTCTTTCTCACATATATACGCCAACTTTCACAACTGTGTATTCTCAGTGACAGATACTTCACTTCACTAGCATTAGCTGATTTTAAAAACTACTTGCTCATTTAAGAGGTTTACAACAGGTATAACATTGTTTTAATTTCCAATCATTTCATTCTTAATGAAGTTTAATAGATTTTCTTCTATTTTTTTAAGTTAAATTTATTTTGTATGAATTTTCTGAAAACTAAAACTTCTACACCATACCATTTTATGAATTTTAAGCTTCATAAGGGAAAAAGGAAAAGAACTAACAGGTTTAGAAACTTTGCTAGATGCTTTACATACATACCAGAAAGATCAAACAAGTGATTAGGTTGTTGCAGCTTAGGGATTGTCTAGACTCTAGGGATGGGAGCAAGGCTGGACATTTAGTTCAATGGACTTAACCATTCCTTTGTAATGCAATCCCAATAAAATCTCGAGACACAAAGGCTCAGAGGACCTTCTTAGTTAAGTGAACAGGTTGATGTGCTAGGAGGGTGTCATGCCTAGAGTACATAAAAGGAAAGCATAGAAGGTCTGTGTCCTTTACTATTTCCTTGCAACTTGCCCTGTGTATCTCTTTATTTGGCTGTTGCTCATCTGTACTCTTTATAATAAAAATAATAGGAAGTATAATACTTTCAGTAAATTCTTTGAGCTGTTCTAGTGAATTATCTAACCTGAGGGGGTAATGGGAATCCCAAAATTTATGGCTGCTCAAAAAAAGTGTGGGTGACCCATGAGACTTGTGACTACCATCTGAGTTGGGGTAGACTTGTGGAGAACTTCGACCTTTATCTGTGGGGTTTGTGCTAACTCTGGACGGTGTCAGAATGGAATTGTAGTACATCCCCTTTGGGTGCAACTGCAACATATTGTATTTTTGGTTTGTAACAATACTTTTTATTTCCTATATGATTTAAAAGACATACATAAAAGTTAATTTTAAATCTGTGATATTTGGTACAACATATGTAAAGATGAAGGTTTAGGCAAATGAACATTCTTTATATAAGGTGTTTTCCCTGTGCACCACATAAGTGATACTAGAGTGCCTAGAGGACTCCTGCCTAGAACAGGCACACCTTTCCCACTTATGTCACTGATGGAAAGGAAAGATGTTTATCAAGGAAAGTAATTCCAAGGAAAGCAAAAGTAAGTTTCTCTTTGAAGTCTAGAAGAGAAAACTGGTCTAATTAGCCCTGCCCAGATAATCTCAGGGCATACCTATTCCCAAACTCAGGCAGCCACAGAGACTTTTAGAAAAATGGAATGCCAGAGAGGCCACTTGCCTAATAGTATTTGTATCTAACAAATGTTTTATTGCTTGTTTTAGTTTATTTATTTATTTATTTATTTATTTATTTATTTATTCCATGAGAGAGGAATAGCGAAAGAGAGAAAGAGGCACCCAAATAGGGTCTTCATGCCATAATCCAGCCCCAGTCTTAGTCGGTCAAGATTATAAACACCGATACATGTTCCACATATACAAGGAGACCTGGGATGTGAACTCAGAAACTTCCAATATAGTTTCAGCTTTGTGGAATGTTGACATTACTGCTGCACCATCAAGGCTGGCTCAAATGTTCTTGCCTGAGATTGATTCTTGGTAGCACCCCTTCTAGGGGGTGACACAATCAGGGTACTGGAACTTGAAGGAGCCAACCACAACTGTTATTTAACTTCATTTAACACATGAGCCAGCCAGCAGTATCAGAGATGGAGAATATGCAAAGTCTGCATTACTGGTTCCCATTTTGTTTTTATCTGTTACTGAACCAATAACACTGGGGAAGGGAGGACCAAAAATTATCATTATTTAACTTAACTCATAAGCCTCCAATATTTCTGTTGTTTTCTTTAAAATAAGGTAAGCATTATACATATACTGTTGAGACTCTAGGTAAAGAGAAAATCCTTTGTTCACTGAAGGCAAAGAAAATTCTGTTAGATCTTCAAAAGCGTTGACTCCAGTAACCCTACCACCAAATTGGAGAATCTTCTTGTGTTCCTTATCCATGCATTTATGAGCTCTAAATATTTATGATGGAGAGCAGGGATAAAATACATAACATTATGAAAAAAATAAAAATATCATCCATAATCCTATAAGTTAGGTTAGTATCTTTTAGTGTATATTTTGTATATTTTTCTGTTTGTTTTTTAAGGTACTCAAATATTTACAAAGTTGAGATAATTTTTACATTTTTAAAAATAATCTGATTTTTTGCTTTACATATTTAAATGTCTTTCATGTCAATAAATATATCTATATACCAGCATTTTTATGACTTCTTAGTATTCCATTCTACCATATTATGTTGTAAGTATTATAAGTCCTATTACATTAATGTCCATTTAGGCTATTTCTAATTTTTTCAAGCATGAACATCTTTTCATGTATATATTTGGCATTTCAAATGAGGTGGGAGGAGTTCTATACTCGCAGTTTCTCCAAAAGGGCAAGATCCCAAGTTCCCAAGGTACTCAGAGAGACTCTCTGTTGGCACGCTGTTGGTGTGACAAAGACAAAACCTTGATTGCTTCGCTTCACCCAGCTTGGCCCTATCTCAGCTTTACAAATCTGTACTTTGGGTCTACTCCATGGAGTCCTACTTCTGGGTGGTTCCCTGTGCCTTGGAGACAGAGGCCTCACCTCTTGGAGCAAAAGCTTCTGCTGTGACAGAATCCTTAAACCAGCCACTTCCAGGGCTCCTAGTATAGGTTTAGTTGCTGTGTGCTACTGAGCTTCTGTCCTTCGATTTGAGTATCTTTATTTGCCATGCACAGGAATCTCCAGAGGCCAGGCCTTTAATATTGTACCTGGTTTGCCAATAAAAATTTCTCCAGAATGTGCTTGATTTAATAGAACTCAATAGCTTTGAAACTCAAAGTATGGTCCTCAGACTAATGTCAGAACTACCTAAGACCTTGTTTGAAATGTAGATCTCAGGCCTTACCCAGACTTATTAAATCAAAATACTACAAGCATCCCGTAGATTAGTGTGACACTCACTTGTCATTCCACATCCCAAGGTCCTACCTGAGTCTGTTTCTAAAATGCTAGATTTAAAGCTGGACTCTAGGTTAGTGCTTCTTAAACTTTGATGTGCACACAAACCACTTAGGGTTCTTGATAAAATGTAGATTCTTATTCAAGAGATATTATTTATAACCTGAGATTCTGTATTTGTAACTAGTTCCCAAAAGATGCTAATTCGGTTGACCCTGAGCCCACATTTTGAATAGCAGGGGAATAGCATTTCTTAAAACTTGTTAAATTTGTCTAATTATGAAAGTCAATATAAATTCCCTGACTCTACTTTACACTTGCTAAATCAGACTTAGCTCCTCAGGTGACTTTTATAATTAGATAAATTTGGGAAATGTTGAGATAGGGACATCAGAGCTAAATGTGGCTTCTAAGAGATGAGGGATGAGCCATTGAGATGTAGTTGAAAGAGACTTGGACAGGAATCCACAGGCATGTTCTTATCTCTCACCCTCAAATCAGAGTGTAATGTGCGAGTTCTTCTCTTGGTCATCTCAGGTCAAGATTTGCCCTTGTAATCTATGAAGAGCCTCTTATTTTCTTTAGTGTTTACAGGATTTTCATGGGCTCCAAGTCAATCCCAGATTCTGTCAGAACACACTTTTAGCACCATTTCATGTCAGAATTTCACAAAATGCGGAACCAGCAGTTAGTGTAATGGCTATGTCGCTGAACTCCCATGTAGTCGACCGTGGTTCGAGTCCTGGACCTGGTGGCTTTAACTCACCCTGGGAGCGTGTGCATGTGTGCCCAAGATCCCGAGACAAGAATGGAGAAGAAGGGATTGCAGCATGATCATCCCTCCTGGGGGGTGATTTTTCGCTTTCTCTCTGTCTTTCTCTGTCTTTCTGCTGAGTGCATGCACCCTATAGCAAAAAACCTCTCCAAAAAAAAAGAAAAAGAAAAAAAAAAAAGAATTTCCCAAAATGCCATTCATGAGGTGTGGAGTCAGACTTGCAGGTTTTACATTGGTTCTGTAAAGAAATTGGCTCTTTGAGCTAACAATGCACACAACCCTCTGTTTATGGAAATCATAGAGATTAAACAATGAAAGAAAATGAGGTGAAAGGAGAATGAGAAGAATGATTATTGTTTTGGACTCTTTCTTTATCTGCATATGCAAGGCTTATGTATGTATATATGTGTGTATTTTCAACACCTTTATCAAATTATAATTGATACACAATAAACATATTCAATGTATATCATTTGATGAGTTTGAACATGTGCAGACAATCATGAAATAGTAACCTCAGTAAAGGTACCAGACATATCCATTGCCTCCAAAAGTTGGTCTCCTTACTGGTTTTTTTTTTTTTTTTTTTTGTGTGTGTGTGTGTGTGTGTGTTAAGATCATAAGACATGGACTCTTGACATGCTTGAAATTCTCAATTTGATTCCTGTTGCTGTCATCACATTGGCCTCCTGGCCATGCTATACTCCATTCTTACTAGCTCTAGAACAAACAAACAAACTGTTCTATGTAGTCATTCATCAAACAAATTTGTTAAACACTTAATATTTGCCAAGTACATGGCCAGATGCTGCAGATTCAAAAGACTGAGCAAAATAAAAAGGGAATGCCATGCATGTCAGTCAATATAGAGACATTAATCTCCCCACTTCATCATTCAATATCTTTTCATTGTTTTCCCAATTATTATTATTATTCCAATTATTTTTTTAGACAGTCAATCACTATTTCTTGTAAAAAGACTACTCATCATGAAATACTTCTCAGACCAATCCAGTTGAGAATACTATACATGTCATCATCAACAGGTAATATGCCATATCCATTTCCCACTCACGTCCTGCCTCTCTATTTGTTCTCTTGCTATCTTTCTCTATATTCTTCTCTTCATGCATGGCATTCCCTTTTGAAAAAGCAATGTAGGGAGCCAGCAGTTAGCGTAATGGCTATGTTGCTGGACTCCCATGTAGTCGACCACTGTTCATGTCCTGGACCCGGTGACTTAAAACTCACGCTGGGCGTGTGTGCGTGCGTGCCCAAGATCCCAAGAGGAGAATGGAGGAGAAGGGATTGTGGCGTGACCATCCCCCCTGGGAGGTGATTTCTAGCTTTCTGTCTCTATGTCTTTCTCTGTCTGACGAGTGCACGTGCTCTTTAGCGAAAACCTCTCCAAAAAAGAAAAAGCAATGTAGTAGACTGTAAAGTTATATGCAATCTAACAAGATTATGATGATAATAATAATAAAAAAGACTGAGTAAAATAAACAATGGGTAATATAAACACTCTACTAGCTGTTAGTATTTCAAGCTTTCTACCTTATTGTCTATAAGGCTTTCTAAACAGCAGAAAAGCATCTCTATTAGATATTAATAGATACTGATAGATCAGTAGAATAGTTAAAAAAAAAAGTGTTCCCCTAGGCAGGACAGGATGAACTAGTTTGCCTTAGTTGATCAGCTTACAACAAAGGGTCCTGCTTGATGTTGGAGGCATTGATTCCACTTTTCTTTGACAGATTGACTCCATGTTGCTTTAGGAAAGATTCATTAAAACAAAGAAAGAACATACAAGGTGGAGTGTTTTAAAAAACATTTTTTAATGAAGAAATAATTCCATTCCAAAATATAGACACACAATTAAATAGTTTAATCACTTCAAAATATAACATGTCCCCAGGAGGTTCCAACACACACGCACACACACACACACACACACACACACACACACAAAACAATACTTAACAGCAATACAAAAAACCCATATAATAGTAGTTTTGTTAGAATACCAATGGATATTGTGAAATCTTTAGTGTCTCTGAATTGGTTATTTCAAGTGGTGTCAAATTGTAGTAGTCATAATTAAAAATGTCTCACAGTTAATTAGCCTCAGGATGGAACATTTCTGATTTTTCTTTGTTCTCTTTTTGGTTCAAAAGTTAAAATGCCCTTTCTTCTGAGGACACTGGAGTTCTTGTTTGTGGCTCCTGGCGTGGATCGAACCAAAGTAATGCAGCAACCAGAAGTTGCTGTATTTACAAGATCTATCTACAGTTAACAGCCAACAACTAATAAGGGTGGACAAAGATGATCAAAATAAAAGCAGACGCCAGTGCTAAATTATGATGCAACAGTTTGGCTCATGCATATAAGAAAATACATAGTATATCACAACAAAGGCCACACTCTTAACGTAATTCAGTTCACATTACTACTTACAAATGAACCTTCCCTGCCTTATAGTAGATCACTCGGGTATCCATTTTCACAATCTCCAGCACATCTCCCTCGGACCAACCAAACTTACCCCGACTTCCGTCCTGACCAACCACAACTGATTCCTGAATCCCATGCAGTAGATTTCACCCTCCAGCCCTCCTCCATTAACATGGTGCTGTGGGGAGGGTTGGCTGTGTTAGACTGGTGCTCATTAATAGGCTATCAGCTCTGATGGAGATGGATATGCAATTCATTGTGGAACAAGAAAGAAACAACCCCCGCAAGATATAGTTGTATCTAATGGACAGGACAAGTGAAACCTGCTGGGTTTGAACTTAGAACAGGCCCCAAAAGTAAATTTGGAAAGCCAAGGAAAGAAATCCACCAAAAAACACGAAAACCCAAAACAATACACGCCATTTTGTCTCGGTTACAGGACAGGGGTGCTTGAGTCTGGTCTCAGTGCTGACGTGGAGCTAAGAGAAAGAAAAGGTGGCTGGTTAGTCAGAAATTGGTCACTGGCGGCAGTTTCCAGAGTCCTTGCAATGACTTTGTATGATGGTAATCATGTGATGGAGTTGGTTGGCAATGAAAGCTATGACAAGGGGGAAGGTTACCAGCAGAACAGTTCAAACCTTGGACGGACATTTTGGTGTAGAAACGCAAAGATACAGTATATGTCAGCTCAGTTCAGTCAGTGGCCAAGTGCCACTTGATGTGGGCTGAGTTCTGAGTTCCAGGACTACCTGGCAATGATTTCGACCTGACTGCAATGTAGGTAGCTGGGATGTAGTGGTTTTCAGTACCGAGAATGAGGCACCATTGGCCACCTGCTGCATCTAGAGAGGTATGGTTTCACGGAGGATGAGCAGTGGGGAAGAGATGAACGTTAAGACACACCAACAAAACCCGCAATAAAACCCATCTGTGCAAAGAAGTCTGAGAACTGTGCAGTTGTGCCACTTTGGTGTCAGCCTGTGCTCAGGGGCATTTGTCAGGTGGGCTCTCTGGAGGGAAGTATGATTAAGTACATCAAAGGACAGAATGGGCTCCTTACTAATGTCAATCAAGCACATTACTATCCCCAAGGCTAGCCATTTTGTTCCAAAAGGCAATTACAGAGATGGTTTCTGACCAAATGTAGGTACATGAACATCTTACAGCCCTCTGCAGGGGGAGCTTGAAGATGTAAGAGGATCTGTTCTTGGCTGGGTACCCACCCACTATGGAGTAGGTATGTGAGGGTAGGAGAAGGTTTTTGCCCACTCTGGAAGCGAAATTGAACTGCTCAAGCTTTGAGGTTGACTCATAGTCTTTCTTATACTGAACAAACCTTTTCCAGAGACTTTATTATACAGCTTTATTCTAAACCTTTAGTATGCAGCAGATTCACCCAGAGGGCTGATAAAAAGATGGCTGAACCTGACCCTTAGAGTTTGGGGTTCAGTGGGCCTGAGTTGGGGGCCCCAAAATTTGCATTTCTAAGATATTCTCAAGTGATGCTGATGCATCGTAGGGAACATACTTTGAAAACCACTGTTCAGAAATTATATTCTCTTCTTTCTTTTAAAGGAGAAACAGGAATTCCAGAGAAGCTGCTAATTTAGGTATAATATAGCCAATATAGTGCAGGCTTTTGCCAAACACATCTTTAAATAAGTAGAAGATTACGTTTTCATTCCCCCCAGAAACCCTACCAGCGGTCTTTAGGTCTCCCTAAAGAGGGCCCTCATAAAGGACAGTCAACAAAGTCTTTTATCCTCTTGTCTTTGACGGTTCTTTCACACTTCAGCTTTTTACTGAGTGCAAAATCCCAACGCAACTTAGAAGAGCCAGTCTCCTTTCACATGACCACAGAAGGCTGCATGCAGAACACCAGGTGGCCAGCTAAGGCAATAAACATTCAGAAATCAAAGGAGAGCAAACAGTTGCAAGCGCACTTTAAGCCTGTACATTTAAAGCTGAAGGCCTCCGAACAACCTGATAGAGGAACTCGTGAATGAGCAGTGCTGTTAAAGACATGCGCCCTAAAGCTAAAATGGAGGACCAAGACCATGGGAGAGCATAGTTAACTTTAGTCGGTTTGGGGATCTTATGGCACCTGTGGTTTATAAACAGCTTTAGTAACGAGTATTTCAAAACATAGTTCACAGTTTTTAAGAAGATCTGTGCTGATTTTAAAAACTAGATTCTATATAATTTGAATGTTGCCTATTTTTGAATATGATTATCTATTTGGAAAAAATATTTACACTAAATTCTATGGCTGATTTGTTAGAGTATCTTGAAAGAAAACAACCCCGAGTTGGAAAGAAGTCCCAAAGAATGGATTATTCCCAGTGTGTTTGGTTCAAGTCACTGCTCACAGAGACTTGGAGTCAGCTGGAGACTGTGCAGGCCAAGAACCCTTCTTGGTTTCCTGGCTCTGAGTTTGTACACTCAGGAAACAAATCCTTCAGGATTAGTGAGTAATTGCAAGTGGTTGTTTTTTTCCAATTACTGTGGAAAAAAATGTACAGTGTATAGTAAACTGTTTTGCTAAAATCTCAAGGAATCCAGAAATCAAAATTCTAGCTATAAACAGTATTAGTATTGTCATTGTAAACTGAACAGTTTCGATATCGTGTGCAAAGGTTTAAAATGCTTAATACTGCCATCGTGTGTAACGACAGCATGGGTTTTCAGCCTGTGTTTGTTTTTAACCGGAGATGAGTCATGTTACAGAAGATGTAGCTGATAAGTTAGCTTGGAACAGAAGTCTTTGTTTTTCTTTCTTAAAACACACATCTATGAACTACAAATCTCAGAACAAAAAGTTAGCTGCACTATAGTCATCAGAACACATTGTTAGGGGTGGGGGGCTGTCAGAAGCCGCTGGGTGTGGAGGCTCCTCTCTTCGGTGAGGCTGCTGCCCGTTGCTGTCTTCCTCCTCTGTGTGGGTGCAGGGCTCTCCAGCATCACGTTTTCATGTTACTTTCATCATCTGTCTGACTATAGCTTGCCTGGGGATAAGGAATGTGTCATTTTTTTTTTTTAAAGATGAAAACTGTTGCTTAATTAGGGTTATGAAGTGTAGGCACCCCCTTTCCCCGAAACACAAGCATGCACACACACACACACACACACACATACACACACACACACACACACACACACACACACACACTCAGTTGTTCTACTCCCTTTCTATGACAATCAGGATCAAGTGTCTTGGACCAATGTGCTGTTACACTTTCTGAAAGTGAAAGAGAGGACAAAGAGTCCTCCATGTTGAATCTCTGTTTTAATGAGTACCTGAGGCATCTGGAGGGTTAAAGTAACACAAACAGAACTATGGGGGGACCTTCAAAAAATTTGTGGAAGGGGCCAACAGGTGGCATGGTGGTTAAGGCGCTAGATTCCCACATGGTTGACCATGAGTTAAATCCTGGACCTGGAGGCTTGCTTTCTCACTTTCCCTCTCTCTCTCTTCTTGTCTCTCTCTGGTGAGCACACATGCCTTATAGCAAATTAAAAACCAACAGCAAAAATAATAATAATAAATAAAATTAAATGAATAATTCCTTAAAATAAGTTTATGGAAAATTGTGATAAAACTATGCCTGAATTTCAGTTTTTGGCATCAAAATAAACTCAGACTTTAATTCCATATTCCATGAACTTTTTGAAGTCTCCTTATATTTGTGCTGTCCTTTGGATAGGGATGAAACCACTGACTCATCATCATTATGGTGATTTTTAAAATAAACATACTTTCGATGGTCTAATCCTTCAGTTCCTGAATTTAAGATGTGACTAGCCAAAGAGGCTGGTGTACTACGTGGTCAGATGATGAAAGAGGGACAAAGTCAAGATCTGAGTGGGCCGAAATGATGTCTTGGAGAACCCCAAGCTGAGTACTAGCCATATGTACATTGTCTCTTCAAAAGGGGCTAGTTGAAAGCAGTAAATGAGCTCTATTTATTCTTTTTAGTATGTTGATTAGTGCATATTTATTTTCAAACAGGCGTAAGTCTCTTTTTGAGTAGATTGTAGTTTTTCTCTGTCTCCTCATCCCTCTCTGGGCCTTTTACCCATGTAGGGCTTTGCCCTGGGCCATGGCTTCACAAACCTTGGGTCAGAGATAAACACTCTGGGATAATTTCAGGTCTTGTAGCACAGTCAGAAAATCCCAACAAAATATTTTAATAATATGAACTGTCCTAAAATTTTAGCTGCATTTCTTGGCTACATTAAAAAAAATTATAGGAGGATAAAAACCAGTAACAAGCATAAAATGCCACTGGCTTTTGCAGTGTTCTGTCAGGTTTTAAATGAACTTTGCCTAAATGGCCGATAGAGTGACAGGCTGGTTCATGTCCTGTGGGAGGCCAGCGAGGTAGGGTACAGGATGAGTAGATGGCAGAGGCCTCCAATATCCAACTTTCCATTGCCACATTAGCAATAAAAGATTTAAAAAATGCCTTAAGTACTTCTAAAATATTAAAGTTTTTTTCTTTTAAGTGCAAGAAGAACTAAATACCACTTTTTATCTGAGTTTACGTCAAAGCCATTTTATTAGGTTTTCTTAAAAAATGTTTTTATAAAAAACTAGCTACCAATGTTTAAATAATATTCAGAACAAAAAATATTAAATCACTTGAGCTAAGAGAAAGAAAATGCTATTAAAAGAAAAGGCCCACTCCTTTGGGACTAGGTTTGTTATAATTGGAGTGAATATTTTCAGAAGCATCTCCTGGGAATGTTTTTCACTCTAGTCATAATGAACCATGAGAGCATGTGGTATAGCATTCTCAAATCCAAGGGACGTACAATAGACTGTGGTCAATAATGTTTTTGCTGTCACACCAGAAGAACTTCATGGATCATAAAGTATATTTTGTCATAGCAATTATGCCATGCTTTTCACTTGATTAATCTTAACCTGATGATAGAGGAGTTCATTGCTATTTGAACTAGAATGTAGTCTTCACTAACTGACGTGCCATTTTAAGATGTATATATATTTCCCTTGCAACTTTGCAACAAGCACTGACAGAGTTTACTGTCGTCAACTGTACTACAGACATATATGACTCCATGGGTGGAAAGACTTTATAACTAAAGTAGACAGAAATCTTGAGCCAGTGCAGCTGGATTACTGTGAGAGTGTCCTTAGCTTTAAAATTGTAATGGGGGACCCATTTACATTAGTGTAAATGGCCATTAGCTTCAGCCAGATAAACCATCTAGATTTATAGGGCTGTGTAATCCAGATGTATCAAATTGCTGCACATAGCTGAGGCTCAGCCTTGCTCATAGAAGTAGTAAGAGTAAGCTAATTCTGAGTCCCAGTGGTTCTCACCCTAGCTGTGCCCAGGCATTGAACTGCTGGTAAGCACTGGTTATGATGGCAGGCATATATGTGTATGTTCATGGTACATTAATTGTACCTGCCACTTTCTTTTAATAGCATTTTCTTTCTCTTAGCTCGAGTGATTTGGTCATTTTTGTTCTGAAACAAAATTGTAAGCTCTTTACAAATTATGTTCTGGACCAGCAGGTGGCATGATAGTTCAGACACTGGATCTCACATGGCTGACTCCACGGTTCAAGTACTGGACTCAGCGGCTTGAAAAACACACTGGGCTTTGTGTGTGTGCACAAAATCTGAAGACAAGACTGAAAGAGAAAGGATTGTGATGTGGCCATCTTCCCTGGGGAGTGATTTCTCACTTTCTCTCTGTCTCTCTCTGGCAAGCACACGTGCTCTATGGCAAGAATCTAAACAAAATAAATAAATAAATATATAAAAACATAAATATTGGGGTTGGCAGGTGGCATGGTGGATAAGAGACTGGCCTCCCACACAGCTGATTGAGGTTCAAGTCCCAGACCTGGTGGCTTGCTTTCTCATTTTTCCTCTTTTATTCTCTGTCTCTTTCTGGTCCAATTAAAAGAAATAAACAAATAATATAAAATAAAGTAATTATGAAAAAAAAACTATGTCCCAGTGAGTATAACTTCTCTGTGAGATAGGTATTGTGGTACATGTTGTGTAGAGGAAATAGAGGCTAATACAAGTTCAACAATTTGCCTGAAGTTTTGCTGCTAGGGTTTGGTAAAACCCATATTGGAATCTATTAGAGTCCAGAGTCTAAACTTCAGATCACGACACACAGGTGATCTCATTAGTCAAGTGCTACATAAAAAAAAAAAAAGAAATGGCTAAATATTTTCCATGTATTTAGGTAGATTCTTAGGGGGAAATCACATGCTGCATAAATGACAGTTCAAATTAATTTATATTCTGCTGAATTCCAGAAAGGATTTGAATGCATTTCCAAAAATGCAAGGCTGAAGAATTTTTCCTTCCTGTTTTGATTTTTCATGTTCTTTACTATTACATGATTTTGCTTGTTAAGATCACACATTTGATCTTTGGGACCCTAACGACAGTGTGTCTAAGGAATGGACTCATCTGTACAAGTGTTAAGCACAGCTCTTCTTTTCCTTATGGGGTAGAAAGGCTATACACCTGAATGCCATTTGGATTTATGAGGTGACTCTATGTGGGGTGTTTAAAAAGTTCAAGGAAAATGCATATTAGGAAAAAAAGCTGCATGAATTTCAACATCTTTTTTTTTGCACCCAAACTAACTCATGCTTTAGTTCTATTTTCTATGAACTTTTTAAAGCCACCTGTATAAGTGTCATAGCCACAGAGAATTTCTCAGGCTTCTCTGGTATTCTAGAAGTTTTTGTACCACTTTTCCAATGGATAGAGTAAAAAGGCAACTCCCAAGGATGTCTGGCAAATCTCCATTGAGTGATAATGGAATCTCCTTAGACTAAGATGATTCTTTCATATCAGCAGGGAAGGAAGAGGTTTGAATGTATAGAAGAAACACCTGAGAGAGAGTGACTGTAAATTTAGGTTATAAGTTATCAGAGTTCGGTGTACAGTGGCCATGTTTCCTCCTAAATAAGAGGGTACTTACTTGAGAGGAGAGTGATAAAAGGATATTGCATTCAACCTTGCAAGCTGACCTGTGGGTGACAAAGGACACAAACAAGAAAGGTGACATGTCAAGTCTGTGATGCAGTCAAGCTGGTGAAGTATTTAGCTGGAAGCCATGCACAAAGACAGAGAAAGAGAAAGATTCCAATGAGTGAAAGCGTTCCAAAGAGTGAAAGCGTTCCAATGCATCCAGCAACCGTATGCTCACAGAGCATTTAAGGAAAACCATGCCAAGGTTCTAGAGGGCTTAAGTCCTGAGCAGGGACACACAGGCCTGTTGTATTCTCCCAGGCCCTTCCATGTGCCCTTTCCCTCGAAGTCACTGGGCATGGGAAGAAAAGGAGGGAGAGAAAGAGCTTAAGATTCATCAGAGATGGCAAAAACTCCAGTTCAATCTTACTCATTTTACTTATAGAAGGTTAAATTCCCAACTTATTAAAATAAATAAAAATCTAATATTTTATACAGGGCTATGAAAGATTGCCTCCTTTAAAAAACCAAGCCAAGGAACCAGCAGTTAGCGTAATGGCTATGTCTCTGGACTCCCATGTAGTCGACCGTGGTTCACATCCTGGACCCGGTGGCTTAAAAGTCACGCCGGGTGTATGTGCGTGCGTGCCCAAGATCCCTAGAGGAGAATGGAGGAGAAGGGATTGCGGCGTGACTATCCCCCCTGGGGGGTGATTTCTCGCTTTCTGTCTCTATGTCTTTGTCTGTCTGGCGAGCGCACGCGCCCTTATAGCAAAAACCTCTCCAAAAAAAAAAAAAGAAAAACAACAAACCAAACCAAAATAACAGACATAGAATTTCATACTGCTGTCATCAAACTCTGAAGATTGATACATATTCAGAGGGAGGCCTACTACACCCTCCAGCAGCGTGAACCAGAATCTTGATTATTTAGCCACATCGCTTTACCTCTGTACAGCAGAGCCAAATGAGACATGTGTCAAAATGCATCCCTCTGAGTCCCCAGAGGGATGGTGACAGCTTCAGTCCAGGCTAGTTTCTTTCAGTGGATCAGCCCCAGAAGTCAGAGAGAAAGAGTGGTTCCCAAGGACTTGCAACCAGGTGACTGTTTCTGTAGCAGGGGTGCATGGCTACACATATACCATCACTCCCCCATCTTTTCTTGTTGGTTTGGCTAGAACAACATTTGCAATGTGGTTGTTCAACTGAAAAGGCTAATAGAATATTCCAAAAAGGCAAAATTAGGTTGTCGTCCTAGAAATTAGGGAAGCTAGAACCCATATATAGCTGACTGTGATTTGAGTCTTGTTCCTGTAGCAGGGGTGCATGGCTACACATATACCATCACTCCCCCATCTTTTCTTGTTGGTTTGGCTAGAACAACATTTGCAATGTGGTTGTTCAACTGAAAAGGCTAATAGAATATTCCAAAAAGGCAAAATTAGGTTGTCGTCCTAGAAATTAGGGAAGCTAGAACCCATATATAGCTGACTGTGATTTGAGTCTTGTTCCCTGTGTCTTGAGGAACACACTGGACACATGTGCATGTGTGTCCAAAATCCCAACGGGATGGAGAAATGGAGAAGGGCTTGTGGCATGACCATGCCCCACTGGGGATAGCTTTTTTCTCCTTCTCTCTCTCTCTTTGACAAGCACATGTGCCCTCTGGCAATTAGAAAAAAAGAGACAAAACTTGTGTTACACATTATTGGGATGGATTAGACTTCAATTTCCTCTGGTCACATTCTTTCTGGAGAAATATTTCAAGGCTTAATCCATAAATTTATGAGAAGTGTGAGATAATGTATTCTCTGTGCTTCTTTTTCCCTCACTAAGAGAGTAAGAGAAGGTCACTGCTATCCTAAAAATGCAGAGAAAGCTGGTCCAGACATTGGACAGAAAGTCTGACCAGATAAAAGAACCCGTTGGGGCCTGGAGAACGATAGATCTCAGCTAGGCAAATATCCCTGTACTCCCAGAACGTCAACCTCAGCAAAACATCTTCCGATTAAAGGGAAGGAAACATGTAAGAAAGACAAACAAGAAGTAGAACAATCTCCATTGGGAAAATACATCACCTTTAGGATGATGTACTAATTATTTTTATTCCCTGTTGTATATGTTATGTTCAGCAAATCCTCATTTCTGTTATTATACTCCTGCACATCTGAAAATCTGTCCATCCACATCTTGCCTACAGGGGCCTACAGGGACCTTCTGGGGCCTACAGTTCTCCCAGTATTTCTCAATGAGGTTTATTATTCTCATCATTCCTTACATTTGGTACAAGGCAGGCTGTGAAGGAGGTGAGGACAAATTCAAGGGAGGAAGTACATTCCCCCACCCCCCCTAATTTTCTTGTGTGCTCTTCTTTATAACCTCTTTACAAAAATTATTAGAAGAAGCAGGACCAGCAGATGGCATAGAGGTTATGTTGCTGGACTCCTATATGGGTGACTGCGGTTTGAGTCCTGGACCCTGGTGGCTTGAAACTCTCACTGGGCACAAGTGCATGCGTGCCCAAGATCCCAGGACAAGAATGGAGGAGAAGGGTTTGTGGTGTGGCCATCTCCCCTGGGGGGTGATTTCTTTCTTTCCCTCTCACTATTTCTCTCTCCCTCTGTCTCTCTGGTAAGCACATGTGCCCTAAGACAAAAACCTCTTAAAAAATAATTAGAAAAAGCATCTTTCTTCATGATCTTGGAAGTGTTTGAACTGTAACGAACAGTTTCTGATAATAAAACAAGGCATCTTTTCACTTTCCAGACCAGAATTTATAAGAATACATTGTGATTGATAGCTACACGAAGTAGTTAAAAATTTTACAGTCTGGAAACACATGGATAAAGAGTGCAATCAGAACATCCCAGAAAGGAAGACTGGAAAGAAAAAGAGTATACTGATTTTGCAAATAATGTAAAAGACCCAGCTACTGAGGGGCTGAGGCGGAAGTGGTATGTGTGGGGGTGTGCTGCTAGGATTTCTGGTACCTGATAGGCTTCATCCTGTAGCTTTTGTTTCAGGTACTCCTCCATTTTGAGCTCATTCTCTAGCTGCCGGACAGAGTCATTTTCATAGTTTTCATCCTCAGGCCGCACATAGGAGTCTCCATCTTCTGTAACCCTGGGAATAAACCACAGATGGCATTTTGGAGCAAGTCTTAAGAGATAATATAATTTGGCACATTTATTTCCCTTTAGTCTTCCAATTCACTTTCAAGTCTTCTTTCCTCAAAAGGAAAACGTTCAATGATTTTGGAGGTCTGGAGTAATAGATAGACCACGAAGGTACTTTCACATGCAGCTTTGTTATGGCAGTACAGTGATCACAGGTCTTCTGCTTTTCTAGGGTTTACAAGAAGGGGCTGACTCTTTAAATGTCTTACAATCTTAAAAAAAAAAAATTGAAAAAGCAGACTTGTCTTTTTTTTTTTTTTTTTTTTTTTGAGAGATTTTCATTGTAGGGCGCGTGTGCTTGCCAGACAGACAGAGAGAGACATAGAGACAGAAAGCGAGAAATCACCCCCCAGGGGGGATGGTCACGCCACATTCCCTTCTCCTCCATTCTCCTCTCGGGATCTTGGGCACGCACGCACACGCGCCCGGCGTGAGTTTTAAGCCACCGGGTCCGGGACACGAACCGCGGTCGACTATGTGGGAGTCCAGCGACATAGCCATTACGCTAACTGCTGGTTCCCCAGACTTGTCTTTTGAGAGGATATAAAGTTTTCCCAACCTTGAGGGCTCTTTTTCTTTTTTTCAAGTGAAACTGAAAAAGACTTTCTATAAGGAGAGTGAGCCCTCTAGTGAAATTACATTTAAGGACATCTGTTCACAATTCAACCATCTTTGTGTTACACACACACACACACACACACACGTTATTTTAACAGTCGAATCAAGTCTTAGAATATTAGCTAGTTGATACTTGGAGGGCTAATGTTCTAACCTACAGTTTTTGACCTTAAAATTTGAATATTTAGCTCTGAATCTGAAAAATCTCTTTCAATTGTCCAATTCCACTAAGAAATAAATAGATGAGAATGACCTCACTCACTAATGTGGGACTCCACTTCCACCTATTCATCTCAGAATATGTGCAGCTCTTTGTGGGGCTGAACATAAGTTCACTACCTAAATCATATAACTAAAATATTCTCAGGGTAAAACACAACCTATGTTTTGACAAATCACATATTAAAATATCCCTTAAAATGGAACGAATGGTCAAGGAGAAGCTTCTGGAACTTAAATGTCATTGTTCATGTTTATTTATATCTGTACAGCATGTTCTCGTTATTTTTGGAAGTTTGGGGCCAGCCTGGAGTCTGCCAGGTTTTCGTGAACTTTCCCTCCCCAACTCCCGAGTCACATGTTGGTAGCTGGAATTGCTGTCCAGCATACCAGGGACAGCAGATGGGGATGGCTTTAATAGTCTTGGATTGGGACAAGGAAAGTTTAGGTAACCACCCTATAAATGCTTAATTCCAGAAGTAAAATAGAAATGTATTTACTAGTTAAAAGAGACAACTAATTCACCATTTTGAATAACAAACAAATCAAACAATTTAAATTATAGAGAAAAGGATAAGAAAACAAACTGCAATTAAAAGCAGCCGGGCACTGCCATTTCACATTCACTTGTAACTGACACTCTGCTGCTTCGCAGTTGGCTTCTGAGACTGTATAAGTCTCTATTATAACTGGTCTTTTACTCACTACTTGGATTGAGAGCCAAAATACCAAGAAGACTCTGGTTAGTTTCTCCTTTGGGTCTTTAAACAGCCAGTTTATTTTTGTAGACCCGTCTGAAGTACTCTTTGCATTAAGCAACATCACCCTTCTGTAGTTTTTCCAGGGTTCAGCAATTCCCTTTCCCAGCCTGTGGCCAGCTTTGCCCATGTTTCTCAGAATTCTGGTAGCCTCCATCTCCTCACGGCCCGCTTTCTTCTCTTTCTTCATTTTACTCTTTTTCCTCTGGGGCTGAACTCTGTAGTTCTGTCCTGGCTTTGCCTTTGTTTCTCAGCTTCTGCTCTCTCTGTTGACTACTTCAAGCAGGTCCAGTGTTACAGAAAGTCTAGGAACCAGCAGTTAGCATAATGGCTATGTTGTTGGACTCCCATGTAGTTGACCACGGTTCGCATCCCGGACCCAGTGGCTTAAACTCACACCAGGCATGTGTGCGTGCGTGCCCAAGATCCCAAGAGGAGAATGGAGGAGAAGGGATTGTGGTGTGGTTATCCCCCCGGGGAGGTTGATTTCTTGCTTTCTGTCTCTCTGTCTCTGTTTTTCTGGCAAGTGCACACGCCCTATAGCAAAAGCCTCTCCAAAAAACAAAAAAGAATAATAGAAAGTCTAATGGGAACCCCACTGATCCTGTTGGCATCTGCCCAGTTTTGGAAGCTTTATCAGGTGAAAACCTTTCCAAAATAATTTTTTAAAAATTATTCCTTTGGGAACCAGCAGTTAGTGTAATGGCTATGTTGCTGGACTTCCACATAGTTGACCGTGGTTCGCGTCCCAGACCCGGTGGCTTGAAACTCACGCTGGGCGCGTGTGCGTGCGTGCCCAAGATCCCGAGAGGAGAATGGAGGAGAAGGGATTGCGGCGTGACCATCCCCCCTGGGGGGTGATTTCTCACTTTCTGTCTCTATGTCTCTCTCTGTCTGTCTGGCGAGCGCATGCGCCCTATAGTGAAAACCTCTCCAAAAAGGAAAAAGAAATTATTCCTTTTATTTATCACTGTAGTTATTTTCATTTTGACCAGAGAGAGAGAGAAAGAGAGAGAGAAAGAGAGAGAGAAAGAGAGAGAGAGAGAGAAAGAGAGAGAGAGAGAAGGCAAGAAAGCAAGCCACCAGGTCTGGAACTCGAACTGTGCTCAGCCATGTGGGAGTCCAGTGCCCCTAGCCACCACGCCACCTGCAGGTCCCCCAAAATAAATTTTTCTGAGGGTCACATTCAAACATACTCAATAAGCTAATGAAATTGGGTTTCTTTAGCATGATATTTCATGCATTTGCTTACTGCAAGTCCAAGTGCTTATGTGATATTGCTTACATCCATCAAAGCAGCCTCTCAGCCTCACCAGAGCCCCTAGTGCCAATACAGTCAATTCGGAAGAGAGGATGTCTTATCTCCTGAACTGGTCTGTGAGTCCTGGAAGGGTGGAAGCAGTTTCAAATGCTTTCTGTATATGCCTAGGACAGTGTCTTGGAGGAGCTAGGCTCACAGTAAGCATTGGCTGATTTAGGTTTCTGATCGTCCATAGAACTTGTGAAGGGGGAAAACTGCAAAAAAGAATTTAAATGTGGCACCTTTTACACCTCTTCTGCCAGTAAAAAAACCTGCATCATCTCTTTCCAAAGTAAAGAACGAAATACCCACATCTTTTTCCTTTTTGATTGCACCCTACAGATTGTTGTTACTGAGAAAATACCTCCGAATGGGAGATACTCACAGGTCGCTGCGCATGGTGCTTGTGGTAGCTCCACCATGAATGTACCCGGGTTTTCGGGCATGGATTTGCGCTAGAAAAGTCTTTTCAGAGGTTGGAGATGGAACCAGATCCTCAAACTGAGTCCGTGCAAATTCAGAATCCACATTACTCTCCGTTTCACTCCCCACCTCTAGTAGGTAAAAATGAAGAAGGATATTACTTGATACATTTTTTAAATGATCTGCAAAGAAAGGACTAGGTTTAACATAACTTAATGGGTACAAAATATTAACCAGTTGTTGGACAGTAGTCAAATAAATGTTTACTTTTGGGGAGACCAGACGGTGGCTCAGTGGTGAAAAGTCCTACCCCCGTAATGCAACTCCACCTGGGAAGGTTCCCAGCTCATGTCTGGAGACTTTCTCGAGTATGCTGGGCAACGTCCCCATGATCTGGGGCTGACTGAAGGCTGGGGCTGGATTGCCATGTCGGTGCCTTACAGGGGGCTCTGTGCTCCTTCTCTCTCTTTCTATCTCTCTCTCGTGTTTGTGCTCACAGAAGAAGCAAACGAATAAACTTTTATTTTTATTTTTCAAAATGAGTATTGACACAGGAATGACTACAAAATCATTTGGTATATAATATTTTCCTTCTTTTTTTAAAAAATAGTTTTCTTTTTTTTAAAAAAGTTTGTTTATTTCTTCTGAGGGAGAGTATGAGAGTGAAAGAGGGACAGGCACCCCCAACAAGGTCTTCACGCTGTGTTGCGCCCCAGTCTCAGCAAGCCTGAGGGGCACATGTGGGAACCCAAGACCTTGCCATGCAGAAAGCTGTGCCCCTACTCTGCCACTGCTTGGCTCCAGCATTTTCTTTTTGGTCTCAGAAATGTTAAGAGAGATTTTTGTGCTTTAGTAACTGACTTAATGAAAGTCTTTATTAAGGTACCAGCAGATGGACTAATGGTTATGTTGCTGGATTCCTACATAGTAGACCATGGTTTGAGTCCTGGACCCAATGGCTTGAAACTCACAGCAGGGGTGTGTGTGTGTGTGTGTGTGTGTGTGTGTGCCATAGTCCTGAGAGAAGAATGGAGGAAAAGGGATTGCAGCATGGCCCTCTCCCCTGGGGGGTGATTTCTCACTTTTTGTCTCTCTTTCTCTTCAGTAAGCACACAGGCCTTTTAGCAAAAATCTCTCTAAAAAAAGTCTTTATTAAAATTGTTGTTACTTTTGGGACCAGCAGTTAGTGTAATGGCTATGTTGCTGGACCCATGTAGTCGACCAAGGTTTGAGTCCCAGACCTGGTGGCTTAAACTCACGTTGGGCGCGTGTGCGTGTGTACCCAAGATCCTGAGAGGAGAATGGAGGAGAAAGGATTGCGGTGGCCACCCCCCCCCCGGGGGGGGTGATTTCTCGCTGTCTCTCTGTCTCTCTCTGTCTTTTTGGCGAGCTCACGCATCCTATAGCAAAAACCTCTCAAAAAAAAATGTTGTTACTTTCACTTCATGTTACTCTAACTTAGTAAATATGAACCTAAATTTTTACATTCATTAATGCTTCAAAGAATTGTAAAAATATATACTAATAGCACTTGAGACTTCAACAAGAATAACATTTGAGTCATTTGCTAGGGCAGTGGGTAAGTGCATTTATCATAATGCATTAACTACTGCCATGTTATCCTATTTGGTAATCTTAACCTAAAATAGCAGGAACAATTATTGGTTTAAATCTTATGGGAGAGGCTTTAAGAAGTTTAAGTCCAGGGTTTTTTTGTTTTCGTTTCTGTTTTTATTTTTTAATATTGAAGTTTATTTCTTATGGTTGCAATCTCAACTGTAAAACTACAGTCTCTGCCAGACAAATTTTTCTAGATCTGCTTTAAAAAATAAATAGAGATATATTAGTAACTAGTAAGATATTTATTTGCGTATTCATGCTGCTCAAGTTTTAAAAACTCTGTGTATTACTAGGAAGATAAAAAGTCTCCTAGGAGCTTATGTTATTCATTCTCTGAGCAGATCTTTCTTCAGAGACATTGCAAAATAAATTTCAGTTTAGTCTCATTCAAATGATCATTCCAAATTAACAGAGTCTATGTGGGTAAATAGAACCGTTGTCTCTATAAAATAACTTTTAGCATCATGTTGCTTGGGATCATCAGACATGTTAACTATGGCCATCTTTAGATTCTCCAATTATAAATCAATTTACATATTCTTTATTATTTTCTGCATCTTTTCCTCTCCTTTATTTTTTAATTTTTTAAAAAGTTTTTTGCCATAGTGCACGTGCACTCACTGGAGAAAGACAGAGAGAGACAGTGAGAGGGTAAGTGAGAAATGACCCCCCCACCCCAGGGGAGATGGCCATGACACAATCCCCTCTCCTTCACTATCCTCCTGGCATTTTGGGCATGCATGGACATGCTCCTGGTGTGATTTACAAGCTGCTGGGTCTGGGATGCGAATCCTAAGTTCATTTTAATCACTATACAACTCACTGGCCCCGTTTTCTGCATTTTTCAAACTTTTCGCATTGAAAATGAATGAATAGTGTTATAATAAACAAAATATAAACATTACTACATGTTTTGAATATACCATACAATATCAAATAGAGTTTAAAAGAATCTTTTTACATGTGACAATAAGCAGATCTTTGAGAGGTCTCTAGCACTTACGGACCTCTCTATGATGAGCAGAGAGGTGGGAGGGGACCAGAGACTCACCAGAATTCAGCTCTTTCACGAGAGAGGACATGGTGTTAGTGATAGAATCTGCAGCCACGAGCAGGTCATTCCTTAAGTTTCTTCTTGAGCCTTCCGTGGAGAAGAGAAAGTTTAAAACATCAGAGCGTTCCCTTTCCCCAGATTTTTATGTTGTTTGCTTATCATTTCCACTGATAACCTAAAGTAAAAACACTTTTAAGATATTTATTTGAAGGTACTTTGGTTCATTTTTTTTGGGGAAAAAAAAAAAAAGACATGATACTTAAGGCAGCAGACCCTAATGTAAGATGTGGTAAATGATGGCAGTTTGTATGCTTTATCGTCCAAATTGAGACAATTTTGAAACTGAAAGGAAGCAGTATTAATAATAAGATAGTGTCCCAGCACGAAGTGAGAGGATCCCAAGTAAGCAGGATGTGCAGCCAGCCTTCCTAAGCATAATCCACACGTGGAAAGTTCTGGTTTTGCTACAGAGCTGCATGTTTCTAGCTGCAGTTATCATTCCAGCCCATACCTGGTGACTGAGCACATGGGTTCTGGTCTCCATTACCACAGGCTCTAATTCCTACCAGGGTCCCAGGGCTTCCCCTACCACTGTGAGTACTTCTTAGGGATGGAAACCCAGGCACTGATGCTCCTGAGTGTGCGAGTGTGCAACGGCAGTGAAGATTCTTGCTCCTGCTGCCAAGACACAGGTGAATGCATATCTGTTACATTGAATTGGAACTTAGGCTATGTAGACTCTTACTCTATAACAGAGAAAAATTATGATGTTTCAGCATGGTAAGGGTGCAATGGATATTTGTGAGCTAGCCTGGGAGTGGGGCAAGGTGGAGATGGAACAGAAGACTAGTTACATAATATCTTTGAGGAAAAGGATTCACCCTCCCAGATATCTGACTTACAAATAAACTTAGCATGAGCATTTTATGCCTACAGGACATGTTTCTGTCATCTCTCAGAAAGTAATGCCAAGTAAGTAAAATAAAAAATACATTGAAATAAAAAAATTGAGGTAGTTAGGTAAAAAGATTACTTATAATAGAAATCAGAATTCCATTTAAAATATCGTAGCATTTTTTTTAAAATGAGATTTTGGGAAAAGATTTATTTTCTAAAAATAAAAAAGTGAACTATTTAGTGAATTACATAAGCAATTCTTGAGTTATATTCAGTGGTTAGGAGAGAAAGTTTCATTATGGGCTTTCACATTTTTTTCATAATAGAGAATCCATCATTCCCAGTAAATTCTGTAAAAATTTTATCCCCCAGAGACAGTGGTCAGAGAGTCTATTGCTAACCCTGGTATTACAGATGTTAAAAAACATTTAAAAAAATCTTTTGGAAGAAAGGTAGTATTTATTTATTTATTTAATTTTATTTATTATTATGATTACTTTTTAAAAATTTTGCTATAGGGCACATGTGCTTATCAGAGAGAGAAAGAAAAAGTGAGAAAGCAAGCTGTCAGTTCTGGGACTCGAAACCTGGTTGACCATGTAGGAGTCCAGTGTCTCAGCCATCATACTACCTACTGGCCCTGAAAAAGGCAATATTTATTATAGTTTGTATTTCTACAATTATTTGTGAAGCTGGACCTCTTTTCAGATCTTCTTTGGTAATTTGTATTTCTTCAATCTGCTTATATCTTCACCTACTTTTGTTTTGGGGATGCTTTTTTCTTACTGATTGCTGCCTGTTTAATGTATAACTAAAATTATAATACTTGATTGTTGCCTGTGCTGGAAATGATTTCCTTAAGTCTTTGCTGTTGTTTGACTTTGTTTATGCTTTCCTTAAATCTTATAGTCAAATCTGTCTCTTTTCCTTAGCTCTATACGTGAGGATCTGGAAGGATATGCATGATCTATAGCTACATAAAAGAAAATGCTAATTGTAGACAAAAATGCAATGCATGATTTTATTTGTGTGAAAGAAGAAGAGTATTTGTCTATAAACACACACTTTAGCATATCTATTTATGCATAATCCAAATGTTGGAAGGACCAAACTATGAATAGCAGTAGCTTCTGGGAATGAGATTGCTAGAGGAGGGTCTGCAGGAAGATTTTTTTCTTACTCTATAAATTTTCAAAGCAATGGTAAGAAAAACATTTTCAAAAGTGTTAAAAATATTTTCAAGTTGGGGCCAGCAAGTATATGGTGGTTGGGGTGCTGGATTCCCACATGGCTGACTATGGTTCAAGTCCTGGACCTGGTGGCTTGTTTTCTCAATTTCCCTCTTTCACTCTGTCTTTCTGGTCAAATTTAAATAAATAAATAAATACATAATTCTTTAAAAAAAAATCCAAATTAATAAAGCCACTTGCCTTGGGGCATCCTCAGCAGCGTGTAAATGGAAGCAGCAGCCTGCTGGAAAATGCTAGCTGTCCTGTGTCTCCATCCCTCTTTGCCCTCCTCTATTAATGAGGGAGGCCTAACCTTGTAGCCCGATAGTGGAGGATAACAGTTCAACTCTTTAGAGGATCTAAACAGGGTGTCTGTGACATGACTAAAAATCCTTCTCAGTCACCATGGAACTAAAGAGCTGGGGTTAATTATTCTCAGTGTTGTTTTTGCTTTAATGTTAAGAGAAGATGGCAGGAAATATTATCTTTCAGATTTTTAGAATGGACTATATTGGGACATGGGATATGGGTTACACAAGTTCCCATTCCTTGGGGAGCAATGACTTACTAAAATATGGGACAGGGCAAAAGAAGCCAGAGGAAGGTAAAACGGTGAGGTGAGGAGCAGGTCAGTGTAGACAGTTTCTAAAATGGTTCATGGTCCAGGCTCTGACACAAGCCATGGGGCCGCTGAATTTCATTTAGGGCTCTGATAACTTGCAACCACTCAATAGACCTTGGTGATTTATTTGCCACATAAAAGCAGGCCACAAGAAAAATACAGCCACTTACTTTGTGCGAACGCCTCTTGTACATCTCCCCCTACCCCCGTGAGAGAGTCCTGAGGCGTGTGTGTCGGGGTGGAGCAGGCTGAAGCTGACCGGATGGGCATGGGGATTGGTCTGCTGATGGTGTGGCTGGGGGAGGAGCGAGGAGAGCCTGCCCCCTGCGTCTGGAGAGACAATGCAAGTCATTAATTCACTTTCCAAGAAAATGCCATATGCCATCCCCGATGCATCAGTCAAATGTTAAACACAATGACAATGAAATTCCAAAGCAGGAGGAAACCCCAGGTAATTCAGATAGTCATACTAAATCTGAGTTATAGGTACACATCATTTAGGATCTTAAAAGTAATCTGAGGTTTGGGTTAAATACTGAAGGCTAAGAATATTAGTACAGCGTCTTTTTACTATACAAAAATATCTGCCCTTATAATGTTATAATTTCAAGGAGTGCATATTGTCTCCTTCAGGAAAGTTCTCCATAGAAGACACAAACTTTAAGGAGAAAGTTTTAATGCAAACTAGGAGATTACTTGGGACAGATGTGATTTACGATTTCTGAATTTTCAACGTGTCTGTCCTGGCATCTCTTTAGAAAATAACTTACAGTTTAAATCATGTCATGCAATAGTGTGCATATTTAAGTCTCAAATTAAGAATTAGATGTGCAGATTTTTTAATACTTATTTTATAATAAAAGTTGATTTTGTCACATTATTCTGTGATTTGAATGAAGAAGCAGAAAAAGAACTCCTGGCTCCTAAGTTTTAGCTGCTACTTTCTGCAGGAAATCACCTCTTTGCCTAAGAAAAAAGCAGTATTCTAGCAGGACAGTAAGAATAGGAAGATTTTAAAGAGAATCCATAAAAAAAGTGGAAAAACAACTAAAAACCATTTATCTCTGCACTACAGTCTTGGGCATGACACCCTTCTGAGACTGGCACACCTTGAATTTTGAATTTTAAGGCTTTGTCTCTATAATGAAGTCCCTGTTTTAATAATTAGTTAATAAAGAAACTCAGTCAAACATGCAGAAAAAATGCAAGGAAACCTTTCCGTGTATACACGACAGATTAGAGGTTCATGTCAATTCCACCCCAGTTTGTTGGAGCTGGCCAGCTAGAGTGAGAACTCCCTTGGCAACGCCTGGAGATTCATCAGCAACCCATTCCAACACCTAGGTGAGCCCCATGAAAGTAGCGCTCTGAACTATTAATTGTGAGCATTGCTTTGGGTTCAGCTGCTTACAGTTAGAACACACAGCACCAATCCATGCTGTTAGCTTTCCAGGGCTCAGCATCACACATAATTGTCAATTCTATAAATTGAGAAAAACCCATAATTATGAATGAAGCAATAAAGCACAGAAAATAACTCATGTGGTGCCCAGTGGGCTGAGGATTCCATTCTTGCACTCTCTACAGTACCTTGTCATGGTCTGTCCAGGCCCCAGGAAGAGAACTTGGCTCAGCTGCGATGTTTTGTAGCCTGCTCTCCTCAGCCCACTCAAGGAGGGCTCTGGTTTTTCCCAGCAACCTTTGGCAGTTCAGCCCCATTACCTTGAAACCTTCTGCTTCTGAGCTACCTCTGCATCCCTCAATATCCCACGCCAATAATAAATAACTTCACATTTGAGTCATGCTTTATGATGCTCAAAGGGTTTTCAGATGCATTCGCATTGATTTTCCTCCATGGCCTTGTGAAATAGGCAGCATCACTCTGAATGTGCAGCTGTGGATCCCAGTGCTCCTAGAAGTGAAAATTGCTGTCTCGGGAGATGGAGCCTGAGCAGCAGGGCAGTGGCTGACCCATGTACTCTGAGTGCGCTAGGCTGCAGTGCCGTTGGGCTACGGCTGGAGGGGTGCCCCTCTGAGGAGACAGAGGTTGGTCTGGTGCCCTTGCTGCCTACCCCTGGCAATCCCTCCTGTGTATCCTTTTCAAGG
>NW_006159775.1:1930763-1936348 GCF_000334495.1 Tupaia belangeri chinensis
AGCAGGACTCTAGTTCCTCTATACCAAAGGACCAGTCACAGCTCAGAGAGGGAACTGGAGCTGGAAGTGGAGAGAGTGGTTGTAGGCAGTTGGCTCCTCTCAGCTACACAGCACGAGTTACGCTCTCAGTCCTGGGAAGCCACATCTTTTCCATGGTAAAATGCATACAGTAATTAAAAAAAAAAATCCACTCTTGTATGTAATTTACAGTGTATAATAAACTTTTGCATATTTCACTTTGCTTCATTTTCCTAATATGATGGTAGAAATAATAATGCATTTGAATGGCAATTTGTAGTCTATAAAGCATTTTAGCCTTAAATACTGCTCTTAATCCTTCTAATGGCCATAGGAAGTATTATTAGTCCCATCTCATAGATTAGCAAACTGAGGCTGAGGGAATAATTGTGTGACCCAGGGTTTCTGAGCTAGTGAATGGACTACATGGATTAAGGAGATTAAATGAATTCCCAGCCTTCAGAGTACCAGCCCAGATGTTTTCCACAGCACCATGCTGCTTCTCAGGATTATGGATGCTAGGACCAACCATCCCATGTTTCCATCTACACTTCACCATGTGCAGAAAGATTTAGCAAGCTGAAGACTGAAAAGGCACAGGGCGTGAACCCTCCATGTGGTGTTGGAACGGTATCCTAGGCCTCCTGCTGGGCCTGGCCATACTATTTAGTTACTGGGTCATGGAAGAAGTCTGGATACCCAGAGTGGTGGTGGGACCCTGGGGCTCTTTATCAGTCACTACAGAAGTACAGACCCACAGTTTTTTATCTACAATATGGAAATCCAGAAAGCTCTGACAAACACACATTGTTTCACAGTGAATTTGGCCCTAATGGAAGTGAGTCTATTGATATGGTATCTCCATTGTATTGCCTTAAAAAAAGCTGAAAAATTCTTTAGCCTGGAGCATAACTTGGTCCAGCTATTTCAGATATGGGGCCATGGAGCATTTTCCAATATTGTAGTGGTGGTACTAGGGCTACATTGCACATCAGCTCTGTTTGCCTCTGTCATACCAGGCTTGTCAGGACAGGGTGCACTGAGCTCCTCCCGCCACGGGCAGTGTTTATAAGGAGAGGTGTATATCTGGCTTTTCTACTTTCCTGTCTAGGATTCTGTCCTTCTGGGGTAAATGGGCTTTTTTGTTCAACTGTGTTCATCTGAGGCATTTCCAGCCCTACCTTAGTGCCTGGTTTCCAAAGCTAACTTTTCCTATTCCTCTCCTTCTGCCTCCTTTCTTCAAAATTGTCATTAGTGGTTCTGTGTTAGAAGAAAAATAATTGACTACAGTTAAGTGTTAAGGGCAAAACAACTGACTGACTCTAAATTACCCCAATGCGTGAATGACTAATAGCTACCATATCCCAAATGAATCTCTAATTGGTGCAATTTCAAACAGTCTGATTATGTGAAAAATTTAGGGGGAAGATTCTGTGTGGAAGACAAGACTCAGTTGAATTTTTCCCACAATTTGTAACTCCCAACTCCTGTCTGATCTTTGCTCAGAGTTTGGGAGGTAGGATGCTGACTGCTGGGTGATCGTGGCCCCTCTTCTTTGTCAGGACACTGTCCAGTTTGATGCATAACGTCTTCCTAACACCTACTGTGGAGACAGCCACCTCTGACCTTCCTTTCTGTTCCATTCTAGTAGGGCCAGTTGGAACGGGCAATTGTGTCTTGGCATGGGGAAGACCCGTGATGATATCATCAAACTTCATTTTCATAGGCGTTTCACCCCTGTAGAGTGGTGGCCTTTAGCCTGGTCATGAGCTGACAGCTTTAGAAGACTTGGAGTGCATAATCTCTGTGAACATCCTTTCCTGGAAATCACTCAATGATGAATAGAATGAAGACTTAAGGGACAACAGTTCATGCAGATCAATATATAGATCTAAAATTTCTGGGGAAAGAATTGGTTTATGGGAGAAGGAAAACATATATCACACTGGCAAATTTAAGAAAGCTCTTTTCCTAGAGAATAAATGAAAAATTAATCACTACACACTATTCTTTGAGTCCACGCAACTTGCTAGTGAATTAATTTTTAAAAAGTCTGATAAGATTCATACATTTTCTGATATTTTCTCCAGGAAATATGTTGTTTTCTACTCAGCACTAGAAAAGAAAAATCCTCAATGAGAGAAGCAAATGTCCCATGGCTGAATGAGCACATCCTGGTAAAAAGGCGAGCATCAGGCACCCTGATTCCCCCAGACCTGAAGAGTCTGCTTCTGGGGTTTGACTAAGAATGAAGACAGCTTAACCATCCCTGGCTGCACTTGGCAGCCTTAGGATGGTGTGGCAAAGCAGCATTTAGCAATACTCAACCCTCTTTTCATCCTTTCTTTTAGAGTACCTTCACTGACTAACATCAAACCGATAATACTTTTGATAACTAGGATTTTTTCAAATAAATTTTTGTTATTGGGCATGTGCGCTCATCAGAGAGATAGAGACAGAAAGCGAGAAGTCACCACTCAGGAGGGATTGCATGCCACAATACTCTCACCTCCACTCTCCTTTGGGGATTTTTGGCATACACACATGCACTCGTACACACCTGGCATGAGTTTCAAGCTGCCATGTTTGGGACTTGAAACTACAGTCAGCCACATGGGGAGTCCAGTACCATAACCACTACACCACTGGTTAGTATAGGTAACTAGGCTTTTAAAAGACTGTTGGGCAAAAACATCACCAAGAAGGTGATGCAGGAGGTAACTTCTGACTTGGGTTAATGGTGGAGATTTCAGGAAGAAAGGAGGAAATGCAGGGAATAGGGAACATCTGGGGCTGTAGGATAGAGTGCACAGGGCAGCGGGAGGGTGAGGGTGTTGAGAAGATGGCAGCAGGCCAGTATGGCTGGCATAGCGGGTTTGCTGCAGGGAAGAGAGAAAGGAGGCTGGAGGGGGTGGGGCTAGCTTTGGGGGACTTTACCCTTAACTGGGGGATGATCTTCCAAGGGTTTTAAGCAGGTAAATAATTAAAAATTCTTTAGAGTTAATCAATCCCTGATTTTAAAAGAAAAAGAGAGAGACAGAGAGAGTCAGGGAAGGTACTTTTGGTTTTTTTTTAAACATTCAATGACAGTCCTTATGTTGTAGTCAATTATTTTTGCAGTGAATTGTCCCCTACCCTTACTTTTGACAGATTCACTACTCCATAGAACGAATACATATCAGAGGAGATGAGCAAGAAAAATAACAAAAGGTGAAACTCATGCTGGTAAAATTGGTCATTTCTGACCTGCTCATTTTTTATAGTGTATCTGTAAGAAGTAGAAACCTAAGTGACTAACTTTTCCTGAGTTAACTGACCATCCAGTTATAAACATAGAAGAGAATGCATACAGGAGATGGAATTTGGAATGATGTGTGACTCCTCCCTCCCACTAACTCAGAACGATTGTATTATTTAACACAGTATATGTGTGTGTGTATATATATATATATATATATATACACACACACAATATCCTCCCAAATAAGGAGCAATTTGATTTTAAAATTTAAAATGTGGCTTTCAAAATGAATCTGTATTGTAAGTCCATAAAATAAGCTCTGCAAATGAACAAATGAGTAATTTTGACCCTTGACTAAGGTATGCACCCTATATCGATCGCCTCTCTCATACAAATATGTGTAGTCTAAATAAAGTTTTCAGAAAAATTCTCGATGGCCTTACTCTGCACTTTGAACATTTGCCAATATCAGCCCCTCGCTGATGTTGTTTAAAGTACCTATTCCAATTTGGGTGAACAGTACTCTCTGCAGATATTGGCCTATCCAGGATCATATTTGATGTTCCCAGAAACAGGAAACCATATTCTTACTGGACTGGTTCTGTCATTTTTTTCTAAACCAAAAAGGATTCTGCTTTCTTCTGTTGAAAGCAATTGCAACAGGTCTGAATAAAGGAAAAGTCCTGTTTAAATTTCGTCCCCTGATGGAGACATTGCTAGTTGGCAGTAGGGAAGAGACATAAATGTGGATGTGTGTGTGAAATACGGGTGAAATTTGACAGTTTCTATGTCCTGTATGTGTGTGTATACATATACATATACATACTTACATAAGTTTATACTTCAATCTGACATCCGTATAGTATTTTACAAAGTGCTTTCACATTTATTGCCTTTTTAAAATTTTGCCAGAGAGAGTCAGAGAGAGAAAGAGAGAGTGAGAGAGACAGAGAGAGAGAGAGAGAAAGCACCCACTCTCCCCATGGGGCATGGTCATGCCACAATTCCTTCTCCATTTCTTCCTCCTTTGGGATTTTGGGCAGGTACACATAGGTGCCTCCAGTGTTCCTCAAGCCACCAAGTCCAAGACTCAACTGTGCAGCTATCTATATATGGGCCCCGGCCACCTTAACCACTAGGCCACAGGCTGGCCTTATACGTTGTCTTTAAAAAAATCTATTTGGTAACTCTTTGAGTCATGTATAGTAGGTATGTTTAAATTACCAGAAAGTTAATTCATATATTTGAAATCTTCTAGCTCTGGAGAAAGAGCTGTAACAATAACCTTTCTAGAAAGTTATTATTGACCCTTAGTTTCTGAACTCAAAGTTAGGATATTTGGTTTTAGACTGGTACACTATAATTGGAACTGAAAGTATACCAGACATTCTGGAACATATTGTTACTGCAATTACCCCCCAGATGCCTTCATTATTACACTTTTTATGAGTGTTCTATGGTTCCTTCAATAAATCTTAAAGATACACAAAGAAGAAAGAGGGTAGGATAACTTTAATTCAAGTTTTGTAAAAAATATTTATTGCTTGTGATACCATAATCATATTATATTACAGGCACTATTTTTTTTTTTTAAATTCATGTTCTTTCCTCAAGGGGGGACACATTCATGCATTACTTCTAACAGGAAACAGCATAACTAGGAATTATATATACCAGTATAATAAAACACTACATTGAACCACAGAGACTTATGATAAAGCACGTAGAGGTTATTAAATCAAGCACAATTTGTTGTGTGGGATGTTTTAAGTTGGTTTCACAAAGAGAATGTCCCCAAAGGGGAAAGGCTCATAAATTAAAACAGAATTTAGAAGCAGATGCCAGTCTAAGACCTCTAAATTCTCTCCTTAGATCATGTTCTACCATGAGAAGTCTATATATTTGAATGACATTTGTTTATTTCCTTGTAGAACTGCCTCTATGGGGCTGAGATTTATGGAGTTTCATCTTTACTTCTGACTGAAGTTCAGTATAAGAAAGAGCCACATGAAACCTATGGCTGTATTTTTCCCTTTTATTATTCTGTACTCCTACAAAGCTCCAAATGAAGATCTTTTTTTCTTATTTTATGCCAACAGAAATTTGGTCCCCTGAGAAGTGGTATTTCTGTACTGATAAAACCACTGATTAGAATATTTCCTTTTTTTTTTTTTTTGCTTCATTGCCAGAAAGCTCAGACAAACACTCTTGTCCCTTATGGCCAGCATATTCACATTTTCTTTTCTTGGCTTTCTATTTCTGTTTCCATTTCATAAAGACACCATTGCATCTCTTATTTTAAGTTGCCTCGGGGGGGGGGGGGGGG
>NW_006159775.1:1936361-1949166 GCF_000334495.1 Tupaia belangeri chinensis
GCGGGAGCGGGGGGCCTTTTTGAAAAGAGGCTTGAGTATAAAAGCAAATAAATAAATGAGTAAAATGGGCAAATTGTCAACAGCTCCCAGACAATGCAGTGCTGACATCTGGGTGGTCCTGACTAATGACCCCCAGGATGCAGAAGCTCAGGAGGGTGAAGCGGCAGTGATACTGCACTGTCATAGCGTGGCTCTACACCTCTGCTTCCGGACTTCCTGGTCCATGGCAGCCTTTCTGAGATATGCTGCCTGGGAAATGGTAGGGAAGCAATCCCCCCCAGAAAATAGCTAAAGCGAGACTAATCCACCACAAACAATCCATTGCCCTCTCTCTCCACTGGGAGGAGTTAGAGTTGAGCCTTACTTCCTTTTTCTATGCACATAGCAAAAGACAGGAAAGAAAAGAGGCTGTTTGCAAAGAGACAAGTAGTGTAAGAAAGGTGTTTTCATCTACCATGATCTAAGTGTATTAGAAGCACAATAGCAATACCCCGTGTATGCAGTTAAGGGCGATCATACAGGCTGTAAATGTGTGTCCTTCACCCAAGAGGACTGTCTCATTAGAATTTGACTTCAGTAAAGTAATTTTTTTCCACAAGATACAAAATAATGTAATACATTGTCTTTATTTGTCTGACATTACAGATTGGTTTCACACTTTCCTTTTTTTTTTTTTTTGTTTTTACAGATCATGGGAATGAAGGGTAAAAATGTGTCCAGCATTTTGCAAACATTCTTTGTTACACACAAACACACACAATGAATAATAGAAAAGAGCATACAGAGGAATTAAAAGATGTGTTGAAATTGGACAGGCTGTGGTTCTCATTGATCCATGGAAATAATGTGAAAAAAATTTTAATAACGCTAGTGAGTGGGATTATGTCATACATAGCTGGGTACATGCATTTGAAATCAAAGCTGTGTTTGTTTTGTTTCTATTTAATTTTTTTTTCTTTTTTTTTTTCTGTTTGAGTATGCTGCTCCCTCTGCTGGCTTCTGTACCTGACCACAGGGTCAGACATGGCTTCAGTTTGGGCTATTAGTCACAATGCCTCTATTTCCAGACAAAAAATTATGTAGTGATCTTGTGAACTTCTAGAGCAGAGACGTTCTTAGAGATGAAAGAAAAGCTGAAAGTTATCTATTCTTTAGAGATTACTGTCAGCCAGCAGTAGGGATTCTGCTCTGGGGAAGAACCAAAAAGATGGGATGTGAGCAATTAGTTACTGAGTAGGGTCTTTTACATTTTGGCAATCAGTGGGAAACAGGACTTCTTAATGATGTGATGGAAAGAGACTTAATTGCCTGATCTTTACAGAAAGAGAGAGATTCCACACCCTTTCAATCAAATGGAAACTGAAGTGGATATTCATGGCAGGAGAGGATGCAGAGGTTCGCTTCTGTGTGCTGTTGGTTTGGAGATGACCTTAGCCTCAGTGGACCACTAGTGACTATGTATTATGAGAAAGGTCTGATCAGCAATCCTGAAAAGCATGACAGCTTTGATATCTACATCTCTGGGGATCTAGAAAGTTTCCAGCAAATGACAATTATGTTCCCTCTTGTAAAAGATGTCATATTTCTTCTTTTGAAGCCGATGGTAGCGATAGTTATCAAAAATGTTAAATTTCAGATATCTCAATTCAAGCACTACATTGAAAAGGAAGCAAATTAGTATGATTTTTTTTTCCTTTTTCCAAACTGAAGCATGAACATACATTAGAAGCAAAAGCAATGAGAAAATCGTCAGGACGGCAGGCCCCTCCACTGTTAGTTAAGACCTGCAGTAGGGGACATAACTTACTCCCTGCTTCAGTTCTTCTTCCTACAGAAAGATTGAATTAATAATAGTTAGGTTACCCAGGGTTCCAATCAGAGCATGTACACAGGGTGAAAGAATGCAAGATGGGGAGACATCAATACGACTTTGATGGCAGGTCCAGGCTCTGCCAACTCAGTGACCACAATTCCAAGTTTACTCAGGTCTTTGAGACCACAGACCTATCTCTCTCCTCCATTTGTCAACACAGTCTATCTCTCTGTCCTGTGTTTGCCTTGATATGGAGGCTGTGCTCAGGTTAGGTAGGCAGATACCAAGATGGTGGGTGGTAAAGGGACTCCTATCTCAAAGTGAACGTGTCACCTCTATGGTGACAGAAGCCATGAGAACATAAGAAGAAGACAGTTTTCAAAGCTTCCTGTCATTCAGTGAAGGGAAAGATGGGTTCAATCCTCTGCATTGAGGACCATTTGAAAAGGGAAGCAGAAAGATCTTCTGGCTCATCAAATGAAATGACAGAAACAGTGGCAGGTTATTAATGATCTAGTCCTGTCTTACCATAGACAGGGCAATAGGAACTGAGTTCTATACCTTACATGTCTCATAGAAAAATTAATTTTTCATTGACATAATAATTGTACACATTTGTGGGAGTACCATGTGGTGTTTTGGTATAAGAACACAATGTGTAATGATTAAATTAGGGTGATTAGTATTCTCATTATCTCAACAAAAAGTACATTTTGTGGAGTAAAGATAAACCATTCTCAACACTGATTGTTAAAGAGAACACTGATGACAGGAAAGCTGGCTAAGGAATCAAACGGAGTAAGGAAAACTAAAACACAAAAGAAACAAAAGAAATGGTACAACAGTAGTGCTTGGGACACAGGTTTCCAGAAATATTTGTTAAAGAAATAAAACAAAGAAGGAAAGAAAGAGATAAAGAAAGAAAAAAGCAAGTGAGAAAGGAAAGAAAAAGGAACAAAGAAGAAACGAAGAAGGAGGAAGGACAAATGAATAATAAATGATGGTATATCCAGGATGTAGGTGGTCCATGGGTGGAAAGTCAGGACACCCCATGTCACAGGGGAGCTGCCCCAGGGGCATTCCCTTTATCACTTTCCTATCAGAAATTTCATTTCCTGCCTCTGGCAAGTCACAATTCCAATCCAGGCTGGTTTATGCTTGGTTAGCCCAGGCAGGGTGATCACACAGCGCTGACACTTCTACTGAGCAGACTGTGGACATGTGGCTATACTTTGTCTGCTTTTGACTTGCAATATAATTTAGCGTGTACTGAAGAAAGGAATTTTTTAAAAATCGAAATGCCCCTTCCCAATAAGAAAAATAGATTATGGCAGTCTATAGAAGACTTCTATAGATCATTTTATTAAACACTCTACCTCCAGATGAGTAAGGAGACATTCTCATTTATGGTTTGCGTTTGAGAACTCTAGAAATCATGTGACTAGTTGCTAAAGCCACACAGATGAATAAAATATTTTACTGAAATCAACAAAGGCACTAATAAAAACAGAATCATCAAAATTATTTAATGACTACTCCTTAATTTTCTGAATTAGGTCTTAGTCTCTGTTTGATTTAATCAGAATTTCTGGAAGCTAAAAATTTTTCTAAATAAATAGTTTTATTACTTCTAAGGACAAAAATCAGCCAAGAGGTTGCCCCATAAAGGCCCTCAGCAATCAAGTTCCAGAAAATGGGTAAGGAAGAACTCTACAGCTGACTGCTACCATTTCATGTGTAAAAGGAAAGGTTCTATAGCTGAGCTTTAAAAACATTTTGGGGAAATATATGTAGCAATTGGAAAAAACCACTGCACATTTGGTGCATATTTTCTTTCTTTCTTTCTTTCTTTTTTTTTTTTATACAAATGCCATGTAATCTGTCTTACTTGAAGTGTCTTACCTTTAGTAGCTTCATGAGCCCTTCTAACTGGACCATTAGCTCTCTCCGGCTCTCCTGGAGAGCAGACATTCTTTGTTCCAGCTCATCCTTGCGCTGTCTAAGAAAGAAGCAGTTGTTATCAGAATCAGCATTTAACTCACTGAGCTAATCACGTTTTCCATTCTTGTGGGACTAGTGCACTATCAGAAAAAGGGTTTTTGACATGGTTACGATGTAGCGAATTGTCATCTAGTAAATGAATTATTAGAGTTTGAGATGCATTTTTTGAGAGATTTTTGCTATAGGGTGCATGCACTCCCCAGAAAGACAGTGAGAGACAGAGAGACACAAAGTGAGGACCCCCCCCCCACCAGGGGGCGGGGATGACCACACTGCAGTCCCTTCTCCTCTATTCTCATCTCCATTCTTGAGATCTTGGGCACGCACGCATACGCACCCAGTGTTAGTTTAAGCCACTGGGTCTGGGACTTGAACCATAGTCGACTACATGGGAGTCCAATGACATAGTCATTACACCAACTACTGGTCCCTGAGGTGCATTTTTATTTGTTAAAAGTCACACTAGACAGGGAACCAACAGATGGCGTAATGGTTACGTTGCTAGACTGCCACATAGTTGACTGTGACTTGAGTCCCAGACCTGGTGACTTAAAACTCACAGGTGTGTGTGTGTATGTGCCCAAAATCCTGAGAGGAGAATGGAGGAGAAGGGATTGCAGTGTGACCATCCCCCCTGGTGGGTGATATCTCACTTTCTGTCTCTCTGGTGAGCACATCCACCCTATAGCAAAAATCTCTCTCTCTCTTTTTTTTTTTTTTTTGCTATAGGGGGCGTGTGCTCGCCAGACAGAAAGAGACAGAGACAGAAAGCGAGAAATCATCCCCCAGGGGGGATGGCCATGCTGCAATCCCTTCTCTTCCATTCTTCTCTAGGGATCTTGGGCATGCATGCACATGTTTCTGGCATGAGTTTTAAGCCACTGGGTCCGGGACTCAAACCGCGGTCAACTACATGGTAGTCCAGCGACATAGCCATTATGCTAACTGCTGGTCCCACAAAAATCTCTTAAAAAAAAGTCACTCTGGACTTAAACAGAATTAAAATCCTTTCAGACATTTCTGCCCTTCCACCTTGAATTAATTAGCCATCTAAACATGTATTTCGAAGTCCTTACTACATAGTAGGCCTTGTACTGTGCCATTGAGTTTCCTAGAGACAATAAACAAAAACCAAATTGTCACTGGAAAACATGAATCCTACAGACCTCCTGATCCAAGGACCCTTTGGTAAAATCACAGGAAATACCAATTGCCTTAGTATTTGGAAATCTGATTTAATAAGTATATTTGTGATCTCTTCCATCCTCAGCAGCTAATATGTTGCCTTTCAGAGGCGAAACATTAATGGTATATAGATACAGCCAACCTAGCTTATTTGCTTTGGGTTTGGTTTCAAAAAGTGAATTTAGAATAAATTGTTCTACAATTGAAACTGACATACACAGTTTGTATTTATTTATTTTGCAGACCTTTTATTAAATTGTCAACAGGAATGGAAACTCAGGATCATTTATATCATTTATGTTGACACTATGAAGTACCAAAAATACCTATAATGAGGGAAAGAAATGAAACGGTATGGAGAGGAATATTAATAGTTCACACTTCTGAAGCATATATACAATTTCAAATCAATCTCAAACCCATTATTTAATGATCATTATTGAATAAGTAATATGAACAATTTCCCCTTTGCCTCAAAGGCTTCTGTTTTAAGTTTGACATATTAGTAACTTATATTATAAAAATGTGTAGTTGTTTTAAAATGCATATATTAATGTATGAATGAATATAGATCATCTCAATGGCATATGCAACATATTGAGTGGATCTGAAGAAATGACTCGAATCAAAATCCAACAATATAAAAATGTCACCATGAATTAGGTCACTTCCTCACCCAATTGAAAGACATTTTGTGGGAGAATAAGTTAAGGATATAAATGAGACATTTTAAAATTTACTTTCATGTAAGCTTTTTCACTAATGAATTACAAATTTAAAATTCATAAACGTTTTTGATGCGTTTTTGGAAATATTTGTATTTTTAGTTGTTATTGCCACTTATGGTTTACTCCTAAAGCAATCTTTCTTTGATTTCCTTTGTAATTGTTTTCTTTTAGAATCCAGAGCATGAGAGCATCATAATTTTACAGGCTTTAAGGGTATCTTATTTTAGTCTTTGTCTTCCTGGGCTGGTGCCTTCTAATTTGGAAAGCCTTGTTCCATTCAGAAATATGCATCAATAAGAAGTCCATTTGCTGCTTTTCTTTGTCTGCACATGGTTTTCAAGTACACCTAGGGTAGCCTTGGCACAGTAGATGGTGTTTCTTATTTACTTCTAGTTCTTCTTTTTTAGTTTTTTTTTTCTTTTAAAGAAAAACAAAAGACAAAAACTGGACAGAGTCTTGTTAAGTTGTGATCTTCAGCCTCCCAAGTAACTGGGAGTACAGGTGCATAACACCATACTGGCTTTCAGGGTAGGCTGAAATTAAGCCTAGGCTTCCATTGTGACCTCAATCTGCTGAGTAGCAGTATCTACCAGCGTGCACTATTGTAGTTGGGCCCCTCATTCTCTTCTTGATACTGCTTTAATTTTTGCCTTTCAGACACAGAAATACTCCAGGAAGAAGGTTAAAGCAAAACTCCTGAACTGTAGGTAAGAAATACTATAAGAAAGGGGCCAAATGGTAGCACAGTGGTAAACAGGGTGCTCTGTGAGGCTGACCCAGAGGCAAGGTTCTCGTTATGCACTTGGAGACCTTCCTGAGTACGCTGGATATGCATGTACCCATGATCCAGGACTAGTTGAAGCTGAAGCTGGGAGTGGATCATTGTATATTAGATAATCACATATACCCGTATTAACTTTCTGAATTTGAAGATGGTATCGTAGCTACATAAATTTTTTTTCCTTAGAAAACAGAATTCTTAGGGATGAAAGGTAATAAAGTCTGCAACTTTTATTTAACCTCTGTGAATCTTGTTTTCCTTTTCTATAAAAGAAGTATAATACTAGTGTTTATATCCCGGGTTTGTTATAACAATGATATGGGACAGTGTATTCAGAATTTAGAGCATATGAAATATCGGATTAGCACATAGAAATGCCTATCATATAGCTACATCTAGGCTGCAAACTTGGCTTTTAGTTTCCAGTGACTATAGTAAAAAGGAAACAATCATTTAGAAAGATCACAGAACATTTTAAGACAAAAATAAGATTATGTGTTCATGAAAAGCCAAGCTTTGCTCTCTTCTCTCCCTTCTCTGCCCCTCCTACAGAAAGAAATTTCTCATTTGCTCTTGTGGTGGTTAATTCGCTGGACTACCAAATAGTCAAAAGCAGTTTGAGTCTCGGACAGGGTGGCTTGAAACTCACACTGGGCATATGTACTAGCGTACCGAAAATCTCAAGAGAAGAATGAAGGAGAAGGCATTGCTGTATGACCATCCCCCCAGGGGGGATGATTTCTCACTTTCCTTCTCTCTGTTTATCTCCTGGGAGCACATGTGCCCTATAATAAAAAACAAAAACCAAACAAACTTGGTAAGGATGTAAAGGAGAAGACCTCTATGAAAGCTACAAGGAGTCCTGCATCCGCTCTGCATGGCCATTCCTCACTATGATCTAAGGCCAAAGTAAATACAAGTGGCCATTGTTATGGAGCTCTTTAAAGTCTGAAAAGCCAATAGAGTAAAATTTAGAATACCCAGAACAGGGTTTCTTATAGGTATCTGTGAATCCCCAAATTGAGAAAATGCTTAGTAGAGTAAGTGGTTTATAAGTGTCCAGAGAAATGGAAATCCCCTTAAAGGGGGAGTATTTCTTCTTCTAGGCAGAAGAAACGTGTAGAATATGATGGCAGGTAAGCAAAGCAGCCTGAATTTAGGCTTCTTAGGTCTCAGGTTTCAGCGTGGGCTACTAGTTGACAGTAAGGACCAATAGTGTAGACATCCCCAGCACATTTAGACTTCTTAGGATACTTTAAGGCTCATTTGGGGTTATGGCATACTAGCAAGTCAGGGCCAGCAGGATAGTTAGAATTATTAGTCTGTTCTAAGATGATGATGTCAAGGAGGGAAAAAGTATCACTTGAACCATGCATCATCAGTGTTCTAGGCACATCTAGATGATCTCTCAGACTGTATCATTCAAAGGAAGCTAAGACTTCCAAAAGCAAAAGCTAAATTGGGAAACTGATAAAAATGCTTGTGAAAAATTCCTAGTGTTCACCCCACCAAGACAGAATGAGATGGAAAGAATATTCAGGCAGAGACAAGGTACCATGATGTGTACATGAATACTCTGTTGGTAAGTCGAGTATTCAGTTACATTTCTGAGTATCTTAGAATACTTCACTTTCAACTTGTGAACTGGCAGGGCCTACAGCGTTCATCTAGAAAATGATACTTTCAAGTAGGCATTTGCTTTTTTTTTTTAGAGAGTGATTTTGTTAAGGGTTCGTGTGCTCACTAGAGAGACAGAGACAGAGAGAGTGAGAAATCAGCTCCCAGGGGGATGGCCATGCTGCAATCTCTTCCTGGGATTCTGGGCATACATGCACACATGCCTGGCATGAGTTTCAAGCTGCCAGGTCCCGGTTCAGGACTTGGATCATGGTCGGCCATGTTGGAGTCCAGCACCTTAACCACTATGCCACCTGCTGACCTTCAGGCATTCATGTTTAAATGCCTTTGATGAGAATGATAATATGAAATGCTATCTTTTCCTTCTTTCCATTGTTACCTTTTCCATACAATAGATAAGTACAATAGAATGTGCAAGGATATCTAATGTCTCTCTGCAGGTAGATCTGGAAATCATTCAGATTAAAAAGAATTTTTATTTACTCCTAGATTATTTTGTTATTCAAATATATGAAGTGATCTTTTCATGTCAAATAGCACCTATAAGCTGTAGGTTCTACAGATCTCTTTTTCACAAGTCAAGCCTTGATAGTCTGCTTCTCCATCCAGTGCCTGGATCTGAGGAAAAGTCACTAGATTACAGCTGGAGAGTGGACAGGGCCTAAGGCCTAGGCCGACTGGATGCAGTGCTCAGATGTTAACATGCTTGAATAGCAGGGCTAGAGTGGAACTCCCTCAAACACCCATGACCACAATCAATAGGGACTTGGTAAAATCTGAACAAAGTTGTGGTTGGCAGGTGGCCTTTTGGTTAAGGTGTTAGATTCCCACATGGCCATCCACATATCTGAGTCCCAGACTTGGCGGCTTACTTTCTCACTCCCCCTCTCTCTCTCTTGTGAATACATGTGCCCTATAGCAAATTAATAATAATAATAATACAATTAAAAAAATTCTTTAAAAAACAAATCTAAACAAAGTCATACAAAACCTGTTCAATTTAGTATCTTTGAATGGAGGATGGAAATGACCCTAATTTTGGAAAGCATCTCTGAGAAGAGGCATCTGTACTGACTATAAAAAGTATGACTTGGAGTAATAGATACACCTGGAATGCACTTGGCACCCAAATTGAAAGATGAAAAGAATGTAATACTTGCTAGCTAAAAGTGCCACGTGAAAGATCAGCATGACATTTCTATGAGGGAATGTCTTTGAATTTATTTTTATGTTGTTTGTTGTACAAGTACATTTGAGTACCTGCCACATTCAAGGCATGGTACTCATCCAGTCTGATGAGGAGCCAACCTCTACGACTCACATTTGATAGCCTGAGTTGAAGCAGACCCTACAGCTCTTATGAAGCACATCACTCTACAGCTTTCTGACTCTGAAAAGTGCGCTAAAATTCAGAGGTTGAATCAGATGACCCCCCTATGGTCCCTTCCAACTCAAATATTTTATGATGACAGACTAGACAGGAACAGGCTTTTTCATTCATTTGCAGATCAAGAAAGTATAAGGTCTATTTTTAAAGATTTGTTTCTAAAGCTTTTATATCAAGATTTAGAGAAAATTGCTTAATTTTATGGGTTACATTTTGAATTAAAAAATCTGTGATATTTACTAAGCTGCTTATAAATTTTTTCTTGACCATTTGTAATATAAACACATTGATAAATTGATAATAGTACAAATGACTAAAAAGTGCTAAGTTCTTTTTTTTTTTTTTTTTTTTTGTGTAAGACTTTGTTCCTGATCTGAAAAACACTCAGATTTCCTTCAGATTATACAGGAAAGTGTGACACAGAAAGAAAAACAACAACAACAACAACCAAAATCCCCCATACTTTCTGTGTCAAATAAAATAATAAAATATAAATGGGCTTCTTCCTAAGTCCCTCATATCTCAGCAGTTAATTGCATACTAATAAAAACCAAGCAAATGTCAGCTGCTCTGGTGGCTAAGGATCGTTTTGTGGCTAGAATTTGTAAAAGATCATACACATTTACAGTCATATCTATGTATCCACAGGAGATTGGTTCTAGAACATCCATTCCCATTCCCAAGGAGACAAAATCTGAGAATGTGCAAGTCTCTTCTGTAAAATGATATAGTATTTACATATAACCTATACACATGCTTTCTTATACTTTAAATCATCCCTAAAGTACTTACTTGTAAGTAATCTTAGCAACAGATATAAGTGAAAAAGAAAAATACATAAATAAATGTATTCAGCATCTCTCTCACTCTCTTTTGAAAGGCTTTTGCCATAGGTCACATGTGCTTGCTAGGGAGAGAGATAGAGAATGAGACAGTGAGAGGGAAAGTGCAGCCCTCGGAGGGGATGGCCACACTGTAATCCCTTCTTCTTCTATTCGCCTTCTGATATTTTAGGCATGTGTACACTTGTACCCAGCAAAATTGACTGATTTTCAAGCCACCAGGTCCAGGACTCCAACTGTGTTTAGTTATGTGGGAGTCCAAAGCTTTAACCACCATACCACCTGCTGGCCTCCTTCAGCATCTCTTATTAAGGGAGCCCATTTGATAACTCTTTCTTCCCCCATTTTATAACAATTGCTATGACCCGGCTGTGTCTACAGTTGGTTGAACCCCAGTCATGGATGCGGAGGGCTGACTATATAAGCCCTGAGGTGACTAGGATGCCTGCTCTTACCTGAGGAGCCGGAGTTCTGCCAGTAGGGTGGGATTCTGCTGTGCCTTCTCTGGTGTGGGCTGAGAAGCTTGTTCATGCTCTAGCCTCAGTCTCTGAATCTCCTGTAAGATTTCTCTTGGGAGAGAGGAGGCAGATGAGAAACCAAAGTCAGTTAACTTCTTGGATACTAACATCTGAGTAGAACTGGACCACCAGAACAAAGAGCGAGGAGATGTGTCATCCTATGTTTAGGAGCAGAACAGACCTTCCCTACTCAACAGACTCACTTGTATGAGGCTTTGGTCATAGCTAGTTGGGGGCTGTGGGTGCAGGGTGCACTAACTTCATGGCCAGTGTATCCAGACCATGCAGGTTTGGCAGTGCATTCATTGTTGAGTGCTATCACCAGGTCCCAGTAATCTCTCCAGTAAGTAATATAATGCTGAGGTAATGTGTTCAGCTTAGAAGAGTGCACTGCTTAGGAGACAAAAATGTATCTTTCTACTATTTATGATAGCACTCTGACACCAGAAAGTACCCGAAACTGCAAAGTAAAGGTGCTTGGAGGGAAAAATAAGGATAAAGGATGTTCATTTTACAAAATTAAATGACTTCATTCTCTCACCAAGAAAGAATCTTCTCACTGAATTTATCTGTGGAGTCCCCAGTAAGGCAAAATTCTTTCTTTCTTCTTAACACTTTCGGCCTTAACAATGGCTTTCAATGAGGGTAGCTTTAGGAGGAAAGTGCTTTTAAAAGGATTCTCTGTAATTGAGTCTGTGACATGGAGTGCTATTGGTGTGACCTCTGTCAGGGGGTGAGATGTGTCAGTCTATTATTGATGTTGGAGCCTGGGCTTCCCTGCATTTGGTGAACATTAGGCTGGTTATAAAGGATAGACAACCTCTATGAGGCAAATTATCCTTAAGCGAGTCAGAAGCTATTAAACAAGGTTACAAGTCACATATTCTTGGGGGTTGGAGGTGTTAGACTGCTACTCAACAAAATGCACAAGAGCCAGTAAGAAAGAACAAAGCACTGAGAATGGAAAGTGAAATTGGCCTACGAGCTGGATGGCTGTCACTTTACGAGGCTGATATGACTACCTACTTCACAAACTTATAGAAACAGGAGGCTAGTTACCCATGAGTCATTACTACCAACCCAAGTACAGTGAAAAGGTTGGAGTATGTTCGTTGGTTTTCAACTTTATTTATTTACTTATTTATTTGTTTCTATTGGTGCTCCATGGTAGAAGTCTTTCTTTAAAGAAATCTTCCATGGAAACCCAATGTGTCATACTGTTGATAGGAAGCACTCTGGTTAAAGAAAGGGTAGGAGGTTCTTGTACCACTAGTCCTGCCTCCTCCTGTTTCAGGTATGTCTGCAGAAGACCCTGGATCCCATAGAGCTCAGCCCAAAAAATCAGTGAAGTAGGATGTCTGAGATTTCTTCCAGGGCTAATATCTTGGTCTTTTATGACTAGAACCACTAGTTCTGCCTGTTGGTTCTAAAGGCAGAACCATAACAGAGTCATTTAGCCTGAAAACAAAGAGAATAGAAGATGCATACCTTGAATGATTAGTCTGTACACAGGAATGGTGCTGTCTTATTGAACCTTATTTTATTTAATCCTACCACAGTTTCATCTTATATAGGTATTATTATTATCCTGGTCTCATGAATGAGGAAATCAAGACACAGACCAGTTAAAAGATTTGCTCATGATCAGTAACAAGTAGGTAGTAGAGGTGATTTGAACCTTGAGTGGCTACCTGTAAAGTCTATATTTATCAGATTGCCTCCATCTTTTGGTTCTTGCTTTGACAGGTCTAGCCTAGGCAGGCAGTGACTTAGACAATGTAGTTTGAAGATTCCTATTACTCCTCATACCAACCCCAACTCTCAAAGAGTGCTGTAAAAAAAGCATTATTTGCTTTTTCTAAAAAGTTATTTACTTTATTTATTATTATTTTTTAACTCAGCCATAGAGAGA
>NW_006159775.1:1949192-1966920 GCF_000334495.1 Tupaia belangeri chinensis
TCGGCAAAGAGGAGAGAGGAAAGGAGAAAGTGAGAAAGCAAGCCACTGGGCCCAGGAACATTACTTTTTAAAGATCATCACTGACAAGTCCATGAATTACCTAAAGTAGACTGAGTCTTAAAGTGAAATGAAGAACTCTATGCTTTATTTTTTGGAGAGGTTTTTGCTAGAGGGCATGTGTGCTCGCCAGAAAGACAGAGAGAGACAGAAAGCAAGAAATCACCCCTGAGGGGGGATGGTCACGCCGCAATCCCTCCTCCATTCTCCTCTCGGGATCTTGGGCACACACACACACACACGAGCCCAGCGTGAGTTTAAGCCACCGGGTCCAGGACTCGAACTGCGTTCGACTACATGGGAGTCAAGCAACATAGCCATTATGCCAACTGCTGGTCCCAAGAACTCTATGCTTGTGTTGAGTTCAAAGGTGTGATTACTGGGTTAATCATCACCTTGTTGACAATGGGATTCCTGGGGTAAGTTTCTGTGCTGCAAAAGCTGACTTGGATAAACTTCTGGGACATGGACCTTGAGTCTTCAGAGAGCATGAGGCAACTGGTTTAGGGAGGTTCGTTCAAGATGGACTTGCTGCTTATCTGGGGTGGGGTGGGAAACTCTAGGAGATCCAAAAGAACTCAGGGATAGGATGAACTTCTCTTCTCATTTTTCTCATTCTCATTTCTTTTGTTCTCTTTCTCTGGTTCTGAGAACATGCATTCAGAGTGTGCAATCCAAAAACCTCTGAGAAATAAGCAGTGTGAGTGATTTCAGAGCATGACCAGGGTTATTAGGACAATCGTGGTGCTGCCTACTGAAATAAGAAATAGACCAAATAGATGCAGGTATGCCTGGGGCATTTCCTCAAAGGAAGTCCTGATTTCCCCTTGTGTGCGCTATCCCCATGTGCGACTGAAAGCAGAGAACTGGGAGGAAAGACAAAACGCTCTGGGAAGGTAGAATAGTTAACACTGCAATCAAGATATCTGTGGGCTTGTGAATACTGATCAAAAAAGCCAGCACATCTATGGGGCCTTACCTGTTCTTGTTTTCTAGTTCTGCAATCAGCTGCCTTTGCTGCTTGTTTGCATCGATAGTGAAGGAGATGTCAGGAGCAGTTCTTTGCTGAGCTTGCTGCTGTAAAATATGTAGTTTACACAATTTAGTTTTGATATGATCTCACACGCATTGGGAAGACAGTCATGAGATAAGACAAAGGAAGAGAAAATGATGATCAGAACAAACATACATAAAATTAAATTTCCTGGGACCAGCAGGTGGCTTAGTGGTTAGGGAGCTGAACTCCAGATAGCTGACTGTGGTTTGAGGCCCAGACCTAGCTAGTAGCTTGCATTTTCACTTTCCTTCCCTCCCTCCCTCCCTCTCTCTCTCTCTCTCTGTCTCTCCCTGGTGAGCACATGTGCCCTGTAGTCCTGTAGTGAATTAAAATAATAATAATCATAATAATAATAACAAATAAAATTAAGTACCTGGTTCTTTTTTAAAAAATAAAGTTTTATTAAAAATGAAATTGCCCTTCCTTTCCTAAGGACTGGCTCTCCTGTGGATCTGCAGCACATCTTTTTTTGGAGAGGTTTTGGCAATAGGGTGTGTGCACTTGCCAGAAAGACAGAGACAGAAAGCAAGAAATCACCCCCCAGGGGGATGGCCACTCCACAATCCCTTCTCTTCCATTCTCCTCTCAGGATCTTGGGCATGCACACATGCCCAGCGTGAGTGTAAGCCACTGGGTCTGGGACTCGGACTACAGTCGATTACATGGGAGTCCAGCAACAAGCTATTATGCCAGCTGCTGGTCCCTGGATATGCAGCACATCTATACAATGAGAAATAGAACAGAGTTCTTTGGCAGGCCAATACAAATGTAGGAAAAATTGATCTTCAGTTTTCTGACTTGATATCTGCAGGAAGCACTTTCATCCTTGCCATGCTGTCTCCATTGCAACTCTTCTCTCAATATAGGTAGATTTAAAAAATGTCTTACTGTTGAGATAGCACTTTCTCTAGAATTATCAATCACTGTAATGTACAAATAAAAGTATCCATCTTTAAGTCATAGTAACACTTTATTTTCTTCTTTTTATCAATAAACTTTTATGCATTTCTGTATTCACGTATATAATATTAGACTGATGAATTCACATGTGTGTGTGTGTGTGTGTGTGTATGTGTGTGTATATACACATTGGAAAAGTCATGATGTATTTTTCCGTGTCTTTCTATGCAAAAATGCATCATGACTTTTCCAATAACCCAATATATATGTATACTTTCTTCTTCTACATTCACACCATACTGGTCCATCATTCTTCGTCATGCAAACAACTTTCACAACCTTCATATTGGCAGTCAGAGCTTTCCCCATTCTTATATATCACATATATCATAATTATATCATACAATATGTATATGTATGGTTGTATATGTGTATGCATGTTCAGTCAAGGGTTTATTTGGTGTTGTTTTATAATACTTGGTTTGGATTATGTACACATACCTTGCTTTAATTGCTCAAAAGTACATTATTGAAATTCTCCCAAGCTAAATGTTACTATTTCTGAGAATAAATTTTTTAAAAATTTCAACTCTTGTGGCCAACAGGTGTTGAATGAATAAGGTGCTAGACTCTCACATAGCTGACCTTAGATCTAGTTGTCTCAGACCTGGCAACTTAAAGATCATACCAGGTGCATGTGTGTGTGTGTGCTCAAAATCCCAGGAGGAGAATGGAGAAGAAGGGACTGCAGCATGGCCGTCCCTCCTGGGGGTAATTTCTCACTTTGTCTCTCACTGTCTTTCTTTGTGTCTCTCCAACAAGTATGCAGTCCCTATGATAAAACCAGCCCCCATACCCCCCCCCAAAAATAACCCCATAACTATTCCTCCTACCAAGAATGTGAAGCTTTAAAAAATGGCACTGTAAGGGACCAGCAAATGGCGTAATGGCTATGTCACTGGATTCCCATGTAGCTGACAGTGGTTTGAGTCCCAGACCCGGTGGCTTAGAATGGGTGCGTGTGCATGCGTACCCAAGATCCCAAGAGGAGAAGGGAGGAGAAGGGATTGTGGCGTGGCCATCCCCCCCCACCCCACGCCCCACTAGGGGGTGATTTCTCGCTTTCTGTCTCTCTGTCTCTCTCTGTCTTTCTGGCAAGCACACACACGCCCTAAAAAAAAAAATGGTAAAAAAAAAAAAAAAAAAAAAAAAAAAGAAAGAAAGAAAGAAAGAAAAAAAATAGCACTGTTGCCTAAATCAAAAGACATGGAGAAACAGCCTGATTTTTAATGTCCAGAAGTTTGACTGTAGGAAAGGTTTACATTGGGAAAAGTCTGCCTTTCATAAAACTATTATCTTATTTTTAAGTTTATTGACTTCTTTCATGAGAGAGAAAAAGAAAAAGAAGCAACCTCACAAAAGTCCTCATGTCACAATCCACTCCCTTCCACAGCTAGCCAGACACAGGTGTGTGTCCAGCACGTATAGGGACACAAACCAGGACCTTCCCTGTGGCTTCAGCATCATGGAGTATCGCATTACTACGGCACCACTGTGATTGGCCATTTTCTGTTCATTTTTTTCTTTCTTTTTAAATTTGCTAGAGGGCACGTGTGCCTGACAGAGAGACAGAAGAAGAGAGGGAAAGTGAGAATATACTTCTCATGGGAGATGCTTACACTGCAATCCCTTCTCCTCCATTTCTCCTTTTGGTTTTTGGGCACACATGCCGTGCACCAGGAATGTTTTAACAAGTCAGGTAGTCTGGGACTTGAACTGCACAGTCGGCCATGTGGAATCTACCATGCCACTGGCTGGACCTTCTATGATTTTTAATACATGTACATTTTTAAAACAAAAAAAGCGATATGTGTTGCTAATAAAGAATTTTGAAGTCCTATGTTTTATACCTAAATAGCATTCTATAGCTAAATTTGGCCTGTGGTAACTTGGACTGTGATCCAGTTTCGTTCTGATTCTCTTACATAAGTTTCTCTTTCTTGTTTATACTTTATTTATTTACTTATTTATTTTGGAAAGGTTTTTGCTATAGGGTGCATGCGCTCTCCAGAGAGAGACAGAGAGACAGAAAGTGAGAAATCACCCCCCAGGGGGGATGGCCACACTGCAATCCCTTCTCCTTCTCCTCCATTCTCCTCTTGGAACCTTGGGCACACATGCACACACATCCAGTGTGAGTTTAAGGCACCAGGTCTGAGACTCGAACAGCAGTCAACTATGTGGGAGTCCAGTGACATAGCTATTATGCCAACTGCTGGTCCCCTCTTGTTTATACTTTGTGAAGATAAAAGATAGAAACTTTGTGAACCAGTTATGCATTTCAGTCATTGCTTTGTCTTTATAATAAGTAATCAAGAATTATCCAGACAAGTCAGGTTTTAGGTTGGTCCAATAATTTATAATAGATTATCTCAAGCTCTGATTTATGCCACACTGGAAAAAATAACTGAAAAAAGAAAAAGCAGAAGTAAACCATAAGGGAGCAAGTATTCAACTCCGCTACTGTAGTACAAAGTAGCCACAGACAAAATGGAAGCAAATAACCATGGCAGTATTCTCATAAAATCTTTATGGACACTGAACTTTGAATTTCATATCATTTTCACACATCACAAATTACAATTTTTCTTTTGATTTTTTTCAACAATTAAAAAAAATGTAAAAGCTATTCTTACTTAGCTCATAGATTGTGAAAAAATAGGCTAGATTTGGATCAACATAGTTTGTTGATCCACCAAAGGTTAACATTATAGAGTCTCTTTTCATTTTATATTTTAAACAATGGGTCACAACATAAAAGGAAACATAAAGGGAAAAGCAATACCAAGTCACAGTAAGAAACTGTATCATGGGGCTAGCAGGTGCATGGTAGTTAAGGTGCTAGATTTCCATGTGGCTGACCACAGTTTGAGTTCTGGGCCTGGCAGCTTGAAACTCATGCCAGCTGTGTGTGTGTGTGTGTGTATGGTAGAAATCCAGAGAGAAGAATGGAAGAAAAGGGACCACAGAATGGCCATCTCCCTGGGGAGGTGATTTCTCATTTTTCCTTTCTCTGTCTCTCTCCCAGTGAGTGCATGCATCCTATGACAAAACCCTAAAAACAGAAACTATGTCTTTTTTGAAGAGTAAAAATATATAGCAGCTAACCTACTTGCTCTTAAAAATCAGAACTAAGGATTTAATATAGTCCATAAATATAAGAAAAAATAAATGGCAGGTCAGTTCTGTATAAGAGGTCTTATGAGACTGGAGAGGCAAGAAGGTAAAAGAATAATGAGAGATTTGAACTAGAGGTAAAAAAGGAAAAATAGGCAAATTAACAGAGACAAGAGGTAGAAATGAAAACAGAAGAAACGGAGGAGAAGAAACAAATTTTTAAATTCTTACTGTGTTAGCATACTTTAAATATCTGATTATATTTAACCTCTTTGATGACAGAGAAAGAAATAGCAAATCAGGTTAGAAAAGACAGAGCAGGAGAGGAGGACAGATTTTCAGACTATTATTTTTAAAGAACAAGATCAGCACATTTGAACTATGTCATACAGATACCTGATAACCGATTTTATTTTAAGAGAGATTTTTGCTATAGGGTACATGTACTCGCCAGAGAGACACAGAGAGACAGAGAGCGGGAAATCACCCTCTAGGAGGGATGGGCATACCATGATCTCTTCTCCTCCATTCTCCTCTCGGGATTTTGGGTATGCACACACGTGCACCCAGAGTGAGTTCTGAGCCACCAGGTCTGGGATTTGAATCACAGTTGGCCATGTGGGAGTCCAGCAACATAACAATTATGCCATCTGCTGGTCCCCAAATTTCTGATATCTTACCTGAGGTCCCATTTTTGGGAAGGGCCAGAGTTACACAGAGAGCACTGAAAGGCATTCAAGCCAGCTAATATTTATGCAGCCCTGTCTTAATATGTGAACTTCAATAAATCCAAGATTATAGACATATGACTCTTATTTACTTATTTACTTCTAAATTTTAATTAACATGCTCACTTGAAAAAGACAGAAAGAGAGAAGAAAAGTGAGAAATCACTCTCCAGGGGAATTGGTCATCCCACAGTTCCTTCTCCTGCAGCCTCCTCTCAGGATTTTGGAATTTTTAGTAGGATTATATCCTACTAAATAATTCGATAAATTAAAATTTTAATAGAATTAATTAGTCTAATTACTGTCTTATTGGAAGCAATTATTTATTATTATTTTAAAATACTTACTATACTTTATGATTTACATATAATCATTACGTGTTTTTGTAGGGTACAATATAGTTTTTAAAAGTGTGAATACAATGTGCAATAAATGGAGGATATAACATATTCATCACTTTAACATTTAATATTACATTATGTTGTAAGTATTTGAAATTGGCTCTACTGGCTATTTTGGAAGTATATAATGAATTGTTCATGATGGTCTTTGCTGTGGAGTACAGTTGTCTCTAAAGAAAAATGAAGTGGTTAAAAATCTACAGAAAATAAGTTACTGAGGATGAATTTTTGAAAACAAAGATAATTTTAACATAGCTAATAAAAACAGAATTTGTAATTTCCATGTAGAGGATTGTGGGATACAAGAATTGATAATCTGAATACATTGGTGTTATCAATCATTGGTCCAGTTTGAGGTAGGTAAAATTGTATACAGAACAACAGTTCATTAGGAAGAGACAGAAAACTTTTACTCACTCACTGTGAGTTCTTGTAAGACCATGCTACTGTACTATGATGTATAAAGAAATAAGTCCTCATAAAAGCAAAAACAAAATGAAATTGGAAAGAGATGCTTAAAAGAGAAGACATGGTAACATCAGTTATTTGGTGACTTGATTTTTGCCTTCTGGAAATTTATTCCAAAGGAAGACTCAGCTACTTGCAGTTTTCTCTGTTATCTAGTTTTATACATGAGTGATGGTTATAGTAATAAATATATAAACACAATATGAAACCTGTGGAGATAACTGTCTATCACATAATTAGAGAATCTGTACTTAAATCTGCTTGTATGTATTTAGACTCAAGTTTTTAAACTTGAGAACATCTCCTTTGGATAAAACTTCCTTTATTTTATTTTTTTTGCATGCACTCACTAGGCTGAGAGACTGAGAGACTGAGAGAGAAAGTGAGAAGTTACTTCCCCCCTCCTCCTCATGGAGGATGGCCAAGACACAATCCCTTGTCCTCCACTCTTCTCCTGGGATTTGGGGCACATATACACACATGTGCCTGCTGTGAATTTCAAGCCACTGGTCCAGGACTTGAACCGAGATGGGGCATGTGGGCCTCTAGCACCTTAACCATTATGCAACCTGCTGGTCTTTAAAACTTCCTTAGGTTTCAGGCTGCCTCAAATATTTCAATTCATTCATTCTGCTTCTACTATGTAATCAAGAATGTGGCAGTTGTTGTATAAAAAGATATGTTTCTTGTCCTCAAAGGACAGATGAATAAAACTGGAGTGATTATTACTATGGCTAAGATAGGCATATCATTCAGTAGGAGCATGGGAAATACAGCTACTTTATTAAGGTAACCAGGGAGGCACTATTGGGGAGATGACATTGAGCTGATTTATTAAGTTAGAGTGGTTGGCTGGATGGATGACTTCAGGTTTCTGCATGGTGTATTTGGAAATGGCTAGACCACCATAGGTTATGAGGCGACGAGGGGCAGAAAGGTAGGACATGCAATGATTGAGCAGAACATAGCAAGTCAAAATGTAGAAATTTCCATCAAGAAGAATAGAAATGAATCCAAGTAAATGCCTTTCTATTTCCTTTCTTACTTTGTGACATCTTATTAATTATAAATGACTTAGTTAACGATATAATTCTTCATTACAAATTGCTTAGCTAACTATATAATTAAGAAAAGATTTACAAAGGAGCTGGGATGTGAACTAACGTGTGAAAGGTTGGTTTCTTTCCTATGATGTGCTCTACAAAGTTTATATATGATTTAAGTAGGCAAAGAACGCAAGTAACTAATGTTCACAAGAAAGAAGAGGAACAGAGACTAAATTCAAGTTTATAGACTTCTAATTATGCACATTGATGTTGTGCTCATATAAATAATAACCTTTGCATAGAGAGTTAGCATCCCACAGGATTCTAATTCAGTGTTGAAAGCAGCCAGGAATGTAACCTAAATGGAAGACAGGCACCAGGGGTGGGTGTCATGGCAATGTGCTGACTGCCCTGTCCAAAGAAGGCAGAGGAGGCCTCTACTCCAACTGCTTCTTGCCTCGATGAACATGGAACTGATCATTCAAACTACTTACATCTTTCAAGATAAGCTGAAATCTAGAGTTTTAAGGTAAACTATCTGATTTATAAATGCTGCCAGCTCCTAAAGAACTGAGAACACTGTGGTGGCCACACAAAATTTTTGTGTTGGACAAATTTGGTCTGTAGGCTGTCATTTTGGGATTGCTGTTTATGTAGCATGTTTATATTTTATTATTTCATTTGGCCCTAGTGACAGGCAGCATTGGCAAATATAATAATTACATAATAATATATGGGACCAGCAGTTGGTGTAATGGTTATGTCGCTGGACTCCCATGTACTCGACTGCGATTCAAGTCCCGGACCCAGTGGCTTAAACTCATGCCGCGTGTGTGTGTGCATGCCCAAGATCCCGAGAGGAGAATGGAGGAGAAGGGATTGCGGCGTGACAAATATATATATACATACATACATAAAATAATTATTCTACTTGCAAATAAGAAAACTGAACTTAAGGTTTGCATGACTTCATAGAGAGTTGGAACTCAAAAGTCAGTATTGCTAATCACGTGTCTTATATCACACCCTCTGTCTGTATAGGTATATGCATGGATAAAGGCAGGAAAACTTGGAAAAGAGGTTTTGCTAGTAATCTTGTTTTGCCTTTCTTCTCAAGTGATTCTCAAAGTGGTTAATTAGCCTAACATTTAGTTCTCCTATGCCATCGGCTGGCTTTTTTTTAATTTTTTTAACAGGTTCTTTATTTACGGCATTTAAGAGTTTATGCATTCTATTATATCTCTGTTTTACTATGTCTGAATTTTGGGATGTACAGTGCACCTTTAGCCTGCCCTGATCTTTTCCTACCTTCATCCTTTCTCATCTTGATGGTAGTTTCTAACGGTGTTTACAACCACGGATGTCTCAGAGAGCAGGTGCCGGGGTTAATGCAATGGGCCATTATATGGTTCCCATCTGGGATTACTAGTTAAATGCTCAGCATACAGGGCTCTGAAAACTGTGTCATGTGATGTGAGAGGAGCAGGCAGCAGCTTCCTCACTTACTCCCTTGCCATTCATTGTCCTTCGTGAAGGACCAATTGCAGCTCTCCCTGGGTCTAGCACAGATGAATTCTGAATAAAGGTGTCCAGTTGATCGTTGCTTTGGTATTAGAGTCATAAGCAATGGAGAGTGATAGTTTTACGGCCTCTGTTAGTGTGTTTAAAGTGTCACTTGCCACTGTTCTGCTTGTGTTTTGCTAAGTCTATTTGCTTGAAACCCATGAAAGGAGCCATAAGCAGTCCTCAATGCCTTCCTCAGGTTCTCAGATGGGGGTGGCACTGGATTAAGGGAGATGTTGGGCTTCCAGTCTGGCTATAGACACATTGCTATGGATGGTTTTATTCTTTGAGTTTGCCATTTTTGAACAGAATTCACCACCAATGTACCATAATATAGCATCAAACATGAACAATGAATTAGTGCGAATGGTTCTGGTAATTAGCATCAATTATAACGATAACAATGAACCTGACCCATGAAATTCAAGAATCTCAGATACCAACAGATGAATCCTTTCACTCAAACTACTTACAGACGAGGAGGACTCTGCTGCCAGCCTTGCCGCGTACCTGGCAATCAGCCTGTGTTCTTCATCCAGCCGGTTTGAACTCTCAAGCATACTATCAGGAATAGAACAAAAGGCTGTTAGGCCATTGAGAAAGGTTGACATATTCATATTACCATCAAGGGGCTTTGCTAGTTCAATCTTTCAGTGGAAAATATTTGCAAGCTATACAAAACCCTATTAGGTTAATGATCTCAGACTTGGATTCATAACATGATCTAATACGTGGCCAGGAAGGTCATCCATAAATCCTGTCTTCAGCCAATTCAATCATTGTACTTAGAAAGCTCCAAAGAGAAGTGACTGTTCTGATCAACATTTCTGGTAGAAGAATAATTTCTCCTTAACTCAATTTTATTGTCTTTAACATTTTGATATCCTTTCTACATAGCAATACATGTCTAAAATCAATATGATAGAAAATATGAAAGCAAGAATAAAGGAAACAAAGCATCTGTGGTTGGTGTCCAGTGATTCCTTCCTGTTTCTATTCACATTCTTGTGTAATCTCCTCCCCTTTCATATGGGCTAGATTTACTGACTTGCTTCTATAGAAAAGAATATGACAGAATGAATGCAAAGTCACTTCTGAGAGTAGGTTACAAAAAGACCATGGCTTCTACCGGATGGTCAGAAAAGTCATCATGTATTTTAGCACAGAAAAACACATCATGACTTTTTCAACAATTCAATATCTTGGTCAAGCTTTCTCTCTCCTGAGCTCTGTTGGATTGCTCGTCCTGGGGGAAGCTGGCTGCCATGTTATAAAATAGCCCTGGTAAAGGCCCACACAATGAGAGAACTAAGGCAGTTAATAATTACATGAGTTAATCCCAGTTGGGAGAGCCTTTAGATGAGACCACAGCCTAAGCTCATAGCTTGATTGCTGGAAGCACCTGGCTAACACAAACCTAGATTCCTCTTCCACAGAAACTGTGAAATAATATATATTTGTTATTATTATTTTTTTTTTAGGTTTTTGCCACAGGGCATATGTGCTTACCAGAGAGAGACAGATAAAGAGAGACACTGAGACAGATAGTGAGAAATCACCCCTCAGGGAGGATGGCCACATCACAATCTCTTCTCCTCTATGCTCCTCCTGGAATTTTGAGCATGTACTCACACACGCCCAGTGCAAATTTTCAAGGTGTCAGGTCCGGGACTCAAACCGCAGTTGGCCACATTGATATACAGCATCTTAACCACCATGCATACCACGTGTTGACCCTATGTTTGTTATTTTAAGAAGCTAAATTTTAGTGTAATTTATTATGTAGTGCTAGATAATTAATTGAATTCTCATCTATTGTGTAATATTATTTCCCAGGTTGTAATGTTTAATTTGCATCCACCAAAGTGGATTTGATGTAGTGGCTCCCAATGACATTAATGTGAAATATTTAGTGTCTCATACATTTATAAAAACTGCTCATATTAGAGTAAGTTTGTCTGAGTCCTTAAAAACTAATGCACATAGAAGTATTATCAACTCTTCCATATTTCAGAGAACTTAGCCTCAGAAGCCCTTCAAGACTAAGTTTTGGGTGTTATTAAAAAAATCCTATGAAACATACCAATAACACAAATTCTGTTAACAGGCTACTTGGTCATAGTTTGGCTTAGGAGTTATTATGGTGTGTATCAGGTCAGAATTAAGATTAGAAACTAGTTTTTCTCATTCTCATGTATATACTTTTCTCCATGGACTCCTACTTATACATAAGACTTTTGTTAAAGAAAAAAAATACTCATCAACATACATGAAGAAAGATATACTGCTGCCAATATTTAGGTCATAAGAATTATCCACTGTCATGACTTGGATCTATATAAAGTAACATACAATTATTTATATGTACATTTATACATCAAGTAAACACACAATATAGTCTTTTAACTTTTGTTTTATATGAAAAAGATTATGGAAATCACTAGGTACTTCTAGCATGTTGGTTATGTCACCTCTAAATAGCTCTTCTTGGTTGGCTGAATTCATTATTGCAACATTTTTTTCTAGTCATTCACGTGATATTCCTGTCTCCTTTATTTCTGCTTTAGTCTATATCACTCACATAAGTAAGCTGTACCTCTTTTAATCTTGAATACTTCTACTCTAGATTTAGCCCTTTTCCTGGGAAAAAACAAGTTAACTAGAATACTCCCAAATTTGACTATTTACTAACTTGCTGCTCCATCCTCAGATAAAGAAGCTTCCCTTTCCTTTTGTTCAACTGGAGATTAACACATGTAAAAGGCATTAAACTGGCATGCTGTCTGGAACATATTATTATCATTATTTTGTTTTCTAAGTAACTTTTCAGATTTATTAATGATTTTTGTCTCTTTCAAAATATCATTGACTATTCTATAACTATCTAGAGCAATGCTTCTCAAACTTTATAAGCTTGTCATTTAGGGATCTGGTGAAAGTGCAGTTTCTGATTCTGCAGTATGTGTGTGTGTGTGTGTGTGTGTGTGTGTAGAGGTATTTTGAGAGGCTGGACCCGAGATTGCATTTCTGAAAAGCTTTCAAGAGATGTTGATACACTGTTGGCTTGAAGACAACACTGAGTAGCAAGGATCTAGAGATTAAAAATGGGATGAAAATGTGAACACACGTAATAAATCCCAAATACAAAGACTATAAAAAAGATTGTTTTTCATGTTTAACTTTGATTGCTATATTAGCATGTGTGATATTTTACAAACATTCACTTTAGACCGAAAAGTCTAGGACATAAGGCATCTATCATGGTGGATTGAGATTTCAATCAGCATACATATTTAGACTTGAAGTAAGAAAATTTTAACAGCAAAAGGCAGAATTAATTCTGGACAATTGACATGTTAAAGCATGTTTGTCATTTTAAACAATGCCTAAGTTCTGCAGTGGTGAAAAACAATAACTAAATTTCTCATTACAGGTTCAAGAAAGAGAATAGTAACAATGTCTTTGCTTTAAATGTAAAACTACCTGGTAAAAAGACCACATAATTTGACTTTAATGTGCTTATCACTTCCGGCTGGTATATTAGAGACTCTACTCCCAGTCTGTGCAGACTGCAGGACTCATGGCTCCAAGTCCAGGATGATGATCTGTTTGACTGCTTGAAAGTGACTTTGTCAGAAATACTTGTGTTTTGATAAATAAGTCATAATAAAAAATCTTGATAAAAAACTTCTTGATAAACATATCTTTTATCATGAATAATCAGCGAGGATAAATAAAATGAAGGTTATGTAAAGAAAAAAAAAACCTCCTGGAAATGTAAGATGTGAAGATATGGGATTCTGTCTAGTAAGCTATAATTCACACTTCTATGCCTCTCCTCCCCAACCCTGTGTGAACAAGGGCTGCTGTGATATATTATCCCTGCGTGCAGGCGAACGATTTATGAGCCCACGTACGCCATTTCAGTATGTTCAAATTACACAAGGGCGAATGAAGCATTCCTCTGGTAAATTCCATTATTTCAAGACTTCAATTACAAATAGTTGAAAATGAATGGCCAATAATTCCTAAATCATTAAAATAAATACCGATCCCAACACTTTCTCCAGTCCTAGCTATTCATTTCCGTAATCTTGCCATAAGGCCATGATGAATTAAAAAGTGGCGGTGGTGTTGACTATATTTCAGAGCAAGGTAATCCATTGTTTTCAAAGCTCTCCACATTCTACCTTAAGTGCAAGGCCAGCATCTGTTGCCAGTGATTTCAAATTATATTCTAGAAAACTCAAGTGGCTCCAGCTAAGCTAGCATTTACTAAATTGTTATTTAGCAAAGATTCCTGGGAACTCAGGGTTTGTTCACATTTCTCATTTCTCTGTGGGCCTCTAGTGTGAGACGGTCAACTAAAAACTAGTGTGATCCAAAAGGTACCAGAAATATTTTCCCTTAATATCTTTTTCTATTTGTCTGGATGGTGATAGGAATTACTTTTTAAGGTCAGTAGGTCCCTTGTTCTACTCTTCTACTAAAACGCAAACAGTTAACAGGAGGATTACTGCCTGAGAAGGCATTACTAGTTAACACTGAAGTGGAGGATTCCTTCATCAGATTATTTCCTATCTTTTGACATTAACTGAGCATAACTGGGAATACATTATTCGGGCATTTAGGAGTCAGTGAACACAAGAGAGTAAGAGTGAACAGGAATGAATGAAGTGATATTGAGGCCTGAGCAGTGGTTTTATGAGAAGAAAAGTCTCAAATCTTAATACGATGGTCCTTCAAGGAGAAGTTTCAATGGAAAAGACAGAAAATCATGAAATGGCAATCTTTATGGATGAGTTTAAAAGGAAAAGGCAGAAAATCATGAAATGGCAATCTTTATGGATAATAATAAAAACTTATGTAAGAACAGCTTCTCTTAGAGATGCCTTTAAATAGTTTTACTGAGAGTTTTAACAACTTGCTGTGCCACAATCAAGGTCATGCATTGTACTTCCACAAACTCTCAGATTCCTCCATTTCCTTCTGTTCTAATGGTCCCAATACGCTCCAGACCTCTGTCATCTTTTCCTGACTTAGTGGAAAGCCTCTCAACAGCAACTTCAGAGGTATTATGAGTTTCCACCAATTCCTTTTCTATCTTGTAGTCAGGGATCTGTTAAAAATAAAGTTGCCTGTAACATTACTATGCATTAACTTTTTCAGTAAGTTCTCATTTCTCAGCCTTCCAAACAAGACCTATAAGGTGCTGAATAACAGTTTCACCCTTTACCCGTTGCTCTAGTAGCCTTACCATAGTGAAATCCCTCAAATGCACCACATTCTCTCTGACCTAAACAATCTCTCTGCCTCCTCCATCCACTTCCACTTGGCTAATCTCTCTTCATTTTAGTGTTCCCTTTTGCTGCTATTTCCTACCCTTCTCTCCGAGATCAGGTTTATCACCCTTTATCTATTCCATAGTACTCACTATCATAACTATTATTCCTTTACATATTCACTGTCTACTTGTTTTTGTCCTTCAACAAATTGCAAGTTCTTTGAGGGCAGAATTGTTCAATTGTGTAATCATTATGTCTTTGGTGTTTAGCACAGTGTGTGGAACACACCGGAAAGTACATAAAAATTAGTTGAGCAGAAGAATGAGGAAAACTTGCTCTGCTGGGCTTTCAATATCCTGGGCTTTGGCCTCACTTCTTCTATACTTTTAACCCTGCATACATCATCAACATTTTGAAGAAATCTGAAGAATGCATAAAAATACTGTACTTTCACACTAGTCATGCTATCTAAAATCTAACTGTAAGTTGTTCGCATTTGGCAGGATTAAAAATCAATATACTGCTTATTGCTGCCTACAGCTTCCTTCCTTGCTTTGTATATGGTTAAAGTTAATAGAACTGTCACTTTGTTCATTTATATTTATCAACATCATCTGCCACCTCAAATAGTGGTGAATTTTCTTTTGGTTCATGTGGTTTTTTTTTGTTATTGTTCTTTTTTTAGCTTAGGAAAGCAGATGGTCTCTGAAAGAGGTAAGTTCCTACTCAAGGGAAAAAAAGAAAAATACTGAGCTTAGGAGGGGTGAATAACTGGTACAGATGTTATAAAACATGGTGGGGGATTTGGACTGGATCATTTCTGGATTAAACCCCCACCCTCTCACTGACTTTGGGCAAGACACTTAATTTCTCTGTGTCTCAGCTTTCTCATCGTTAAAACGGAACTACAGTTGTGAACTGACTCATGGTGTGTTGGAAAGATTATCAGAGTGTTTCTAGCAGAGTCCATGGTAAGACCCTATGGGAGTAGTGCTCATTCTGTTTACTACTGTCTCTAAGGGGCAGGTAACACTGTGTCTGTAGGACCATTTCTGCACCACAACCTCTTTATTTGCAAATTAACTTTTTGGTCAAGAAAATGAGAACGACTGGCTACTGGCCTGTATTCTAGAGTATACCAAAAAGAAGAAAGGCAATTTAGCTGAATCAATAAGGAAATTTATAAAAGCAGTAGATGGTCTTTACATCTTTGGTTTTCTCAATGAAGGAACGAGATAGCGAATATTGTTAGTTTTCTTTCTTTTTGTTCTTGTGTTCTCCCATGAATTTTTAATCATAACATTTTCTTTGTATAATTTATCTAGCAATGTATGAGTCCATGTCCCATAATGAATTTTTTTATTTTAAACACATTTGGACATGTCTGGACGTTTATCCATTCAACAATATTGATAAATACCCATGAACTGTCAGTTCATTTCTACTATATTATGGTGGACAAGTTTTACAAAATGCAATTTTAAAATTTAACTTATTATATACCTTTAATGTCATTCAAAATTAAGAATCTAGCGTTACTCCCCTATGTCCAGAATTATACTAGCTAATTTATATCTAAACCTCATTAGATTGTCACTCTCGTTTTACATGGAAATTTATGTGTTTGAGTCTATCATGAGAAAAAAATTATCTTAAAATCAGTTCATAATCTGATTATGTTTAGAAAGTCTCTGTAAGCTCAACACAGTTAATGCAGATGTGTGCATTGGTGATGTGACATTCTTCAGATTTATGCTTCTTGAATTCTAAGGAAATATCTTTCTTAGAAGTTCCATTCTGTAATCACTCCTAAAAATTTTACTGAAGGAAAAGAGTATTATTAACAGAAAATTAACACTTACAAAAAAGAGACAATGTCAGTAAACGTAGATAACAATGTTTTTTCTTTCAACCAGTTGCAATAAACTTACATTTTTCCAAATCAACAACATTTATTGAAGAGTTGATCAAATCTTAGCCAACATATTAAAAATATAAAAAGCATACGATTCTCTACAGAATTCAATGTTGAAGTGTGTTATGGACTTAATTGTGTCTCCTAACAGGAGAAGCCTATGTTGAACCCTTAATACTCCAGTAATTCAGAATGTGACTGTGTATTTAGAGTTGGGTTTTCAAAGGAGTAATTGAGATCAAATAAGGACATAAGAGTAGGACCCTATTCCAATATGACTGGTGTCCTTTTAAGAAGAAAAGAAAATACCAGGAAAATACAGGCACAGAGAAAAGATCATGTGAGGACACAGTAGGAAGCTGGCTACTTACAAGCCATGGAAAGAGACCTTAGTAGAAACCACCTCTCCTAATACCTTGGTCTTGGACTGCCAACTTTCAGAACTACAAGAAAATAAATGTCTATTTTTCAAGATGTCTGGTCTGTGGTATATTGTTATGGTAGCCAACCAATACGAAGTGGAAGAGACCAGAAGGCATTAATTTTTATTCTTGTCATATGTCACTTTTAGTTTCTTTTTAAACTCTCTATTAATTGCTTTTTCTACATCGGTGTCTTGGCGCTTATCTTTATCCCTGTTTATTATCTCTATTTACATAAAGCTTAATACTTTAACTTTTCATCTACTTTATTCTCCTTTACTAACTGTACAGTTTAAAAGCTCTAAAATAGGTCATTTTTAAAAATAAATAGCAGAAGTATTTATTTTACTAGTAAAAAAGTTTTCTGAGTAATTTTACCAATTTCATTTATGATTAGAGGGAATTTTATACCTGTAACACTATCAATATTCTAAAACATCATCATATATTTATTGGGTGCCTATTGTGTACTAGGTACTACACCAAGTGCTAAAGATATAGTGGAAAATATAAGTTGGAGAGAGACCTTGCCCCACAGAAGTGAAGTTGGAGAGAGACCTTGCCCCACTCACCCACCCATCCATCCAACCAACCAATCAACCAACCAATGATAGCAGTTACAGTAGGATTAAGTACATAGCCTGCAGTGATAGGTTAATATGGGAGAGCTATATGTGAAGATGCCTTTAATCTAAGAATGGAGGCCAGG
>NW_006159775.1:1967061-1968563 GCF_000334495.1 Tupaia belangeri chinensis
GAAAGAGCCAGTGTATATGGAAGGAAGGGGTAGTAGGGAATAGCTAGTATCATGGTCTTAAGAAAAGGGCTTGGCTTGTTTTAGGAATTGATCAAAAGCTGATGCAACTAAGCACCATGACTGAGTGGGAGAACCCTGTGAGAGCTGAGGATGAGAGAGAAGTAGGCAGGAGCTAGATCTCACAGAGGCTAACACTGTGGTGAAGGGTCTGGGTTATAAACTAAGTGTATGGAAGTCTATTAAAGGGGTTTAAGCAGTCAAGCTAATGAAAACCAGACCTCATATCTAAAATATAGAATCAGGCATTTGCCGTATGAGACAGATGTCTTTTCTCCCAAGCACAAAATACTGTCGAACAATATTTAACTAGTAGTATCAATCCACTTAATAAGACATATATTGGCAACATGAATGCATACTTTCTTGTACTTGAGAAAAACAGAAGCCAAGTTATAACTATATAACCTAGTTATATCAGTTTGAGAGTTTAACCAAGTGACAGCTATTGATCATGACAACAAGAAATAGAGAGAAGCCTTTGGCTCTATCTTCCCTCTCTTACACTGAGGGTCTTTTTAGAGTAGAAAGAAATATGTAGGAAGCTTTTGAATGATAGGTATCAAAGATATAATTGTGATTAGAAGTGCAAGTTCTGGGTTAGTTTCCAACCTTTTGGACTGCCTGCTATATCTAGATACCTATCTATCTATATATTTTAAATAAACCGACAAACCCACACATTTGGAAAGCATTAGGGGAGGGTAGAAGAAGCACTCACTGTATTACATTTCAGACTGCTTCTTTCCCATTGAAGAAGGGACCTAAAAACCATTATGATTTAAAAAATTTCATTGAAGTAGGAAGATATTAGACATTCTCCCTTGAGCTACAGTTTATTTATTTGGCTTATCTGATACCAGAACCATCAGTGACATAAATGTTTCTTTAATTTCACAGCAGACTGTTCCCACTGTGTTAACGAGTTAATGCAGGGTATAAGACTTCACATAGAGTTAATCAGGAGCATGTTTGACAAAAACAACACTTTGGTTTGAGATCAAGTATTAAGTGTCTGTAGAGCATCTTATGAAGGGTGCACAAAAGGAGGAGGGATGGAAAGTAGATGAGAACCAGTGTCTGAAGATTCATGTGCAAGCCCATCCTAGAATGTAATCTTGGATAAGCTGCTTAATGGGTCAGAGATGGATTTTTTTTTTTTAATCAGCAAAATGGAAATAATAATATCCAACCTTCTAGGGTGGTGAAAAGAAAATTAAATAATGTATGGTAAAGGGCTTTGGAATTTATAAAGTGTTTCATTAGTATAAAATGTATTATCCTAGGGAACCAGCAGTTAGCGTAATGGCTATGTCGCTGGACTCCCACGTAGTCGACCACAGTTCGCGTCCCGGACCCAGTGGCTTAAAACTCATGCAGGGCGCGTGTGCATGCGCGTGCGTGCCCAAGATCCTGAGAGGAGAATGGAGGAGAAGGGATTGCGG
>NW_006159775.1:1968629-2025551 GCF_000334495.1 Tupaia belangeri chinensis
AAAAAAACACACCCAAAAAAAAAAAAAAAAAAAAAAAGTATTATCCTATTTTAGCTGTTGTTATGAGATAAATGAGATTGAAGATGTTAGGACTCAGAAACTGATACCCTGAAGACTGGGGTTTTGATATGCCATTACTTATAAAGGTTGGATGTGCCAAACAACGGTCTCATGCCCCTTCCCTGAGGTCTCATTAACTGTACTTACACTAGGAAAGGAAGACCAAGGCACGCCAACACACCTGGACAAATTTATCATGTGCTATCGTTCGTCTCCCAGGCCCATCAGGTTCCCAAAGAGAACTGTTTCCTCACCATTGTTGGAATATTGGACCTATATTTGTCCTTAGAAATAATTTATTTACTCTCAGATTTTCTACACTCTGGTTTTCCCCTCTCCCATGATATAAGCCACAACCATCTGGCTTCTCTTTGAATTCATATAGTATATGGCTCTCGCATACAGATTTGTATGTTAAAATGAATCTATATGTCTTTTCTCTTATTAATGTGCCTGTTGCCAATGATTTTTTTAGAGAACCTCAGAGGGAAAGGAACATTTCTTTATCCCTGCCAAGCCAAAATTCTGGTCTTTTATGAAGCTTACAATCAAAGTGAAAAGTCACAAGTCAAAACTAAATACTTAAAGGTTACTTAGGGTATTTCTATCCTTTGGTAGGTACCCAGTAGGGGAATTGCTGGGTTGTAAGATAGTTCTATTTGTAGGTTTTGGTGGAACTTCTGTATTGTTCTTCACAGTGGCTGTACTGGTTTACATCCACCAATAATGGAGGAGAGTTCTCTTTTCACCACAGCCTTGCCAGCAGTTATCATTCTTTAATTTTTAAATCTCAGCTATCCTGAATGGGGTTAGGTGGTATCTCACTGTGGTTTTGATTTGCATCTCCCTTCTGATCAGGAATTTTGAGCATTTTATCATATGCTTTTTGGCTGTTTACATGTCTTCTTTGGAGAGTTGTCTGTTTACTGCAAGATTATTCACAATTGCTAAGACATGGAATCAGCCCAAATATCCAAGAACAAATAAATGGATTGAAAAAGTGTGGCACATGTACACTATGGACTACTACTCAGCCATTAAAAAACAATGAGACCGTGGCATTTGATAATGGTGGATATGGAAGATTGATGCTATGTGAAGTAAGCCAGACTAGGAAAGAGAGGCATTGTATATATCCATTTAATGTATTCTGAATGACTGCACTTGATGGCAGAAACTGAAAGACTGAAGGTATAAAAACATGGAGAGCAGCCGTGGATACGAGAGATAGTGTGGGAGGGTGACGGACAATGAGGGGCTGTGGGAGAGAGGGAATCAAGGGGGAAAAAGAAAAACCACAGTATATGCTGAAGATATACAATGAATGTAAATGAGATATCATAAAACAAAATTTAAAATAAAAAAAACTTAACTTAGTAACAGTCATCCTTCCTATTTCTTGTGTGCAGTCAACATATTTCTTGAAATGAAATAAAAATATCAGAGTAGAATATACATTTTCAGTAAATAAATATGTGCAGGATGTGATGTGAAGGGTGACCCACAAAAACTTTCCGGGAGGCATGGGTGATGGAAATTTTAAAAGGGGGATGAAGCATAGTGGTTATAAACCTGGAGGGTTACTGGTTAAAATCTCTGCTCTGTTGTTTAGTAGTTCTGTGACAGTGAGAGAGTCAGATAAATTCTCTAAAATAATAAATAAAACTCTTAATTATCTATCCAATGGGGGTGATTGTATTTACTTCATGGACTTATTCTAAGGAGTCGGAGAAGATATGTGTGTAAAGTTTTTAACACCAGACTTATCATGAAGCAAGTGCTTTTTTTTTTTTTGGAGAGATTTTCACTGTAGGGCACGTGCACTCGCCAGACAGACAGAGACATAGAGACAGAAAGCGAGAAATCACCCCCCAGGGGGGATGGTCACGCCACAATCCCTTCTCCTCCATTCTCCTCTCGGGATCTTGGGCACGCACGCACATGCGCCCGGCGTGAATTTTAAGCCACTGGGTCCGGGACACGAACCGCGGTCAACTACGTGGGAGTCCAGCGACATAGCCATTACGCTAACTGCTGGTTCCCAAGCAAGTGCTTTTAAAAATAGTAGGTATGATGATTAGTACCCTTAGTATATAGCTCACCATAGTTAGTGACTGTAAAGCATTACAGCCGTTAGGACGATACAGAAGGTGAGAGATCAGATCACTACATTACTTGTATAATCGTGACAAGTGTAAGGCACTAAACATAAGGGAAAGGAAAGGAAAAACAAGAAATTTGAAAGACAAGTTGAATTTTTACAGGCAAATAAAACCTACAAGAAATATGGAGGTACACAGATTGAAGCAGAATCTATTTCATCGATTAGTCTTAGGTTCCACTGTTTTCAAACTACAAATCACATGCAGCTTTTATCAAGCAGATGTAAGGTATCTCTGCTGAGACAGTTTTATGGTCTTAAGTGACCATCAAATCAATATGATTAATGATTAGAGTAGGGAAAATGGCTGGTAGTAACAAAACTCTGAGCATTTCTCTTTGGAGATTTCTTTGTTACGCCCTTAATTAAGAAAAGGTCGAAGAAACATGGTAGAGATAACCGGAGAGTGCTTAAAACGATGGGAGAGAGGTCATGGTGTGAGATCACATCATTGTCTTATGATGGAATCTGTCGACTGTAGTCATCTTTGAAAATCACTGATAGGTGAATTTTGTATTTAGTTCCATTGTTTCAGCTATCATGTAACATTAGTAAGCCAAACTCATTGAGTATAAGATTAAAGCAATCTTGTCATTTTGAGAAGCTGAGTTATAAAACAGTAGACTATTTCATTTAAATGCTCAGATAATTTGAACAGAGAGATGGGTTTAAGTCACCTGAATAATGCATTTTTATCTCTTTAAGGAGTAAGATACAGAAGAAAATTAAACTAATGTGCTGGTTATATGTATTTAAAATTACGTGTGTGTGTATTTATGTGCTATTTTCAAAAAGTTTATATATATATATATATGGATTTCAAAAAGTTTCTGGAAAAGTGGAATAAAAATACAAACTTATTTTGGTGCAAACATTTTTTGAAATCCATAGTTTTTTCCCAATCATATACATTTACCATGAACTTTTGGAAGACTATATATATATAAATACATATGTATATGTTAAAACAAACAGAAGTTCATTAGTTCATCAGAACTAAAATTGCCTCATGGGCTAATCTTGCAAAAATAGTTCTAAATTAGCATCAGAGTCAGGAACAGGAACTTTGGAAAGGAATTTTGGAAAAAGTCAAGACAGGAAAATGTTCTAGAAACAAAGTGGCTAATAACAGCAAGCTGTGAGGGTGATGATCACTGAGTAATGTTCCTTATAGACTTTGAGAGATGCCTTTGTGAAGCAGAAGATGAAAGAGGACTTGCTATGCTGAAGGTGTAAACCATTTTAATGCGAGTTTAATCCACTGGCTCATTTAAGAGTTAGAACTGCAGAAAACCCATGGTCCCTTACCTCAGAGACAACTGGAGTTATTAAACAAAAATTGAAATACTTACAATGAAATATTAAAAAAATTGGGGGAACCAGCAGTCAGCGTAATGGCTATGTCGCTGAACTCCCACGTAGTTGACCGTGGTTCGCGTCCCAGACCCGGTGGCTTAAAACTCACGCCGGGCGCGTGCGCGTGCGTGCCCAAGATCCCGAGAGCAGAATGGAGGAGAAGGGATTGCGGCGTGACTATCCCCCTGGGGGGTGATTTCTCGCTTTCTGTCTCTATGTCTCTCTCTGTCTGTCTGGCGAGCGCACGTGCCCTATAGCGAAAATCTCTCCAAAAAAAAAAAAAAAAAGAAAAACCAAACAAACAAACAAAAAATTGGAATATTTCCAAGGAAATATTATTGCTAGATATGTTTATAAAACAGTAGTCTAAACACGATTCTACTATATAGATGATATAGTCTGACCTCTTACTTTCATTCAAATTGCAAATACACATTTATTGTTAATATTGAGTGATTTTAAGCAATGTTAAGAATCTCCTATGGCAAAATTAAAATACAGAAAACCTTTATGAATATCTTTATCCTAATACATTAGGTTACCTGAATTCCTGGATTTAACATATCTGAAAGTAAACATTGCATATTCTGGGACCCTAAGGATTTCTCAGGAGGGTTAAACAGAAACATTTGTAAGTAATGCAATAGAATTGTTGGAAGATAATTTCTTCTACTATTATCATTGTTAAAGGAATGACATCTATTTAATGATCCCATGACATCACCTCTCCTCTTTCCCCCTTCTATCAGAAGTGAAATGAAGCATTGTTTTCCAAATCAGCAGAGACATCCCTATCCTGGGAATAAGACAAATTCTCACATTACAATCCTGTAATAATTCGATATAACACAGGTAACACAGGGTCAGTTGGTGGGGTCCAGCAACCTGCATCTACCCAGATGCTACTATTTAGCATGATACCCATTTACACATGCTTCCCTTTACCTATGATATAAAAAAGGATATGAATTCCATGTTCCATCAGTGGAAAATATCCAAACTAACATCACAAAGGCTTCTTAACTGAATTAGTTTTAAAGTACCTTAGTGAGGCCTTTGATATCTAGTGACTTTGCCCTTGCTGAGACTGCTTGTCACCAGCTCAGACTGCTCCCCTCTCTAAGGACAGTCAAGCAGCCAAACCTGCACTAACCATGATGGGTTGTTCCGGAGCATGTTGACATATAAACCGATGAGAACATGTTCATCAGCTAGCCTGTCTGCCACATTCAGGCTGTATTGTATCCTGAAACAGGGCAGGAGCAAAGAGAGGGTGTTGTTAAGAGAAGTGGACAGAGATAAGCAGGGAAGTTTGGAATGAGTTTGTGGTAGAAAGAGCATTTAGGAAACCAAGCAAGTAAAGGCAGCGTGTAAGTGATGTTCTACGAAAAACGCGAGCAAAATCCAAGCAATGAAATTCACAATTCCACTTCAATCACATTAAAAGTAAAGACTTCCGTTTAGATTAAATAATTTTTTAGGAAAAAAATTGCATTATTCAACCACTCAGGCCAAGGAATTTATGTTTACAGTGAACACACTGAAATGGGTTACAAGCAAAGATTAACTACTAAATCTTTAGCGTAGTTATTTCAGAAAAATGAAAAGAAAATCAGGGAATGTGGATGACAACACAGATGTGTCTACTTGAAATAACTACTTGGTGCTGTTAATTGGGTTATAATAGAGTTGCTTTTATGAAATCAAAGATGGTCTTTCACACACACACTGTTTTTGACAAAAGAAACCTCTATTTTTAGTCTAGTTAATTCAGGGTTCCAGTACACTCTGGCTTCAACTTACCCTTTGCCCTTCAGAAAAGCTGGTGCAGCCCTAGCCAGCAGTTTGTTCTGCTCTACTTCACTGTCCTTGGGAGGAGAGCTAGTTAATAAGACGGGAAAGCCAAGAAGAGCGTAAACACGGCAATGCATTCAAGAATAGAAACTGGCAACAGAAACTCCCAAGTCTACATCCAAGCTTGGACAGATCTCTGATTATATTGAAATGCTCAAATGTTTTCAGATTTCCACAGAGTTCAACTAGGAGTAAAAATCTGGCTTGAGAACCATAATTAGAATTACACAAACCACAATAATCCCAGATTTGTCCTCTGCGATTTGCCTTAACCAGCAAGCATTTCTATTGCATATGTGTAAACATATCGACAGCTCATTCACTATTTATTACAGGATATGGTGTAAACAGTCCCCTAGTCCAATGAATCCTGTGAGCACTTGGATCCCACTGCAGAAGTTCACTTCTTTAGCTTTCCCTAAATTTGCCACTGTCAGTGTTGAACCAAGACTTGAAAATTACCTAAAGATTGCTATCGTATTGAAAGTGCTTTATTACTTCTAGCACAAGCCACTTAATCTTGGCTGTGAAGCTACATAAATAACCTTCAGAGAAACAGAGAAATAATCCTTTTAACCTTACACATTTATAGCCCTATTTCTTGTCTTGTGCCTATATTAATATGTAACTAGTGAGGAAAGTCTGATCACTACAGCAATGAACATTTTAGATTCATTATAAGAAATATTCATTTTCTTCAGCGATTTAAATGACAGTATTAAAGTTTAACCTATGGTTTTATTAAAGGACAAATAGGGATATAAATAATAAAGCTAACCCCATAGCCTAGGGGTTAAGAAGTCAGATCCCACATGTCTGACTGTGTTTCAGATTCTGGACCTGGAGGCTTGTAAAACATTCTGGCATATGCGTATGCACGTCTAAAATGGAAGAGAAGGGGTTGTGGACTATCTCCCATTGGAGGGTGTTTTCTCTCTATATCTCTGTCTCTTTCTGGAAAGCAAGCATTCTCTCTGACAAATAAAAAAAAGAATATAAACAATAACTAGTTAAGTATGACCCCATTAAGGTCACCCAAGATTTACTGTTATAAGCAGGATGCTTCATTTGGAATATAATATTAATTCTTAATATTACAATGTACTGGTAATGTGTTCTAATAGGGTTAGCATTTTTGTACATTAAGAAGTTGTCCTACACACAGGTATACCTAAAATTATTTTTCCCTTCATTAAAAATGCAAAAATTAATTATTTAATACCAAATGTTTTAACTGTTAAGATCTAAATGATAAGATTTTACCTCAAATTTCCAAGTTTTAAATCTACTACTACAGTGTAGTCTACTACTACAGCGTAGTCTGCCCATAGAGCCAAATACCCACCTTAAACTTTTCTAGGTGGTAGTTTCTGGTGGTGTACCATCATCCCACCAAAATGGAATTCCCAACCTTTTCTATTGAGGCTCATCTTCATGAGTTCATTATCTAGTATCTAAGGCCCCCAGTTGCCCAATATCCCTTCTCCTAGATAAAAAATAACTTTTAATGTAGCTTTTGCATAATTGATTTCAGATGCTTGCCAAACCATTTAAAACCCATGTGAAATAGCCATGATTTGCTCCTTTAGGCTCAACAATTTCCCTGCCTTGCTGCTCTTCTTTGCTCTTTGGATCCTGGAAATGGTGGTGATATATTCTTTAACCAAAATCCTAACAATTACACAGGTATTATCTTCTGATGTTGAATGTTCAAGAAAAAAGAAAGAACCAGTAAGAAAAGAAACACAGGAAGGTCAACTATGATGTGTTTCCTGTGAATTATTCTGGTGATGTTTTATGGGAGGAAGATGATGTGTCAATAAAGCCTCAGAACTGCCATTCCATTGCTTGGTCACTGACAAAACACAAGCATGGGGGACCCTGATGACATCATTACCATATAGAAGCAGGTGGTAGAAAGGTGGAAATTGGATGGATTTTCCTTTAGTGGCCTTATTCCTTTTTTTGTGTTTCTTTGGGGTCCTCTTCTTCCTCCATTCCATTTGCCTGTCACTCTTATCTTCCTTTCCTTCCTTCTTCCCTGTCTCCTTCCTCCCTCAAAGAGATGAGTGGGTACTCTCTGTAAATGTCTCTTTTGTTGTCATTTTCTTTACACTGGCCCTTACCAGTGCTGGTTTGAGGGAATCATTTAAATCCTTTTATTTCCCTTTCTGTTCTCACACAAATTCTTAGGAAAAACAGTTCTTGGAAAAATATAGAACATCAAGGGAATTTAAAAAATTTGTGGAAAAATTTGTGCAAAATATTTTAAAATCCATGCATTCTTTTATGATACCCATTTTCCATGAATTCTTTGAGGACCCCCTACACCATGAGCATTTATGAGTGTGTGGACATAAATAATTTTGTTTTACTACAGATCTTAACTACTAGTGCCAGGAGCCTTTCTGACTTTGGATACTCACTGTTCACATAGTTTCTGTACTTCCTAGAGTTAATCTCAAATCCTTCTTCTCATCACTTGTTTCTTGGAAGCCAAAAACATGACCATGTATAGCGGGAGCCAAGTGCTTGGCAAAACCAAGAAAAAAATTCACTACTCTTTCAAAATGAAATGGATTGGAAACTAAGTTGACTGGGAGTCAGTTTTACTTAAACTTTGGATCTTTAAAGTTTTTTCTCATGAAGTAGCTTCCACAAGAATCTCTTTTTGCAGCTTAAGGTGCTTGAATAAGGAAAGCAAAGTGAAGCATTGTTCTGAGTTGTTACAAAGATAGCGGCAATGTGCAGTTTATAATTTTTTCAGGTAATGTGGTCTCACAATATTTCATAGAATAGTTTAGATTTTTAAAATCTCATTTTGTAGTTTGGCAATTTGCATGGAGAAATGAAATGATATTTCCAGTTTATTTTGTGGGATTCGGAATCAGGCACATGGGGACCTACTTCTTTATTAAAGAATGATGGCTCCCAACACAATGTCAGAATGCGACAATGGCTTTCATCTAACCCCAGCTCTAAAAGCCTCTCTCCTTGTTCTATTAAACATGCCCAATCCACAAATCAAAATGCATACTTCCTTTTAACCTCTGGAACTGGGAGCTCCTTAGGGCTCCCCTTGATGGGTGATACATCTTTTCTAATGTGAGTCTCAGTGAGGAACAAGATTACCATTTCTAAAACTACATCTGCTGTTCTTATTGTTGTTATTTTGTTTTCACCAAGCCTTTGCTGATGTATAAGCAAGCCATTTTGCAGGCAAATTATCATTGATAGGTGTGGTGACAACCATACCCACAGTTTAAGACATAGTAAAATTTAAAGCTTATGTGTTTTGTTGCAAGAAAAAAAGGAAGGAATACTTTTTTAGACTGTATTTTTTTTTTCTAAACGATTTTCTGTTTTCTTAACATTTATTTTATGGAGCTCTGGAAAGTAATATATCTAAAAATGAATAAAGTTCCAAAAATTTTCATACACACACACACACACACATACACACACATACACACTAATACATGAGTGTTCTGGAGGGATAGAAAAAAGTCAAAGTATTTAAAATTTATTACTTTTTTAATTCCCTTCTTTATTTTTAAATTTTTATTTATTTATTTAATTATTTTAGAGAGAGAGATTTTTGCTATAGGCCATGTATGCTTGCCTGAGAGACAGATGGAGAGACAGAAAACAAGAAATCACTCCCCAGGAGGGATGGCCACACTGCAATCCTTTCTCCTTCATTCTCTTCTTAGGACTTTGGGCACACATGGACATGCGTCTAGTGTGTTTCAAGCACTGGGTCAGAGATTTAAACTGTGGTTGACTACATGGGAGTTCAGTGACATAACCATTATGCCATCTGCTGGTCCCTGCTTCTTAGTTTTGAAGGGTGACAACTGATGCCAGTATTTTTACTTTAGAGGAAACATTTTTGGGGTGTCCTAAGGGAACCAAATCACACATGAGAGCTCCCTGGAGTTTTACCTAAATCCAAATGTATTCTTTATGTTAACTGCTGGCCCTAAATCTGAATTTTTTTTTTAAAACCACTTTTATTTAGTTGGACACTATGTTAGTTCTGGTCAAAGATTTTTTTTTTTCCTTTTTCTTTTATCAAACATAATAATTAGGTCTTGGAGTTAGTCTCACAGAATGTTACATAAATATGATGTAATGTGGAATAATTATTATTATAATGGTTAAAACTAAAACAATGTGTGAGTCATTGCAAATTAACTGCAGAATTTTCATTATATTGATTCCTAAATTATTGATAAACTTATTTATGTAATGTTTGTACTTGTGAAGAATAACAAAATAATTTTGACTCCCTCATGAAGCAATTATCAGTTGTGGATAAAATTCTGCTTCCCACTACAATTTACACAATCTAGTAATAAGGTCATAGAACTAGTTATGTGCCATACAACCATGTTTTGGCCAACAGCAGTCTGCATTTATGATGGTGGTCATGCAAGATTTTAATAGAGGATACCATACAGACTAGGTGTGTAGTAAGCCGTTCCATCCAGGTTTGTATAAGTATAGTCTTTGATGTTTGCACAGTGACAAAATTGGCTAAAGACTCAGGTCTCAAAACATAGCCCCATCTTTACACCATGCATGACTATAATTTAAATGCAATAAAAAAGAGTCCACAAATCAGTTTTGTCAAGAGGCAATTTCTTAAAATATTCTGGTTCTTTTTTTTTTTTTTTGCCTTATATCTGAAATATAAAATGTCTCTTACATGCAAATCAACAAACATAAGAAAATTAGGTTAGTGTCTCAGTGGGAAAATTAGCTGTCATCAGTTCAGGCTGGCAGAAATGCTGAATCATCTGAAGCTGTTATCATGGAAGAAATCAGAATTCTTAGGCAATATTTGATTCACTACATTTACCATGTTGTTCCCTGGATATTGTCAAGACTTAACAACTACATTTTTGTCAAGAGCCTCAGAAAAGCTCTCTGGTTACAGGGCATGCACAGACAGCTGAAGCAATGCTAGATAGAGAAGAAAGGGTACTGAAGTGATGAGCTGACTATGGTTTTAATTGTGCGGTAACATTTTAGGATAGAAAATTGTTAGGGTTGGGACCAGTGGTTAGCGTAATGGCTATGTCACTGGACTCCCATGTAGACGACCGTGGTTCGAGTCCTGGACTGGTGACTTGAACTCACGCTGGGCACGTGTGCGTGCATGCCCAAGATCCCAAGAGGAGAAAGGAGAAGGGACTGCGGCATGGCCATTGCCCCTAAGGGGGTGATTTCTAGTTTTCTGTCTCTCTGTCACTTTCTTTCTGGTGAGCGCACGCACCCTATAGCAAAACAAAACAAAACAAAACAAAACAAAACAAACAAACAAACAAAACCTCTCCAAAGGGGGAAAAAAAAAGAAAAAGAAAATTGTTAGGGTTGAATGTAAAGACTGGTTTAATTCGAGTTTGAAAAACTCTAGCATAGTAGTGGAGTTCTGGGGCTATATGAAGTAAAGCATTATCTAGTGAGAGTGGATTCTTTCAAATTTCATAAAATTTCATGCAACATGCTCAGAAAGTGTAAATAGACTAAGGAAAATCTTCAAAACAATGCCAGATGTCTATTTATAAATTCATTTGCTTTATGACTGAAAATGAGTGAGCTTTAATCTTAGGGAAAAAGTTACCTATGGAACAAAATGTTGACTTCTAGAGGGAAAGGCAGAATTCAGTATCTTGATTTTATTTCTCACTAATTTTGATTACCAAGTCATAAATGGTTAAAATTTAGTTTGAACATTTTAAGTTAGATTAAAAACCTGTGTTGTTAGGGACATAAACATCTTCAGATAAGCAGATGTGTTTGGAAAAAATGGAAAAGGACACAATGAATCCGCCTTTCTTTGGTTGAATATCCAATCTAATCAACTGATAAACCAGTCAACCAAAAAACAAACAAACAAACAAACAAACAAACAAAAACCCTCACAAATCCTGCTCTATTGGTAATCTTCAGGATTTGAGAAGTGCTTGGGGTAGAATCTGTCTCTCTGTCACTTTCTTTCTGGTGAGCGCACGCACCCTATAGCAAAACAAAACAAAACAAAACAAAACAAAACAAACAAACAAACAAAACCTCTCCAAAGGGGGAAAAAAAAAGAAAAAGAAAATTGTTAGGGTTGAATGTAAAGACTGGTTTAATTCGAGTTTGAAAAACTCTAGCATAGTAGTGGAGTTCTGGGGCTATATGAAGTAAAGCATTATCTAGTGAGAGTGGATTCTTTCAAATTTCATAAAATTTCATGCAACATGCTCAGAAAGTGTAAATAGACTAAGGAAAATCTTCAAAACAATGCCAGATGTCTATTTATAAATTCATTTGCTTTATGACTGAAAATGAGTGAGCTTTAATCTTAGGGAAAAAGTTACCTATGGAACAAAATGTTGACTTCTAGAGGGAAAGGCAGAATTCAGTATCTTGATTTTATTTCTCACTAATTTTGATTACCAAGTCATAAATGGTTAAAATTTAGTTTGAACATTTTAAGTTAGATTAAAAACCTGTGTTGTTAGGGACATAAACATCTTCAGATAAGCAGATGTGTTTGGAAAAAATGGAAAAGGACACAATGAATCCGCCTTTCTTTGGTTGAATATCCAATCTAATCAACTGATAAACCAGTCAACCAAAAAACAAACAAACAAACAAACAAACAAACAAAAACCCTCACAAATCCTGCTCTATTGGTAATCTTCAGGATTTGAGAAGTGCTTGGGGTAGAAGGAATGCCCTCCTCATAAGTACTATAGAGCCTAATACAATATCAGTAATTAATTACTTGTTACTGTGGCATACAAGAAAATAGCATATTAGATTGTGTTCAGCACTGCATAAATTATAAGCAAGTTTCTAATATTTGGTAGAGTGAAAAGATCTGGTTGGGTGCTCTAGATAATAGCCAACTGATTCCTTTTTTGAGTCATTGCCACTTTAATGGTGTAACCGTGAAAGTACCTGTGGAAACGTAAAGCCATGTTTCTAATACTGGAAGTAAAATAAACTAGCCATTATACATTTCAGGTGTCCTTATTGTGACTAATGAAGAAAATGAGTCATAATTAAAGCAGCTTATCTTACAAAGGGATGGTCTAGTTACTTCTCTTACATTTACTAAGCCAGGATTTTGGTACGATAATTAAGATTTTTCAAAGGAGGCAAGATGCCAACGAAGAAGGCAGATCATAAGCACTGCAATGCAGTGGGCAGTAAAGGGGAGAGAGGGCCTTTTGTGCTTAGTTTTGTGGTTAGCCCTTGCAGTATTTGCAATATTGACATGCTATGTTCATAAGCTCAGGTAGTGTTGCTAGCCCATCACACATTGGCCTTGGAGATTTTTTTCCTGGGTGTAATGATAGATTTCCATTGATTTAGTCACTTTCCTATAAATGTATAAGAAAACAATCTAGGTTTAGGAATGTTTATGATGAAGAAAATGAATGAGGTGCAATGATCCATGAATTATATTATTTGACTTACCTCCTACCCAGTTCCCATCCTAACTAGCATTGAATGTGTATGTAAAGACATGCAAATATGCATGCACACAAAAATTTCAAAAGATTAAGGGAGAGTACTTCTGAGAATAACTTTTTTTTTCTTTAAGGGAAAAGTGAATCAAGTCAGAAAAGGAAACAAGAACAGGGGATGCTACAAATGGTGGTAAGCAGAGGCACACACTCATAAAATGGGGGAGGCAGATTAGTAGGATGTCAAATGACTTCAAAGATAGACCCTGATGCCTTTTGATGATCAAAGTGGAAAGCTTGGAAAGGACTCTTGGTGAGTGATGTCAGGAGTTTGTGGGAGGATTCTGGAGTGGTGATTTTAATTCGTCCTCACTCTGCTTTATCTTTCTGAAATCATCATAATATAAAAGACTGAAAACTGAGGAGAAATAAAATATCTGTGTGACAAACCTCACTCCATTCTTAATGCTGTCCTGATACTGACAAGCACTATTCTTGGCTTGCTTAGGTTTTATTTTATTTTAAGAGGGGCAGGTGGGGCAAGGGAGAGGTGAGGGCAGAGCTCAGGTCATATTGATTCAGTTCCAGTTACAGAAAGACCAAGCTCTTTAACTTGTGCCTTTATCTGGCATGAAGAATTTCCATCAACTTTAATGTAACAGGATAGGAATACACTCAGTCAGAAAAGTACTTACACACCTATGTTTATTATGGTATTATTCACAATTGCTAAGACATGGAACCAACCCAAATGTCCATGAACAGATGAATGGATTGAAAAAATGTGGCACATATACACTATGGCATTCTATTCAGCCATTAAAAAAAAAATGAGACCCTGGCATTTAACATAAAGTGAACAGATATGGTAGACTTACTGCTAAGTGAAGCATGCCATACTACAACGGAGAAGCATTATATGTCCCTACTCAAAATATACCAAATGTCTGCACTTTATGCCAGAAATTGTAAGATAGGAAAATATAAAAGCATGGATAACAATCGTGGATACTGGAGATAGTGTGGGAGGAGAGTGGGAAATGGGGGAAGGTGAAAGGAGGGGAATCAAGGGGAAAAAGAAAGAAGCAAAACATTTAAGGCACGCAAGAGTGGAAAATTATCTGTTGTTGATAACATGTATGATAATATCTTTAACTGGACTAATATGCAGTGTATTCATGCTGGAAAAATTCATTTTGCATGCTGAAATGATATACAGTGACTGAATGTATTAAAAATATTAATAAATAAATAAATTTTAAAAAAGAAAAAATGTAGATCACCACCAGCATTATCAAGTGATAGAAAGGAAACAATAAGAGACTGATTTTAAAATTGCTACATCAGTAAGTATCAGACTGCCTTCTTTGGGGTAAGGGAGCAGAGTGGACAATGGCCCACATCCAGTGGGGACAGATAATCTTTAACTGCAGTGAGTTTCAGTCATATGATATTGTTCTAGCCTTACCCAGTTAGTTCTAATGATTATGCCAAGAGGTTCCTTAATTTGTCTTAATTGGGGCAAGGGAGAGGCAAGGGCAGAGCTCTAGGTCATATTTCCAGGGTCTTGCAAGTTGTACAAAAGTAGAGACTCATTCAAACCAGAAGATCCAGCTTGATATTCTTCACGTACATGATACTGATATAAACTGCTGTGAGCCTATGAAGTCAACAATGTAAGTGGAAAACCAAGGGAAGAGCTGAGATGTCAAGTTCAAGTTGGAAATTCTCAACAGAATCTCATCAAACCCCAGAAGACCTCTATCTCCACTAAGATGTACTACAAGAGGACTTTAGTGTCAGCAAAGAATGACTAGTAGTCTAGCTATGGAACTACAACTACGATTAGTGATTCAGGGTTGGGATACTGACCGTGCTTCGTGCTCAAGCTGATTTGCATATAGCTTTATGAGCGAATGCTCTTCAGCCACCAGGCTGGACGCACTTATCCCCTCAGGTAACCTGAGGGGTTCAAACAATGGGACCTCATTAAAACCTCCCAAAGACAGAGCAAGGCCCACTCAGAGAGGAAAGATATCCAGTGCACACAGCTTTATTGAACAACACCCTTAAAACAGAAACTGGAGGCTCATCTCCACAGAGATTGTAAGAAATGTAAGCTTTAAACAATATGTCTGTGGTTCTCAGGGAACATTCCAGAAGGACTGCAGATGGGAAAAAAGGGAAATAAGCAGATTTGGGATTAATGGGTACCATGCACCCTGGTGAAACCAGAACAGCTCAAAGTATTATGGGACTATTTTAGGGTAGAAGCAGTCATGTTATCCATCTAGACGCATCCACCATAAGCACCGTCCGAGCTGAAATGATATAAAATGACCTTCAGTAAGGATGGGGTCTACCTCTATAGGACATTTTCAGAATGCAGAGCCTCCCAATAAAAGTACATTTTTCTAAACACCACTCAGGTCTTCCCTAAATAGATGCACAGATCCATGTCTCTTACAGATTTAGCAGTTTATGATTTTGTTTATTAAAATATAGTTGAATTTGGCAATGGCTCTGAAAAGGAGTGCAGAAAGATGGTTCTGAGGGCCTAAACCATATCATCTCAGTGTGGATGATCCACTTGTTACAGACTTAATTTATATGTTGGAAATACCACGTAGTGCCACATTCTACTTATTCTGCTAGTTACAACTATGAGGAACACCTCCTCTCAGGTTCCTGTTGAAGAGCCAATACAGGAACTCAGAAAAAGTCCGCAGTGTTTTGAGTCTTGCTGTCTTGGAATCATCAAGAGAATGTACCAGGTTACAGTGAAAAAGCCATTTTATAAACATCTTTATGAAAAAGATGAATTACATGTGTTCTGTGAAATAGGAGGCTGTATTTCTTTTCCCTGCTATAAGACATGTGAGATCTTATGTTCCATTACTCCAGTTTTCCTTACCTTTGTTTCTGCCTTCTGTGAACCTGCTCCATGTCTTTATACAGTAACTCTCTGGTGCTTGATTCATGATGTTTGAGCAAATGGCTTGGAGCGCCTTGTGACCCTTGCACATTTCTAGTGCTAACTGCTTAGAGAAATATCTGTCACCCCTGTTCCTTGCTTACATGGAGTAGATCTTATACAAAAAGATGAGGCACGTGCCTGATTTTTAAAAAGTTCTTGTTATTATTCATGAAATTACTTACATGTAAACTCATTACCAAGTTTGATCTTCAGCTTTTAATCTTAGAAATTCCAAAAATTACTGAGGGGAAGATTCTTTTATACCTAGACCTTTAAATAATGTGATATTTCAGAATTTATACGGTAATACACCACTGAATCTTGACATTACACATCCCTGACTTCTGTGGACCACTCCAAGTGCTATGGAAGTGATTTTCTCAGAGAGATAGAATGTGTATGTCAGTAAAATTGAAACATATGCTGCGTTCTCACTGTTGGTAGATTATAAATTCAGGTTTCCAGAAGTAATGTTAATCCCCCAAAGTCACCTCAGCCTTCTTGAAATACATCCCAATGAATGAAATTGAAAACTTGTGATGGATATTTACAAACTAGTTTCCAATAATGGTCTTCTGCACTTGGCTTATACTATAATATTTCCCTTGCAGTAGAATCAAGGCTCATTACAAAAGAGAGGGTTTATTTTATAATAGAGTTGGCACTTACCTCCTGGTAATAAAAGGACTTCCTGAGGAGGGAACAGAGTGGGAGAACAGGGTGTCGTTCATGCTGGTTACAGGTCTGGGAGGCCTAAGACAAAGCACAGTGTGTATGGGAAGTTAAAACAAATAAAAGTCACAAATTAAAAATTATCTACCATCCCCTGAGGGGTAGAACTAGAGTTCTATATTGTTCAGGACCAACAAGAAAATTCACCTTTTTCTAATTAAATGCCTTAAGTGTTTTAGAGTCACATTTCTGTGAGAATATAGAATCTCAGTTAGACATTGGGAGGAAGATCTCTGGACTCCATGGGAATGTTTATCTATGAGCTTTGAACTTTGGCATCAAGTCATAGCCTCAGAGCAAGGATTTTAAAGAAAGCCGTAATCGTCCTTCTACCTGCTCAAGAGAGACGCTCTGAAACACATGATCAGAATCTACATCCTCTTGGAAAGGAGAAGATTCCTGTAGCTTTGGAAGATTCCTTTCATGTTCCCTCTGACAATGGCCTGTTCCAATATCTCCAATCAGGAAGAATATAGGCTTTAAAAAAAATCACACTGTACTGTGTTTGTCCTTTAAAGTGAAGGTGCCACTAAGCACCACAAGAATTTACTGAGTTTCTCTTATCTGGGTGATCCATATGATAGGATATATGGTATAAGGTATCCCAGAAACTTCATTTTATGCAGATGATAAGAGAAAGAAAATAGAATTCAATATTCCTCAGAATTGTCTAGGACGCCAACTCTATGAGGGCTGTTTTCCTCAGTTTTATTTACATTTCATTCCATTCCATCACACTTTCTTTGTCATGACTGTTTTAGTTCAGGCAAAATACCAGAGCTATATACCTATTTCATCTCCAAACAGTTTTTACTAGTATTTTGGTTCAATGTAAGATACTGAAATGTCAGATAAGATGGGATATACAGATTGGAAGATAGAGGATGAGGCAAGAGACATCGTTCTGAGTCAAAGGGAATTTTTTTTTTTTACTGTAATTCAGTATTTATACTATAATTCAGTTTGATGATATAGAATATTTTAAAGGTAAGACAAGAATCAAGTTGTTGGCTTAAGAACCAAATTTGTAAATATATCTACTTTCCTCTTAAGGAACTAAATTTGGTTTGGGATTCTATAATGAAGAGGTGCTAGGCAATAGGTAGACTTGTTTATAACAGTACATATATTGGAATACCATCATGCTCTGCAGGTTTTATTATGTCAATGTAAAAATCATCAATATTTTATTCTTGGCAGCTGGTGCTAAACCGTGTTGTAAGACCTTGCAAGACACATTATTTGTTGGATGTGGTCAAAACAGCAGATTCACTACATCTATTACAGACATATTAACTAAAGTTCTGAAAATAATGCTTCTGTTTTGAATTACTTATGTTAGATGTTATCTTTGATACAAAGGAGCAACATGAACCTGCTGTAAAATTCTGCCTTGAGTTGAATACTTTCACTTTATAAAGATACTATGTTTTATACAAATGTCCTCTATGAATTATAAAATGGCAGATCAATTTTAAAATAGTGAAGAAAATGAAACATTTTCATTATAGCTTTGCAAAAGGTTGGAAAAGAAGTACATTTGATCTCACATTTCTTGTGTTCTTTTGTCTTTTATTTTAGACTTTCCCTTCTTGACCTATCTCTAAGATATGAGAAAACAAGTGGATTTGGAATGTTTCTTAGTTAGATTATTACATTTACTTTATTGAATCTGGCCACTGCAAAGCTGCACACACCATTAGCATGGTGAACTTGAGACATGGAATGGCTAACCTTGGCACTAAATGGTGGTATGCAGAGAGACCGGAGCTCCTGTTCCCTCTCTTATCAAATAGTAGGTTACCTTATTTAATAAGCAGGTAACACTGGGAATTTTAGGCATATTTACTCTTATGAAAAAGAAATAGCTCCACGAAGTGAAGTTAAATCAAGGAGTCCAGTGCAAAGTTTTCTTTCTGGACAAGATCTTTACAGAGAATATTTTAATAAAATTGACATCCTTTTTGTAAACTGCAAGTGTTCAGCTCAAGGCATAATTAGTTTTGCTCATTTGTGTCTCACAACCACTTATAATAATGTCTTTATAAATACATTGAGGACTACGAGAGTACTTACCAAGTATCACTTTTGGCAGCAAAAAATTGAATAGAATAGAAATCGTTAATCATGGTAACATTTACAAGGAATAAAATGGCTAAGAACAACTGCAAAAATACAAAAATGTCACCACTTGCTTATGTCTGTTTAAATAATAACTCATGACTGGTGATACCTCTTTACTGTGTAGGTATAAAATCCCTTAGCCACAGCAAAGTAATAGCATTTCCTGTGTGTCACATGGTTCGATTTCTAGGTGCAAAACTGTACATGTATGTGTGTGTGTGTGTGTGTGTGAGAGAGAGAGAGAGAGAGAGAGAGGAGAAAAGTAGCACAACCTGTTTAAAAACCCCATTGAGTCAATATCTTTCTACTATGTATCTAAGGCTACTTATAAACTGCTAATTTAGTTATACCATACCATATAGGCTGTGGCATATTGTTTGCCATTTTTCACATTTAAAAATTGTAATGGGGGCCAGCCAGGCAGTGTGGTGGTGAAAGTAATTTAATCTCATGTGACTGTGCAGTTTGAGTCCCAGACCCAGTGGCCTCAAAAACACACCCAGCATGTATGTACAGCATGTGTGTATACATGCCCAAGATCCCAAGAGGAGAATGAATTGCAGTGTGGCTATCACAACCCCCTACCAAAGTGGGGTTAGTCTTTTCTTTATTTTCCTCACTCTCTCTTTCTCCAGCAAGTGCATGTACCCTATAGAAAAAAAAAAGTTGGAACTGGAGTCTTACATACGTACCACATGTTTTTTCTAATTTATTTTATTATGCATTGAGTAAGCCTAAGTCATATGTTTTTTTATCTCAATTTATATCTATAACTTACGATGACTTTTTACTGTTTAAGACTAGCTATGGTAACTATTAGCAGACTAGTATCAATTGTTTACACAAACGATAAATAGCAAGATGTGTGCAATTAAGACTTTATAATGTTGAACATCAGATTCATATCCATGGACTCCACAATCTTAAACGTATTTCAGTAGTGCGTAAGGACACACAATTATCCTTCAGTTAAACATCTGCATTGTGCAATTTCTTTCTTCTTTTTTTTTTTTTTTTGAATAGTGTCTTTGAAGTATTCACACTGAAATCTTTGTGTTTATTTCCACAATTAATGCACTTGTCCACAGAAAAACTAAAAAGTGCTTTATTTTGAGTCTGCTTTCATTCTTCAGGCCCCAGCCCTCTGGTCACTCAGCCCATGGCAGAATGTGCCTGTCATCATTGTCAATGCTCATGTGCCTTATGCTCTGCCTTCTTCTTATCTTTGTCTGTTAGCTTTTCTGGGCATATCAGTGATACTAGTTGGGATATTTTTGTGAACCTATGTAAATATGTGTCCTACAAATGCCAAAGATGTGATTTGTACTACAATTAAAAGATTAATTATTTGGAATAACACGGGGAAATCTTAGATAGGAAGTAAGGATAGGAGAGACAGAGCCACAGCTAGAAAATTGTTCTAAGGAACACTGTGATTGTCTCTTACTAGCTCAGGGAAGGAAGGCCAAGACCTTAATAAGAACAGCTTCTATTGGGTAGATTTCTGCAAGTGGTTGGCCCTTGGGACACTCCCCAGGATTATTTACACTGATTTATTTTAAGACGTATTTTTTAGAGGCATAGTTTCTAAAAAATAAATGAACCACATTCTTCAGACTTGGTTTTGTTTCTGGATGCTGAACCCATGCTAGCATGTAATCAGAGAAAAAGGAGGCTCCACTCTGTGTTTACTGCTCAGGGCTGTGATGCCTCAAGCACACTCCAGCACAAACAATCAAGCCCCACAGTATGTATACAAAGCTCAGACATGATACAGCACAGACCATTTGACGGTGTTCTTTTAGGTCCAGCAGAGGAAAAATGTACTCTTCCAGAAAAATCTGGTATCTACCACAGTGCCTCTTACAGCTCCAACTCTGAACCTCCTGAAGCATGAACTTTGCATAATTGAATTCCTAACATTGGTTCATCAGTCCACCTTTTGATGTCAACATGCAAATAAACATAGACCGTATTATGTAGTAGGTCCCGCCAAACTGTGGACCATGAAAGGCAGTTAATAAGGAGTTAGAACCACCTATTTAGACATGTCTGTGACTATATAATTTCTAAGTGTGGATAGAAGCAGTTAATTAGCTTCTTTCTTCTTTTGAGCCCAAGGTAATACCAAGGAAGACATACTTCTTCTAGCTGAACCTCTCTGTTATCTTCCCCCCACCCCTATATTTGAAAGAGACTTTAGGTCATGAGGCTTCTAGGAGGGAGAGGAGATAGTAGTTAGCACCTTTGTCTGGTTCAACTCCTTCTTCCCATGAAGCCTAAGCATACTTTGAAAAAAACTTTTTTTGTGTGTATGGAAAAAAAAATAGAATGAATTTTTATACCAATCTGTCTCTCCAATTTTCCTCTGTTCAGTTATATAGTTTGGGACAAACAAACAAACAAACAAACAAAAACACATTTTTTTTTTCTGGATGCTCTATAGAGAAGTGAAACAAAAGGCTTTTATATTTGGGACTCAAAGCACATATGATGCTAGTGTATAATTAGCTTTATTTATTTATTTTTTAACCACAATAATTCCATTGATTGCTAACTTGCAGTTGTGAAAACTTCACTAGCATTCATTTATAAGTAAGCTCTGTGAATGTTTCTCAGCTCCAGCTGAATTTTGTTAGCATTGAATACTGTACATCTGGGCAGAAATACTGTCAAACTCAATAGACAAAAGTGATAATAGCACGACTTTGACTCTTTTCCTGGAAATACAATTAAAACATGGTTTCTGACAATTGATGTGAGGTTGACTTTGTGTGGATCTAGACATGCATCATTGAAGAAAGATGTCTCTTATTTTGGAGGGGAGAGATACTCACACGATGTGAGCCAAGTTGAGTGGCTTCTCAGGCTGATCTGGGAACATGGGGTGCAAAGGTTCCCGGCTGGAAGCACAGCTCAGAGACTTGCTTAATGCATTAGTTATCTTCTTAGCAGGTGATTTCTGGAAAGAAGAAGGTGGAAATAATAGTAACTACCATTTAAAAATATTTTACCACATGATTCACCTGTCATTATAGACATTCATTCATTCACTCACACTAGATCTCCTTTGTGAGTACTTACTCCCTGTCAGGAAGTTTGCTCAATGTGGGAACTGCAGTGAAGAACAACTTCCCTCTCCCACTCCCAGGATACCTACCTTCTGCTGCTTAGTTTCGGCTAAGGCTGTGATAAATGGAAATAGTCATTGTGTGGGATACTTTAGCTGGGATTTAATGGCCCACCAGGATAAAAACCCAGGGGATTGGGAAAGTAATTGTAGAAAGAGGACCCAGCAAGTACAAAGAGAGGAAAAAGAAGAGAGCTTGTTCTGGAATAGAAGGGAGGAGGCAGACCGTCATAGTATTCAAACACCACATCAAGGCATCAAACAATTGTGTCTTTATTCCAAGGGCAGAGAGAGACAGTGAAATTTAAATCACGGTAGTGACAGAGTGAGACCTGTTTCTAGAAGGATCCCTTTCAGTAACTAACAGAAAACAGTATGGGAGGAGATAGGAGTGGAAGGAACTAGAAGAGCAGAAGGTTTTGCAGGAATCAAGATGCTTGGTATAGCCAAACACATCTAGGTAGAAGTAAAAGTGGAACTTTAATCTGAATCTTTAGAACTTAAAATTCATGTTCTTTCTAGAGCATCATGCTACTTTATTTTAGTTTAGACTGTGACATGTTTATCTTGAAAATTATACAGATGAGATAGATGATGGAAAATAATCAACCACATTTAATAAATCTTTAACTAGTTTTCCTTTCCATGAGAAGCCATTTATAATTTAGTTACTTTCCTTTACACATGGAGTCCACAATAATAATAAAATGAAGCTGCTTTCCTCCCTCTTACTGAAAAGCTAAGTAACAGGGTCGTTGTTCAAGAAGTTCCTCTTCAGCTTTTGTTAGGAGATGTATTTCTCAGAACACTTAAAACAACAGCAATGACAAAAGCTCTTTGCTCCTTAAAGCATGGGGCCCCTTGGTGCACTTGAGTCTTATTCTACTTTGTAAAGATAACGTTCTGCCATATAATTTTAGAATCCACAGTCCTGAAAGAGAAGGCTCCAAATGGGGCTTTAGCATTTACCTAAAACATGAATAAAATTAGTCTTCAAACACCAACTCTCCAGTATCTGGGATAGGATAAGTTTAAAAATTGGTAATATGTCCATAACAAAAAGATAGAATGTATTTGCTCCTGTATTCTATACTACATTGTAGTTCATGACCTGTGTGTTTATATCTGTCCTCAGCATATGATATACCCAACAGCAAAGTAGGTATCTGAAATGGATGAAGCTCTCAGTGTATTCTTCCTCGGTGAAGAACTGTTACTTGAATTCAGTATCTCACAAATGATGACCTATTAAAATATTTACACTAAATGGCAGCTCCCAGTAATAATTCCTAGAAAGAACATTCTGATTTATGATGCACTTTATGAGGAACTTTTTTAAAAATAGAGAATACATTGTAGAATGATGTTAGTCTTTAGGTAAAGACCATAGGTTGAATTAAGATGCTCCATTAGAAAAACTCATGAGAGATATGCATTTTCTTGTGATAGAAGTATTCCAAGAGTGGCTGACAGGGTGGATGGCACATTTTACAAAAACTAACCCAGACATAGAGCAAAACTTTAGCAGACACATGAGAACAACATTGCTGGAACTAATCTTTGAGTTTAACTGAGAGGGAGGTCAGCAAACCATAAACCATTTGAACAGCAAAGTGCACAGAGAAAGTCAGTTCCTCCCATAGACCCGATGCCACCTACTCTTGGGAATATAACTCTCACAAGGACACATACAGGTCTCCTTTAATAAGCTGATCTCACACACTATTAATAAAAAGAATTTTTCCTAATATAGTCACATTCTCTTCCTGCCCACCTCTGCCCAACCCCTACAAAAAAGTAAAATGAAACAGTGTTATTAAGCCCACACTTTCATATTAATATTCCAGTCATGCACTTAAAAGAACTTCAGAATCTAAGGAAAAAATAAAACTAAAATAAATTTTCAGTAAGTTTCACAAAAATAAAACACAAAACTTAGGAAAACCTTAACTTACTGTGAAAAGAAGACCATATTCCAGAGGTGCTCATGGTTCAGTTGTTACTTAAATCAATACTGAATTACATATATTCCAAAAAGTAGCATAGTTTGAGTTGTCCTACATTTTAGGAAGTATTTAAATATTAGGAAGCTATTCTGAGTTCAGATAGTATAAGTAGGAGGTTGCATTAAGGATGACAGGGTATGGGGAAAAGGTGAAGAAAGCTAGACTAGGAACTGAAAGTAAATATGACCCTTAATTTTGTCATCTCTAATAATCCCTTTCATTCTGGGTGACACTCACACATCCAATGGCAAGTATTGCTGGGGTTTCACCTTACCCATGACGTGTACTCTTTCATTTGGTGCTGGTTGCTATGGGAACCACCGGCGTGTCCCCTCCAGAAGCAGTCCTGACAGAGCTGATAATTGTGACACTGTTGGCATCGGTAGCGAAATCCCATCATACTCTCACTGTGGCAGTAGGAACACTCAACTGGATGGAAGACTAAGAAGGAAGTAAATGAAGAAAAATAAAAAGTGTAAGCCAGAATAAGGACAATAGAGCCTAATAGGAATTGTGTTTTTCTGCTGTGGGCTGTGATTTCAGATGATAGTCGACTTTGGCTCGGAGAAGAATTTAGTTCGTTCCTGGAATCTCACGACACTAGTGAAGCATGCCTGTGCTGGTAAAAGAGATGAAATGGGATGAAGAATAGGCGTCCTTTTAACAACACAAATATCTGTAATGCCATTTGCTTTTTCTATTCACATCTCTAACACTACAAGAATATAAATTACCCATACTGATTTGCCTCTCCCCAAAATGGCTTGCTCTCTGTCTCCAGGACATCAGCACAGATTCCTGAGACTCTGAAACCCAAGGGATGAACACAGCTGACTGTCCAGTGGATAAAGGACAACTATTAGGGAAATGGAGAATAGGCAGAAAAAATAAAGAGAAATGGGGGAAAGTAGAAAAACTCCTCTTCTCTCTTCTTTTGAGTTACTTTTTAAAGATGGGGTGACTAATGGGCTTATTTAATGAGTGACATTGTTTTCATCTAACGAACAGATATTTTTTTGTTCCTGAAACAGGTTGAGCCCAAAAAGATGTGTAAATTATCTGAATACAGTTCTAAGTCAGATAGTTCAAAAGACATCTGACTATCTTAGGTGGAAAATTTGACCATAAAGCAGGCAAGGTATATGTTTTAAATCTGAAGCAAATGAATGATCAAATTAAGTAATTATCTTTATGTTATGAGCTAAAGATAGATACTAAGATAACAGCATGCTCGTGTTTTGTAAAGTTATTCTCTGGCTAATCAGCCAGGAAAAATAAAGCTCATAAGAATAAATGAAGGAAAAAAAAAGAATAAATGACATAAAGCAGTGTTGAATGTTTGACATAATGAATATGTTAATTACCCTGATCTGATCATACTTATAGCACACATATTTCCAAAAAATCACATTGTGGGCCACCCAGGTAGCATGGTGGATCTCACATAATCGAGTACACAGTTTGAGTCTTGGAACTTGGTGGCTTGGAAAATATTCCAGGTGTGTGTGTGTGTTCATGCCCAAAGTTTGGAGGGGAGAATGAAGGAGAAGGGATTGTGGCATGGCCATTGCCCCTGGGCAGGGTGGGGGGTAATTTCTCACTTTCCCTCCCTCTTTCTCTCTCTCTGTCTCACTCTTGTGAGTGCATGGGCTCTATAGAAGAAAATAAAATTGCATCTCACAAGTGTAAACAATTAGTATTTGTCAGTTAAAAATAATAATTAAAGGAGAATAAATAGAGATAAAAAGCAAAGTGTAAAGACATAAACAGTTCTGGATGCATTTAAATAAACATCATAACCTCTTTTGTTTTTGGGAGACTAGGGTGGAAATCACATCTAAGGACCAAAGCTCTGAGACAATGCCTAAGAAACTAATCTCCTGAAACAAGGAATACTCAGGAAGAAGGAGTGAAGTGATAGCTTGGAAAATGCCCAGTTCTGGAACTAGAAACCATCACACAAACTCATCCTGAACATTAAGACAGACCTTGATTGTTCTTTGCTTCTGCATATGGATAAAAAGTATTTAAAAACTGCCAGAAATTGCAAAGAAACTAGTAAGTTCACCCTTCATATTATCTCCATAAGCAAACCAGTATAAATTTATAACTTTTAACTAAGAGAGTTAGTAAAGGCACATGTTAAAAATTCTGAATGATGATTTGAAATTAAGCTAACTTTAGCCCCAGTGTTTATTACAGAAATATAAAAAAATTGGGGACCAGCAGGGCGTGGTGGCTAAGGCCCTGGATGCTCCTACATGGCTGACTGTGGTTGGAGTCCTGTGCCTGGTGGCTTGCTTTCTCACTTTCCTTCTCTCTCTCTTTCTGTCTGCGTCTCTCTTTGATCAAATTAAAATAAATAAATGAATAAATTAAAAAAAAAGAAATATATAGAAACTAAGATTCTAGTAAGAAGTAGGAGAAAAGTTATGTCTGGAGACATTTCAGAGTTAAATTAGAAGTCCTAAATAAGAAGTATAAATAAGTCCTAAAGATTGGACAGAGGCAACAGATTGTTCTGCTTAAAGTTCTTTAAATCTTGTCCTAAGCTGCATTTCATATTTAACTTTGGATATGCCAACAATAAGTACTTTTATCCTAGAAATATTTGCTTTTATTAAAAAAAATCACATTATTAAAATAATAATTCCTTTTATTTTTGAGAGGTTTTGCTATAGGGCATATGCACTCTCCAGAAAGAGAGAGACAGAGAGACAGAAAGCTAGAAATCACCCCCCAGGGGGATGGCCACACCACAATCCCTTCTCTTCCATTCTTCTCTTGGGATCTTGGGCAAGCACGCACATGTGCCTGGTGTGAGTTTAAGCCACCGGGTCCAGGATTTGAACTGCAGTCAACTATATGGGAGTCCAGCAACATAACCATTACGCCAACTGCAGGTCCCAATAATTTTTATCTTAAACACAAGTACAATGATTGGAAGTTTAAAATTCAGAGCATATGACTGGAGTTTTTGCCATCTCTTCCATTTTTTCCCGCCTTAGGGCCTAGGAAGAAATAGCCAAGGCCACATATACCAATATTGGAAGTTCAGAGCTATCAGAAATATAAGAATATGTCTCATTTTTACTAGATTCTTCTTCTGTTGTACAAAGTTCCTATGTCAAACTTGACTTGTAACTGAGAGGTATACAATTTATTAAGTTTTTAGAACTGACAGTCTTAATTTTGTAGTAGTCTTATAAGGACTTACTGATCCCAGAGACTAGTTCTATCTTAAACAAAACTAGGAATCACTAAGTAGACTTCTCTAAAATAATGACCTGGGCTTACCCTGATGGTCTAAATTCAATAATTTAAAAAATTGCCTTTTCTCAGTAATAAATACTCACCATTTTCTACATTCGCCAGTCGATGCAGAAGAGGCAACCAGACCAGACATTGAGGAGGAGGATCTGACATGAGTGTGTCCAAAAAGCCATTTAACGTGACTTTTTTCTGCATCAAAACCCAGAAAACAAGCAAAAAGAAACAAAAACACAGAAATTTAGGACAGAGAATAATTTCAATTTACCTGCTACGTAAATAGCATTTTAGAAAGCAGAAACAAGGCAGCAAATTAACCACTAATATATAAGGGAGCGATTTTATCAAATGTGTTATTAAAGTAGTTCAGAATTGAAAATATTATCTTTTATATAAAGCATACATAGAACTGGATTATCTTCACTGAGGCTGAGTCAGTAGTATCACTAGTAGTAAAACAATTCTGAGAGCATCACTTTTTTTTTTTTTAAGAGAAGTTTTTGCTATAGGGTGTGTGTGCTCACTGAGAGACAGAGAGACAAAAAGTGAAAAATCACCCTCCAGGGGGAATGGCCACACCACAATCCCTTCTCCATTATCCTCTTGGGATTTGGGGCATTAACACAAGTGCGCCATGAGATTCAAGCTACCAGGTCCAAGACTCGAACCACAGTTGACTATGTGGGAGTCCAGCTACATAACTATTATGCCATCTGCTGGTCAAGAGCATCACTTTTGTATATGAAGGGCAATACAAAAATAATGAGGAAAGGTGAAGGACTGAAATTCTCTGCGGAGTTTTACTCAACAGTGCATCACAGTATACTCTATAGTTCCCCCATCTGCCAGTCTTCTAAATTTGTAGACTATGATGGTTTGAATGTGTCCCCCCACAATTCAAGAGCTAAAATTTGGTTCCATTGTGAAGTATTGACAGGGAGAAAACTTAATCCAACTATGTTATTAAGACGTGGGGCCTTTGTGAGGTGATTAGATTTAGATAAGGTCATCAAGGTGAAACACCCCCCCCGCCCCCCCGCCCCATGACCAAATCCTAAGGAGTTTATAAGTAGAGGAAATGAGATGGACACAGACATGGACACCCAAACTCTTGCTATGTCCTATGTACTTCAGGACTCTGTGGTGAGTACCTACCAACAAGAAAACCCTCAATAGATGTGGCCCCTTGACCTTGGACCTCAAAAACTGTGGGTTAAATAAAACTCTGTTCTTTATAAATTATTCAGTGTGGTATTTAGTTATTAAGCAACAGAAATGCAGGCTAAAACACAAAATTATTTATCTTTCAAGATTCTCTACTTCTTCAAGCACTAAGTATTTAATGGTTAATATAATGGCTCTGTTGGGGAGGAGTTGGCAAATAGTATGGTGGTTAAGGCACTGGACTCTCACATGGCTGAGTGAGGTTTGAGTCCTGGATCCAGCAGCTTGAAATTTATGCTGAGTGTGTGTGTGTGTGTGTATGTCTGTTACCAAAAATCCTAAAAGGAAAATGGAGAAGTAATGCAGCCATCCCCCCAGGGGTGATTTCTAATTTTCCCTCTCACTGTCTCTGTCTCCAGAGAGCACATGCATCCTTAAAAAAAAAAAAAAAAAGAAAAAAGAAAAGAAAAGGAGGTAATCTTATTAAGAGAAAATGATCTAAGTAAAAAAAAATAAGTAAAATAAATGATCTTCTTTCTTTTTTTTACATAACTTTCTTCTCTATTTATTCTGTGTCTCATTATATTGGCCTTTTGTGATGTAGAAAAGGAGTATATTATAAGGTTCTTTCAAAATGACAAAAATAAGAAAGTTATATTAATATACTCATTGTAGTAATAGGAATTACACAAATCACATGTTTATATGCAGAAATTATTAATTTGCACTAAAAACTTTTGAAGTATAACATGAAAATGGGTGGGACAGTATTATATTTTTAAAGAACAAATTAGTACTGAAGAGGCATGTTATCTTTTAAAATTTTTTAGAGAGGGAAAGAATTACTATAGGGCACATGCACTTGCTGGAGAGACAGAGAGACAGAAAGTGAGAAATCAACCCCCAGGGGGGTGGCCATACCACAATCCCTTCTCCTCCATTCAGCTCTCATAATTTTGGGCATGCATGCACACATGCCCAACAGGAGTTTTAAGGTAAGGTCAGAGAGGCCTCCTTGGTGAGATGACATGGGAGCAGAGTTGTATTTAGTGTAATGAACCATCCCTTCTTTAGTCATTATATGGATGCATTTATGAGTTTACATAAATTCATAACCCCAGGAATACCCAATGTAGGTTCAATTTCCCAGAACACCTAGAAAAGAGACTGAGAAACTTTATTAGCAGGACAGTCAGCATGGTATTCCAGAGGCTACTATACACTGACTTAAGGGATCCTTTCAGTGAACATAACTTATTAGTTTGGATTTTAAAAAAAATGTAGATAAACCTTCAATTTATGGATTTACAAACTAGACTGTATTGTGGAGAATGGGTATGTAGTCTTTTTACAAGACTAAGAGACATAAACATGGAGAGCCCTACAAACTGAGAATCTTCTCTGGGCTAACTTGTGCCACATCCATGTAAAATACACTGTTCTAAATCCTTAATATATCATGGTGTGAAGGATTTAGATAACTGTATTTGGCATATTTTGGGTCTCCAGGATATTCATGTGATATGCTTCCTTTTTAAAAAATTAATTATTTTTTCTGAGATAGAGAGAGATCCCTGAGAGGGTCTTCATGCCATAATCTACACTCAGTTTCATGCATGCCTGGCATACTCAGGGAGGTCTACGGTCACAAAGCCAAGATCTTTCTTATGTGGGTTCAGTTGTGAAACCCCTTCACCACCCACTGGCCTGGGTGTGATTCTTTCTTGATTCCTTGGCTAAACATCAGTAAAGGTTGGTGCTAGGTCAGACATGTTTCATGTAGAGTTGGGTGACAATTCAGCCTTTTTGATAGTGCAATGGTAATACTACTACTATTACTACTACTACTACTAATGCTCTTGAGAGTGTAGGGTTGTAAGGATGAAGTTAGACAATGAAAGTGAAGAACTTAGCATGGTACCTGCTTCATGGTCAGTAAACACCATCTATCCATCTATTATTATTATTATTCAGGCATGCTGGGTTTAATTATGGGCTCTGAGATAATTTGTCAAAGGCTGGAAGATATGCTACTGGTTGTTAGGGAGAGGAATCTGTCTATCTCTCTCTCTCTCTCTTTTTTTTTTTTTTGGAGAAGGTTTTTTTTTTTTTTTTGCTATAGGGCATGTGTACTTGCCAGAAAGACACAGAGAGACAGAGAGTCAAAAAGTGAGAAATCCTGTGCCCCCCCTCCCCCTGGAGGGGATGGCCATGCTACCTTCCCTTCTTTCCATTTTCTTCTTGGGATCTTGGGCATGCACGCACATGTGCCCGGCGTGAATTAAAGCTACCCGGTTCGGGACTCGAACCACAGTTAACTATATGGGAGTCCAGTGACATAGCCGTTATGCCAACTGCTGGTCCCCTGTCTGTGTATCTCTGTGACTGGGAATGACACATGGAGGGGAGCAACCACTGTTTCAGAGACAGTACTTAAAGACATTTTCTCCTTACCTGTTGGGAGAAACAGGATCTCGCCGACTGTTCCGTGTAACCAAACGAAGGACCTTCAAAAACTGCTGTGGGTAGTTTGAGAACCTCCCGAAGGAACTGGTCATATCGTCCATAAACCATCACTCCACTGGAGTCCGAAATCATTGAGAAAATATCTGATGAAAAGAAAAGGAAAGTTATTTATTCATCACATGAATGGTCTTCTCTGTTTAGTTCAAGATATCTGCTGCAATAAAAAAAGAGGTGGCAGAATAAATATATTACATTTTATAAAAGAATAATAAAAAGCTATTTTTTATGCTGAAATATTCTTTTTTTTTGCAGAGGTTTTTGCTATAGGGCGCATGCACTCGCCAGACAGAGAGAGACAGAGAGACAGAAAGCGAGAAATCACCTCCCAGGGGGGATGGCCACGCCGCAATCCCTTCTCCTCCATTCTCCTCTCGGGATCTTGGACACACACGCACACGTGCCCGGCGTGAGTTTTAAGCCACCGGGTACGGGACGCAAACCACGGTCGACTACGTGGGAGTCCAGTGACATAGCCATTACGCTAACTGCTGGTTCCCATGTGCTGAAATATTCTTTACAAAGTGTTTCCTTTAGTGTCTTTGTAGATGATTCTGGCACTAACTAGTAATTTACATTAATTAGTAATTTATGTAAAACTAATATATTTTGATAAACTAGAGACTATCAGATTTTTGTTTTGAGGTCAATTATCAACTCCTATATAATTCAACTGGAAGAATTCTGATATATGTGAGAAAGATGCTGACCTTATTTGAGATATGCAATGAGAATTTTACCCCAAAGTTGGAGTGTGTGTGTACTCATTTATCTAGTTAGCAATTTGCTCATCTATATTATCACGAAAACTTTCGGATTTTGGTTTAAGGCATTTGAAAAATGAAAGATGCAATGGGGATAAAGATGTAACAAAAACACTTGATTAACTTCCCACAGAAGCAGAAAACTTTCTATAAATCATAGTGTTCTGGGCAGAAGCACTTGATTTATGAGGAAGGATCTTGTGACGCCTATAGTGAAGAGGAAGCCTAGCCTTGTGGATGATCAATGGTGTAAAAAGTCAGGGTCCTCGATTATTCTCCAAACAGCCTGTGGCTTAGGCTAGCCTCTGTTCTTCAGTTTCTGCCACTATGTGCACTTAATGAATATTAATGGCATAATTTCCCAAGGTGCTTTAAAATTCCTCTGCGGAAGTCACTATTGGAATAAAAGGATTTGCTATTATACAGTTTATCACCATGCTAACTAGATTGCCACCAGGCCAGCACAGCTGCTGGGATAAACTGTTGTAAGTTCAAGTGCTACTTCCATTCCTTTTGAGTTTAATTTTTCAAGGTCAAAATGTAATCTGGAGACATTGTTTTTATACCACAGTCAGATGTTAAGAACATTTTAGGCTTTTATTGGATTATGATTTGAGAACTCACATTAACTCTCATTTTCTTTAAGTATTTCAGTTACAGAGGATTTCTTTCTGTGATGCTTTTAATAGTTTATTAATCTTGAGGCTATAGAAATACTGTCTGAGCAAAAAAATTAACCTTATTCTTATTCACCTTCACAATGTTGTCTACTTAGTAAAATTGATCTCTTATGTTCCATTATATCCAGTCAAAAACACAAATTAGCTGCCTACAGAGAAACACTGTTATATAATTTCAAATACAGAAACTCAAAAATTCCAATCAAAAGCGAGAAGAACAAACTTAGAAAAAGTAAACTGACTTTCTTTCTTTTCTTTCTTTTTTTTTTTTTTGAGAGGTTTTTGCTATAGGGCGCGTGTGCTCTCCATAGAGACAGAAAGTGAGAAATCATCCCCAGGGGGGATGGCCATGCAACAATTCCTTCTCCTCCATTCTCCTCTCGGGATCTTGGGCACGTATGCACACACGCCTGGCATTGAGTTTAAGTTGCTGGGTCCAGAACTCAAACTGTGGTCGACTACATGGGAGTCCAGCGACATAGCCATTAAGCTAACTGCTGGTCCAAAAGTAAACTGACTTTCTATGAGAACTACCATCTTGCTTGTTTTGGGGTACCTGGGTTGCCTGTCACAGGGTCACTATCATTAATCTCTAAGCTCTTGCTTTCTAGAACAGCCATATTTGGAGAGGAACCTAGGCCTTTTCAATTTCCCACTGCAAGAATTTAGACAACATCTCTAACTACAACAGAAGTAGAAGGAGCAGGGAACCAGCAGTTAGCGTATTGGCTATGTCGCTGGACTCCCACGTAGTTGACCGCAGTTCGCGTCCCGGACCCAGTGGCTTAAAACTCATGCCGGGCGCGTGTGCGTGCGTGCCCAAGATCCCGGGAGGAGAATGGAGGAGAAGGGATTGCGGCGTGACCATCCCCCCTGGGGGGTGATTTCTCGCTTTCTGTCTCTATGTCTCTCTCTGTCTGTCTGGCGAGCGCATGCGCCCTATAGTGAAAAAAACAAAAACAAAAACAAAAAAACCTCTCAAAAAAGAAGTAGAAGGAGCCTCAGTAGCGACCCAACACAAACTTGAAATTAATATTAAACTGATTTGTGTTGAGGAAGATCTCCTAAGCAATAGCCAAGCCAGGGTTAGACTGCGGGATTAAAGGGAAGTGACTGTTAATGGCCTGTAAGGTTTTCAAAAAGAAATGAGGGGACTCTGAGGAAGCTATCAAAATAATGTGTTTGCATCTTAGTTTTGGGCCCTCTTTGGGTAAATATTAGGTCATCTGAAAAGTCATGATGCATTTTTCTATGTTTTCTATGCAAAAATGCATCATGACTTTCCTGACATCCAATATACACATACATAGCCATGCACATATATATATGTACACACACACACAATGTGCTTCTATGTCATATACATGAATAGATATAAAATGGGGAATTATTTCAAAGATAAATTAGCTAAAAGAAATAAAGTACTCAGAATAGGGCTTGACACATAGGACACAGCACAGAAATATAATTTTCACTATTAATTTCATATTGGATTATTCTGTCATCTGTTTCAGATGTTTAGGATTTGCCTCCCTAGTGGGATTGCTCTGTGAGACTCCAAACCATATTCCAAGCCACTTTTGTATTTCCTACAGCACCATCCAATGATAGATACTTTAGCAGAATTTACATGTATTGATTCATTCAACTAAAATTGACTTAGCACTTACTAAATAGTGAGGTTGTGCTGAGCAATGAATACATAGAAAAACCAGAATATAATTCTTCCCCTGTAGGAGGTTCCAGTGGATTCAGGGTGACAAAGAAGTGCTTACAAGGTACATCCAAGAACATGATGCAGTGTGACAATATAGCATGAGTACTGGAACAGCAGCACTGACAAGATGCAACAGGAGCTCAGAGAAACTTCCAGAGGGAGGAGTGGGGAAGAGAAGAGTGTCACCTTTTTACACAGGTAACCTTGGGCCAAGTGTAAAGGACAATTAGGGGCTAGCCAGGCATAGATGAGAGGAGTGGGCCTTAGAATACAGGATCAGGATGGAGATGAGTGTAAGCCCAATGCACTCAAGGATCAAGTTGTCCATAGGCAGGGGATTTAGAGGCACATAAGGGCATGGTGGGGGGTGAGGCTAAGCTATAAAGAACTTGGAAACTTTACTAAGGAGTTAGATATTAAAGGAGAAACTAAAGCATTTAAAATAAGCCAGTGAGTTAGAAGCATCATCGTAGGGTTAAGTATGGAGATAGGACAACCAGTTCAGAAATAAAAATTCAGCAAATACATGGTGTCTGCCGTAATGCCAACCTTTAAACAAAATAAAACAAGTCCTTCCCCGAAGCTGTAGAATAGCGCATGACATACCAGGCTTACAACATCTGATTTAGAATTTTTTTAAGATCTTTAGCTCTGTCCAGGAACCCGAAGGCAGACACAAGTGTTCAAACCCATTAAAACACTGGTTTGTAATCGCTCCAAGAACAACTTGACAGAAAAGGAGTCCTATCAGGTCAGTTATGTTTTAGTTGCCGTGTCGCAGAACTGCAGAAGGCACCCTTTGTATCCTGGCCTGCATATCAGTTCATAGTGGCTCTGAGTATCAGATATGGTGGTGGTATTGTCCCCTTTTAATATATTTTAAGGTATTTTTTTAATTGACTCCCATTTTTTGTTGTTTTTAAATTTTTCTCTTTTAAAAATTTCTCATTTATTTTCAGGTAATTATTCTTGCTTTATGTCTTCAACAATAAGGGATCAGTTGGGACGGACTATTTAGTATAGTATACATATAGTATTCATATGTATAAAAATGGAAAAATTGCCAAACAAGCACAGCTAGTTAAAATGAATTACTGAAATTTAAAGATGGGAAAGCAAACCCTCAAACTCTGAATATCCATATCCTTTCGTTTTATTTTTTCTCATTACAAAAGCAATGCAGAAAACCATTCCTTGCCTGCTTTTCATTAAAACACAAGTCTATAAAAGAAGACTAGGGAGAATACCCACAATTTCACTCCCCAAGACAAAGGCAGCATTAAGGGTAGATTTTGTGGGTGGATTTGCCCATATTGGCTCATTCAGTCACTAACTGACACTGAAGCTGAAACTATTGATGACTAAGGATACTCATTTTTGATCAACTTATATTTCAAGGAAATGTTTCCAACCAAACTGCTTTCAGCTAAATCGTTCCGGGTCAAATTATTTTCAACCAAGTTACCTAGAATCTACTAGAACTATTTTCCTGGGATTGACTATATTAAGGGTAACTCCTCAGTCAGAGAGCCAGAGACATGTAAGGCCATGATTCAGGCCTACCGCTCTCAGAGAGGGAACAAGACACCTCAGGGTCCTATCATCCTTCTTATCTACAGAACTTGTGACATCCTGAAGCTCATTTCTGCGACTGAAGAACTTATTTACCTTCAGTTGGTTGCATGACTTTGTTGCTTCTTTCAACCAAACTGAAGAGGAGTGACTTTGGTCACTAGACAGCACATATGCTTTATTCACTGATTATGACTTTTGGAGGGTAACAGGACGGAGTGAGGAGAAAGCAGCGTAGCAGTTAGAGTGGACTGCTGGATTTCCAAGAGAACTGCAAGGGTTTTTGACATTTGGTAAAGATCTGTTCAAAACGTTGGTTATATCTTGAGATTTGTAACTGTGCCAACATTGCTAGTTGCTTTCCTAGCAACCCTTCCCTTCATCTGTACTGGTACCAAGTTGGACCCAGGTTTGTCCCTGGGTCAAGTGAAAGGAGTGGCCCTTCTCAGCGCAGGAAGTCAAAGTAGATTACTCCAAGGTCACCACAATCATGTCATCCTCTTAACAGTAATTGTTTTAGTTACTAGTTTGTGATGACACCTTGGACACTAACATTTAAGGGCCGAGGAATTTCTGGAGTGAGATGTGACTCCCGAGACTGTGCTCCCTTCCTTTCCTCCAGAAGAAGGGTGAAATCTGATGTTGAGAAAAGCTGAATGGAAAGATAGAAAGCACCCAGGTCCTTAAAGCACAGAACAGATTTGGCACAGTAAAGGCTTGGAGGAGTTTGGAAGTACAGAAAACTAGTTTTCTCAAAGTCAGCTTAATCTGGAGCTCTTTTATTCTTAGATAACTATTAGCTCTTTTTAGATACCTATTAATACAATAGTAAATAAATATTTGAAAATGTTTCTTGAGAGTTTTTTGAGTTTAATTTTAAGTTTATTATTATTATTTATTTCTATTTTAATTTCTTTTACACAATCACATATGTCACGCAGTTTGTGAAGTGAATGTTCCAATATGAATACATCTCTCACCAGTCCATTTGGGGATACCATACACGTTATCATCAACAGATAATAACCCATTTCTGTGTACTTTAAATGTCTTGAGTTTTGGTTTGTTTATTTTATTTTTATGTTTTGTTACATTTACCTAATGTCTTCATCATAAATGGTCAACATGAGATTGAGACCCTCAGGACTTTCCTCTTCCGTCTTGGTTCATTTTGCTAAACTTTCTCTTCTTAAGCTAAACTGTAGGAAACACCTCCTGTATTACTTTGAAGTTGGTTTTTGTTGGTGTTATTTTATTTTATTTTATTTTTTTAGAGGTTTCTGTCTTAGGGTGTATGCACTCGCTGGAGAAATAGAGACAGTGAAAGGGAAAGTGACAAATCTCACGTGGTCATCTGTGGTTTCAAGCTGCCAGGCCCAGGATTTAAACCACAGATGACCATTTGGTAGTCTAGCACCTTAACCACCATGCCACCTACTAGCCCTGAATTTAACTATTAACCATGCACTGAGATAGGTTTCAAATCTTTCAGGCTAAGTAAAGAGAACCTAAACTAACCCTTATAAGGTCTGGTTGGGTTTCCCTGAATCCTGAATGCTGGCTGCCTTTGGAAATTCCATGAAAGTCCCTGGAAGTGAGAGCAGCTCTGTGGTTACCTGGGGTTTGCTGTCCCTTTCACTTATCTACTGGTCCAATAAGAGGAAGAGTCCTCTTATTCCCTGAAGCATGTCTGGAGACATTCCACAGGAGCAAAGGGTGTTTTCTTCATTCTTCCCCACTGGGCAGATCAAGAAGCAAGTAAAACTACTCAAGACGCCCCCAGGCAGCATGGGAGAAAAGAACCTCTGCTGTGTGTCAGATGGTTGCAATGAAGAGTGACCCTACAGGTATCTAGTAAAATCCCCAAATTTAGGATAGAGAAGGAAGCTGAGTACTAATGAAGCAAAGCAACTTTCATAGGGAAATTAGCAAGTCACATAGCTGGGCTTACAACTGGGGTCTTCCAATTCCCATGACAGTGTCTTTTATTTTTTCGAATTACTTACTTAATTTGGTACCAGTAGATGGCATAATGGTTACGTCACGGGACTTCCACGTAGTTGACTGCAGTTCAAATTCTGGACCAGAAGGCTTAAAATTCATGCCGGGTTTATATACAAAACCCAGAGAGAAGAATGGCGGAGAAGGGATTGTGGCATGGACATCCCCCAGGGGGTAATTTCTTGCTTTCTGTCTCTCTGTTTCTCTCTGTGTCTCTGATGAGCACATGTGCCTTATTACAAAAATCTCTCCCTAGAAAAAAGAATTATTTATTTAATTTGATATATTATTATCATCATTATTATCTTTTAATTCACCAGAGAGAGAAAGAGAGGGATAGTGAGAAAGCAAGCTGCCTGATCCAGGACGTGAACCACAGTCAGCCATGTGGGAGTCCAGTGCCCCAACCACCATGCCACTTTCTGGATCCCAAATGAGTTATTACTGAAAAGTAAAATTCATTAAAACAGGTTCTTATAAAGCAGTACTTCCTTAAAAGAAAACAGAGACAGTAGTACAAATACAAATTACAAGTTGCTTCTTGATCTTCTATAGTACCAAATAAACCCCAGGTTTTATGGTTAAAGTACAGATTTTGTAAGTTGAAGGCACATGACTCAAGAGTATTATTTCAAAAGTTCTTTTAAAATTTTATATTTGAGGGACCAGCAATTGGTGTAATAGCCATGTCGCTGGACTCCCATGTAGTCGACTGTGGTTCGAGTCCCAGACCTAGTGGCTTAAACTCATGCCAGGCGCATGTGTGATTGTACCCAATATCCCGAGAGGAGAATGGAGGAGAAGGGATTGCGGTGTGGCCAACCCCTGGGGGGTGATTTCTTGCTTTCTGTCTCTCTGTCTCTGTCTTTCTGGTGAGTGCATGTGCCCTATAGCAAAAACCTCTCAAAAAAAAAACTTTATATTTGATCAATATTTTTAATCCTATTGTCCATTTTGGGTCTTTGCATTCATCCCTGATTTGATGTTGGTAATTGAGCCAGAAACAACTTTAGATTTCAACTTCTATATCACTGCCTCTTTGAACCTTTTTACTAGTACAGATATATTCCATTCCTCCATGTTTGACATTCATGAGTAACATCTGACTTCTTGTATTTACTGAAGCTCTCTGGTGGCTGTTTCATCTCACGAAACAACCACACATGTATGAACTATTCTTTATTGGAGAAAATGGCAGTTTGAAGATATTTTTTAACTAGAGGAAAATGAATTGCAGAGTTGTTTCTTTTCTCTTTCTCTGGAAGTTTTTATCTTCCATTTTTGAAAATGCACAAGCAGATGGCTTTTGCATGTGAAGGAAAAAGGAGATAAGGAGATTGGTGAGAGGGGAACTTGGAAGTGAAAGTTTTTGAGAGCTTAGTTACGAGCCCTGAGCCCTGAAGATGTTAAAATCAAACATGAGCAAAAGTTCCAACTCATTCCATGTTCCTGAAGCATTCGTTTAATGTAAAAGATAATGCAATGATAATACGTCTACCCTAGTCAATATATTCTAGAATTGAAAACAGTAAGTGCCCGTGCCACTCCTGAAAAACTGTCTAATCAATGTTTCCTTTTTCAAGAGACATCAGAATCTTTTGGTTTATTATAACCTAAACTCAAAATATTTAGGGGAAGGTTAAGTTAAATGGGAATTTTTCTTTTAAGCAGCAGCTTCAACGTCATTATAGAGTGGCTAAAAATGAATGTTCTGTTTTTTTACCCTCATCCTAGTATTGCTGAATGAGAAATTCTGGGTGTGGAACCCAGAAATATATCTTTTACGAAGCCCTCCAGGAGATTTTGATACATACTAAAATTTGAGACTCACTGGCTCAGGAAATAATAAAATAGTCAGTGTTCAGAGCCAGGCACCATGTCAGCTATGTGATTTCCTTTAAGACTCCCTTTACCTAAAACAAAAATAAAAAAACCCAAACAAACCAGATACACAAAAACTCCCCACTGTGTTTTTGGTTAAACAAATCTACCTTGGTTTAGTGATAAAATACATATAAAGGCTCACAATCACTCAATGTACCCTAGCTTTTATGTTTTTATTATCATCTGGTTAATTCTGCCTTTACAGTCTCTGTGTAAGTTTTATGTCTATACCCAAGCAATGTCTGCTTTGAAATCTTTGGGTTCCCAGAGATTTGAATAACACTGGCTGAGAAGACTGAATAAACTTGCCAGGAATTTCGTTTTATTTCTAAAAATTAAAAAAGTTGTTATCATTCTTTTAATTGCCAGAGGGTGGGTGCCTTCACCAGAGAAAGAGAGAGGAGAGGGAAAAAGCACTCCCTAGTGGGACAGAATCATGGCACAATCCCTTCTCCTCCAGCTCTCCACCCTGTCAGGACTTTGAGCACACACACATATGTGCTCGGCATATTTCTCAACCCATGGGGACTGGACTTGAACTCTACTCGACCACTTACGATCTGACTTCCTTTAACCACAAGGGCACAAAGATGGCCCCAGGTGGTTTAGAATACCTAAGGTTTCCCAGCATGGCTTTGTGTCCCTCTAATGATGCTCTACACATAAACGGACCCAGTGTGTTTCTCAAGCTTCTGAATCCAGAATTCAAACTGGGCAATCAGTCATGTGGGATCCAGCCACCTTAACAACCATGCCACCAACTGACCTGATGTTGATCTTATTATAATGTTAGAAAAAGACTATCATATATAGACTATATTTATAACCCAACAGGTAATAAATAATAATAATTAATAATTCATTTCACTAACATTCATCTAGTATGAAAATTTTTCTATGACCAAATATGCAGATCAAGTTAAGGTTGCATTTCAAATAACTGATAGAATGAGGAGAGACACATGGGCAGGGGGACGTATCAGAATGGAGAGAGGACAATGTGGGGCATTGGATGGCAAAGCAAAGACAGACACAGAGATCCCAACTTACATCTTAACTTGTCCATGATCTTCCCTCCACACAACGTGGCCAAAGCCATTTTGACAGCAAATACTGAAATTTTACCATGGCCTTCCCTGTTTAATGGTAAGAAAACAAAACAGAACATGATGTCATTTGGAGCACTTCCAATCACAAGGCTTGGCATTTTCTGTTCTGAGGAAATTACAGGATACATAGCTGTGTGCGTTATGTGAACACATCCACTGTAGAAAAGGTTGTGAATGCAATTGGAAACATATTTCTGGAAAACTGTCTATTCAATGTTTCCTTTTTCAGGAGACATCAGAATCTTTTAGTTTATTCTTTGTATATGTCACTTGCTCAAAACATGGCTTGTAGCCAGAGGAATGTGCACTAGCAAACTGTGGATTTAAACAACAGAACGTGCTTTTCACTTTGGGTTTCATAAAATAACTTTGTGCATAGAGATCACACAATATCTGTACTTTTTAAAAAACAAGGCTTCAAAAACATCTTTTTTTTTTTTTTTTTTTGTCAGAAAATTCCTGAATTTGAGATTAGGATAACTATGGGAACTTCTCTATCACAGTTTTTTCAACCATCATTTCCTTCCCATAGCCAACTGTGGTTATGTGAGATATTTTATTTTTCAAAGAGAACTGGTATTTATTTTAAAGAGGTGAAAGTAAGAGTTTTGTTTAAATCATTCTCTTTCTATCTAAATGACACAAGTGCTGACAAATCCTCATTGATTCAGGAAATGGAACGAACCTATCCTTCATAAAGGGGATATTATAAGAACTATAATGTTTCAGTTAGATGATTTTTCAGCTAGAGTAAACTATTCTTAAATACTTGGGATAAGAAAGCATGTCAAATTAGTAGTTCATTTTTTTTGAAGGCTACTACTCTTAAGACAGACCTGAAAAGTTATTGAACATAATAATATGGCTGAATGATAAATCTGTATTGACAAGGCTTCACATGTAGAATAAATCATTTATATATATAAGATTCATATACCTGATGTGTAAGAAGAATAGATATAATAAATAATTGTATTTTTTGTTCTTTACTAGATTTCAGAGAAGCATCATTTGCTATTCATCTTTGTTGCTGTCATTTTTATCATAATATCTAGAACACCACTAGCCAGAATGCAAAACTAATTGAACCTTATGCTAGTGATTCTTCCATTTCTGAAGAGGTGTGTGAGCGTGTGCGTGTGTGTGGTGTGTGTTTACCTTCTGAGAGAAAGAGATGGGCATCTCTAGCAGGGTCTTCACACTGCAATCCGCCTCTAGTCACAGCTAGCAAGGATCAAAGGTGCAGATGTACGTGCCTCTGGTGTGCACAGGGAGACCTTGGATGCAAATTGGGACTCTCTCCTGCGGTCTCAGCATCGCAGTGTTATATTATTACTGTGCCCTGATGGCTCGTCACTCTCATGTTTATTGCTAAGCTTGAGGACCAGACTTAAAAAAGCATTTATGGGAAATCTCAACCTCATGCCAAACTGAGTGTTTTCAAAATAGAATTCATTATATTTCCAGAGCCTTCCAAAATATGTCAACCAACGCCAGTGCTAGCGTGCTCTTTCTCCTAAAGTTTTTCTTCTGGTTGTTAGAACCAGAGTACCTAATTCTCCAACAATGAATCCTGGGGTGGGGTTCGCTCTTGATTTCTTACTTTTTCTTACTCCACTACCAGCAGAACAAACATTTAGGGATTAAGGGTTGCCTCTTAACTGCATATTGAATCCATCCCCTTCTTTCCATTCCCATGGTTACAGCTCTTAAAAGCTCTTGCTTTAACAGTGTAATAACCTCTAAAATGACTTTTCTGCTTGCACACGCTTATAAATTTGGTCGTAGTTTAAATCCCTCATTGCCTCCTTTCGTCTGCAGGATAAAGTTTTAGCTTTTGCTTATAGCGTATACAGCCATCTCCTCCAGCCTCACCTGCTACCATTACTGTTGCAACAATACCGCAGTCACGCTATTCAGTCCCTTCTGGCCCTTGCCCTTCCTGTCACAGTCTGCTCTCAAGACCCTCTCCCCACCCTTGAAATGATGCTCATTGTCAACATACTTTATGCTCTGGAAACAGGTTTTCTGGATGTCCACATCCAGTCCTTCACTTTTACCTGTTATGTGGCATACCACACCTAGTGACCTTTGTTTGTTTATTTACCTGTCTGCAATGTGACTCTGCTCCATGCTGTAAGAGCCTCAGGAGCAGATATGATCTCTTCTGAATTAGCTGAATTCCCAGCACCTGGTACTTTGTCTCACACAGAGTTATCGAACCCTAAGTTTTTTATATTAACAAGTGGCTATTCATCATTATAATAGATACCCCTAGAATTTTGAATGTCTGCTTATTAAGTTGTCTACGCTCTCCACCCTGTCAGGACTTTGAGCACACACACATATGTGCTCGGCATATTTCTCAACCCATGGGGACTGGACTTGAACTCTACTCGACCACTTACGATCTGACTTCCTTTAACCACAAGGGCACAAAGATGGCCCCAGGTGGTTTAGAATACCTAAGGTTTCCCAGCATGGCTTTGTGTCCCTCTAATGATGCTCTTTCGTCCCCTAATCCTCCTTCCCAGAAGTCACCTCTGTACAATGCACTGGAAAAAACATTGATTTTTCTTTTTTTGAATTTTGCCAGAGGGTGCATGCATTTTCAAGGGGAGGAGAGAGAAAGAGAGAGAGAGAGAGAGAGAGAGAGAATGTGCAAAAAGTACCCCAAAGGGAATGTTTATGCTTCAATTTCTTCTCTTTCATCTCTTCCTCCTTTCCGGATTTTGGGTATACACATAAACGTACCCAGTGTGTTTCTCAAGCTTCTGAATCCAGAATTCAAACTGGGCAATCAGTCATGTGGGATCCAGCCACCTTAACAACCATGCCACCAACTGACCTGATGTTGATCTTATTATAATGTTAGAAAAAGACTATCATATATAGACTATATTTATAACCCAACAGGTAATAAATAATAATAATTAATAATTCATTTCACTAACATTCATCTAGTATGAAAATTTTTCTATGACCAAATATGCAGATCAAGTTAAGGTTGCATTTCAAATAACTGATAGAATGAGGAGAGACACATGGGCAGGGGGACGTATCAGAATGGAGAGAGGACAATGTGGGGCATTGGATGGCAAAGCAAAGACAGACACAGAGATCCCAACTTACATCTTAACTTGTCCATGATCTTCCCTCCACACAACGTGGCCAAAGCCATTTTGACAGCAAATACTGAAATTTTACCATGGCCTTCCCTGTTTAATGGTAAGAAAACAAAACAGAACATGATGTCATTTGGAGCACTTCCAATCACAAGGCTTGGCATTTTCTGTTCTGAGGAAATTACAGGATACATAGCTGTGTGCGTTATGTGAACACATCCACTGTAGAAAAGGTTGTGAATGCAATTGGAAACATATTTCTGGAAAACTGTCTATTCAATGTTTCCTTTTTCAGGAGACATCAGAATCTTTTAGTTTATTCTTTGTATATGTCACTTGCTCAAAACATGGCTTGTAGCCAGAGGAATGTGCACTAGCAAACTGTGGATTTAAACAACAGAACGTGCTTTTCACTTTGGGTTTCATAAAATAACTTTGTGCATAGAGATCACACAATATCTGTACTTTTTAAAAAACAAGGCTTCAAAAACATCTTTTTTTTTTTTTTTTTTTTGTCAGAAAATTCCTGAATTTGAGATTAGGATAACTATGGGAACTTCTCTATCACAGTTTTTTCAACCATCATTTCCTTCCCATAGCCAACTGTGGTTATGTGAGATATTTTATTTTTCAAAGAGAACTGGTATTTATTTTAAAGAGGTGAAAGTAAGAGTTTTGTTTAAATCATTCTCTTTCTATCTAAATGACACAAGTGCTGACAAATCCTCATTGATTCAGGAAATGGAACGAACCTATCCTTCATAAAGGGGATATTATAAGAACTATAATGTTTCAGTTAGATGATTTTTCAGCTAGAGTAAACTATTCTTAAATACTTGGGATAAGAAAGCATGTCAAATTAGTAGTTCATTTTTTTTGAAGGCTACTACTCTTAAGACAGACCTGAAAAGTTATTGAACATAATAATATGGCTGAATGATAAATCTGTATTGACAAGGCTTCACATGTAGAATAAATCATTTATATATATAAGATTCATATACCTGATGTGTAAGAAGAATAGATATAATAAATAATTGTATTTTTTGTTCTTTACTAGATTTCAGAGAAGCATCATTTGCTATTCATCTTTGTTGCTGTCATTTTTATCATAATATCTAGAACACCACTAGCCAGAATGCAAAACTAATTGAACCTTATGCTAGTGATTCTTCCATTTCTGAAGAGGTGTGTGAGCGTGTGCGTGTGTGTGGTGTGTGTTTACCTTCTGAGAGAAAGAGATGGGCATCTCTAGCAGGGTCTTCACACTGCAATCCGCCTCTAGTCACAGCTAGCAAGGATCAAAGGTGCAGATGTACGTGCCTCTGGTGTGCACAGGGAGACCTTGGATGCAAATTGGGACTCTCTCCTGCGGTCTCAGCATCGCAGTGTTATATTATTACTGTGCCCTGATGGCTCGTCACTCTCATGTTTATTGCTAAGCTTGAGGACCAGACTTAAAAAAGCATTTATGGGAAATCTCAACCTCATGCCAAACTGAGTGTTTTCAAAATAGAATTCATTATATTTCCAGAGCCTTCCAAAATATGTCAACCAACGCCAGTGCTAGCGTGCTCTTTCTCCTAAAGTTTTTCTTCTGGTTGTTAGAACCAGAGTACCTAATTCTCCAACAATGAATCCTGGGGTGGGGTTCGCTCTTGATTTCTTACTTTTTCTTACTCCACTACCAGCAGAACAAACATTTAGGGATTAAGGGTTGCCTCTTAACTGCATATTGAATCCATCCCCTTCTTTCCATTCCCATGGTTACAGCTCTTAAAAGCTCTTGCTTTAACAGTGTAATAACCTCTAAAATGACTTTTCTGCTTGCACACGCTTATAAATTTGGTCGTAGTTTAAATCCCTCATTGCCTCCTTTCGTCTGCAGGATAAAGTTTTAGCTTTTGCTTATAGCGTATACAGCCATCTCCTCCAGCCTCACCTGCTACCATTACTGTTGCAACAATACCGCAGTCACGCTATTCAGTCCCTTCTGGCCCTTGCCCTTCCTGTCACAGTCTGCTCTCAAGACCCTCTCCCCACCCTTGAAATGATGCTCATTGTCAACATACTTTATGCTCTGGAAACAGGTTTTCTGGATGTCCACATCCAGTCCTTCACTTTTACCTGTTATGTGGCATACCACACCTAGTGACCTTTGTTTGTTTATTTACCTGTCTGCAATGTGACTCTGCTCCATGCTGTAAGAGCCTCAGGAGCAGATATGATCTCTTCTGAATTAGCTGAATTCCCAGCACCTGGTACTTTGTCTCACACAGAGTTATCGAACCCTAAGTTTTTTATATTAACAAGTGGCTATTCATCATTATAATAGATACCCCTAGAATTTTGAATGTCTGCTTATTAAGTTGTCTACTTATTTTAGAGCAGGTAGCTGAAATAGAAATTCAGTGATTTTGTAAAAAACCACCTTATTCAAAATGATTCCATGTCCCCGACATTCCGAATTACAAGGATAACTGCAAGTGTCAAACATTTAACTTCAAGAAGCAATTAGCTTCTTTTGCTAAGCTGAAATATAGTTCCAATAATGAGAACAGGAAATTCCACAAAGTATAGAAGATTAGGAATAATACAGCAATACGATCGTTTTCAAATGCAAGTAAATCGAGGAGCATTACATGGTGCGACTTGAAGAGCAATACACATTTCTTTCAATGATTCAGAGAGAACAATTTAACTCAAGGGAGAGGATCGACCACAGATGACTTCAGAACAGAGTTCTCCAAAGGATGACATGGTGATAGCTCACAGGTGCATTTTAAACCTTAGCTTTTAATGAAGAAGATCATCGGGGGACTGCTGTCCTGCATTGTTCCCGGAAATGGATGATTGATGATATTAAGTCCAATAGTGGTTGTATCAGAGCTATTCTGCCAAATTGACACAATAAATCTAGATAAATCACCCAGTGGAGGGCTGCTGAATGGGAGTTTTACAGGAACCGAAGGGTGAAATTAGGCCACTGGAATCTATTGTTATGCATGTTACTATGCCAGATTGCAAAAGTGACCCCTGTTATCAAGAACTCCAGGGTGTGCAGAGATTTAGATCGTGGTAAGCACACCAATCGTGGGTGACCACAGACCTTGCTTAGGCACTGGATACATTTTTAAGGAGTTTAAGGAACAAATGGAAATGACTGATAATGAAAACGTAAATGCAATTGTTTTAAGGAACTTTTTTAAAGTTGATATAGCAGGATGAAGGAAAAGGCAGAAAAGAGGAAGATTTTCTAAACCTTTGATCATGGTCCACATCAAAGGTCATTACATACAGTCACCTTGGGACTAAAGTCCCTGTTTTGTTGTGACAAAGAATTGGCACTGACACAGAAACTATGGAGTAGGAAGAAGCTGGTGCACCTCAAATGGAGAAATGTAAGAACTGTGTTCACTGGCAACTGCCATGGGTTGGGACAAGCTTGACTTGTGAACAGTCAGTGAAATCTCTGAAGTGCTTGGGAAGCGGAAAGGAAGCTCATGAGGATGGATAACAGGAGGCTCGGGGAAGTGGCGTATGGCTCCAGAGTAGCTACATGGTAAAGCCTCCAGAATAAGGTGGTAGAACTGCACCTATGAAACGCTGGCTGCCAGCCACTCCCAGGAAGCAGACCTGCCAGTGTGTGCTGAGAATGAAACTCACAGATGGTCCCCGATGCTGCAGGCCAAAAGGCTTGGGAATACATGCACATTTTCAAAGGTACATACTAAAGTTGCTTCATAAATCAATGTTTCTTTAGATATTCTATTTCCTTTTATGCTTCATCTTCTCACTCTGAAAATTTTCAAATTGTCCTAGGTGACAAATGACTGGAAATGGAAAAAGGAAAGCACTTACTCTTTGGTTAAAATGTATATGTTGACTGGTAGAGTTTCATTTTTTTAAAAAATTGTGTTTCTTTTATACATTCAATCACTATACCTCACTTAGCTTGTAAAGTGAATTCTTCCAACGTGTATACACTTCACACCAGTCCAGCTGAGGATACTATACACGTTATCATCAACAGACAATAATCCATTTTTGTGTCCCATAAATGTCTATCTTAGAAACCTGGCTAACTTCAAAGTTTGATTTGTCATAATAAAAAGTGAATAACTACCTTTAACCTAGGATGGGTTTTTCCATAACCGTACAAAAAGACACACTGATTTCCTTTAACTAGGAAGTTACTATTTTTAGGGAAACGTTGCAGGAAAGAGAATACCTGCTTTGACAAGAAAGAAAGAAAGCAACAATGATTTTGATAGGTCTGGGATGCTAGACTAATGTTGGAACAGAATGTAAATTTTCTCCAATTTGTCAAGGGAGGTTCCTGTTTAGAGTTACAATATTCCATGATGAATTTCAAGTCATCTAGAGTGAGATTTGCATTCTTAATGATACTATCTGGAACAAGCAGGAGAAATGGTTTAAGAGTACTAAAATCAGAAGCTCCTCTTTCACCAACACATTTCACGAAAGCATTTAGTAAGCATTTTTGATAAACAAAGGCACATCACTCAGATTGCTCTTTCTCACACATTTTGGTGGTTTAATTAACTGAGAGATTTGTCTTCCCCCCTGTGTTTCCATAACATATCTCAATCATAACACATTTCTTTATCTGAAAATTATCTTGCTTGGGAACCAGCACTTAGCGTAATGGCTATGTTGCTGGACTCCCACGTAGTCGACCGTGGTTTGTGTCCCGGACTCGGTGGTTTAAAACTCACGCCAGGCGCGTGTGTGTGCGTGCCCAAGATCCCGAGAGGAGAGTGGAGGAGAAGGGATTGCGGCGTGACCATCCCCCCTGGGGGGTGATTTCTCGCTTTCTGTCTCTATGTCTCTCTCTGTCTGTCTGGCAAGCGCACGCGCCCTATAGTGAAAATCTCTCCAAAAAAAAAAAAATCTTGCTCATAAGTATCAACTCATTTAGTCACTCAATAAATATTTATTGGAATTGTCTCAGAGGTTGAGTATACACAGATGAATAAGATGTGGTTCCCAGCCTCCACTTGTTCATACTCTCCTGGAGAAAGCAGGGACCAGAAAAGCTAATTTTATGTTGCTGGACTCCCACGTAGTCGACCGTGGTTTGTGTCCCGGACTCGGTGGTTTAAAACTCACGCCAGGCGCGTGTGTGTGCGTGCCCAAGATCCCGAGAGGAGAGTGGAGGAGAAGGGATTGCGGCGTGACCATCCCCCCTGGGGGGTGATTTCTCGCTTTCTGTCTCTATGTCTCTCTCTGTCTGTCTGGCAAGCGCACGCGCCCTATAGTGAAAATCTCTCCAAAAAAAAAAAAATCTTGCTCATAAGTATCACTCATTTAGTCACTCAATAAATATTTATTGGAATTGTCTCAGAGGTTGAGTATACACAGATGAATAAGATGTGGTTCCCAGCCTCCACTTGTTCATACTCTCCTGGAGAAAGCAGGGACCAGAAAAGCTAATTTTAATATAACATGCTTTTACATAGGGGATCTCATTTCATTTTGTCTTATCTTACTTATTTATCCCCAATCTTTCATAACATCTAGCACACAGTCAGTTCATAACATCTGTTAATTAAATTAATGAAGGCACAAGTGACAAGAAACTTTCTGATCTGCCACCTAATATTAAAGCTGAAAAATACAAAGAATGTGAGTAAAATGACAATGATTGACTTTAAGGCCTTTAGTATTAGATTAATCAGGTATGTGAGGTTTTGAATTTAGCAGTGACCACATTCATAGTTAATCTTTAAAAAAAAAGATTCCAAATTTATTTATTGATCCATTTATTCATTTATTTTAATTTGACCAGAGAGGGACAGAGTGAGAGAGAGAGAGAGAGAGAGAGAGGCCGGGACTTGAACTGCAGTTGGCCACGTGGGAGTCCAGCACCCTCAACCACCAAGCCACCTGGCCGGCACCACAGTTACTCTTGCACAGTAGAGTTAACCTAGGAATGGGGAGAAACCCCTTATTTGGTCTTGTCATGTCTTTGGACTCCCCACAACATTAGTAAGATATCTTATCATAGAGTTTCTCATCTCCTGGGCCAGGTGAGTTGCCATCAGTTTCTCCAGAATAGAAAGGGCCAATAGTGTTGGAATGTCTCCCATAACCCTCTTGAAATTTTATTTGCCACTCACTCAAAGTAAAGTCTGGCAGCAAATAAGTTACATCAAATACGTTCAATTTATCTACAATTGTGAAAATTCTTGGAAAGTGATTCTCGTTTAGTGGTGTGTGAGAATATTGAATAAAGGATTTTCAACCAGAACAAAATTTTAGTTACTAGGAGAAAGTACTCTATGGACACTGGAACTGAAGATGTGCTAAGGAAAAAAAAATCAGCAAGCTAAATAAAGGCTGATATCTAGTTTTGGCAATATTGATAATAAAAGAAGAGAAGAACGTTTGGTTTTACACACCTCTTCTTTTTCTTTGGTCACCACCCACATGGTTTCACGCATGAACAACACATTCTTTCGGCGCATAGAGAAATGGCTATGTACTTATAGTGCATCTTGAATTATATGTCAGAATCACTTTTAAAACTCACAAGGCAGAGGACTTTGGCAGAGTTCCAGAATCATTTCATATCTACACATTTGAAATAATGCTGTGGACCCTTTCAACGTGTCGGGGGCTCAGCAGTTAGAAAAGCTGTTCAGATGGCTCAGTGAGGGGAGATATGTCTAACAGAAAGGAAAATGCCAGGCTTAAGTATTGTGTATGTAAGGCCATGATAAGTTGGTTTGTAGTTCTGGGTATCTGTCATAAGACTGACTCTTAACTACCATGTAAAACCTGTTCAGTCCAAATATTTCTTTCATATATACTGCTAAATATGTCTAAAGATCCTTTATTGCAAAGGTTAAGAATATGAGTATAATAATAATATCCTATAATAAGCAGGACAAGTCTGCTAGAAAAGTTTAATTCTCATTTTTAAAAATGAAACAGGAGGGCCAGCAGGTGGCGTATTGGTTACCTCACTGGACTCCCACATAGCTGACTGTGGTTTGAGTCCCAGACCCAGTGACTTGAAACTGATGTCAGATGTGTGTGTGTGCATGAATGTCCAAAATCCTGAGAGGAGAATGGAGAAGAAAGGGTTGTAGTGTGGCTACCTCCCCTGGGGAATAATTCTTGCTTTTTCTTTCTCTCGTTCTCTGTATCTCTAGTGAGCACATGTGTCCTATAGCAAAAAAAAAAACAAAAACAAACAAACAAAAAAAAAACAAAAAAAAAAACAAAACTCTATCAAAAAATAAAGAAAAGAAATGGGCCAGCCAGTGGTGAGATGGTTAAGGCAGCTGAATTTAACATGACCAACAGGTCAACGGTGGTTTGAGTCTTGGACCTGAAAACTTGTAAAACAAACCTGGCACATGTGTGTGTGTACCCAAAATCCTGAAGAGGGTGAAATGGGTGAGAAGGGATTGATGCCCCATTAAGGGCACATGCTCTCTCTCTATCTCTTCATCCCTCTCTCTCTTGTTCCCTGTCAAGCACATGCATCCTCTGGCAAATTAAAAAGAAAAGGCAAACAAATAGACAAAAACCAGAAAGCATGAATAGAGCTGAACTGAAACTGATTTCTGAAACAAACTGACATTATTGGCTTCATCTGATATGAAGCTGTATGACCTGAAAATGACTTAATTTTTCTCTCTTGCAGCTCTATCACCTCTTCAACCTGGAAAATTAGAATAATATAGTGTCAAATCAGTTATATTGTTAGCACCCAGAAGATGCTGAGTTCCTCACAGTTATTTTTACCATCATTGTATTATTATTATTATTATTAGAGGATTGCTTTTAAAAATACAGCTTGATCCCTGAAAATACAAAACTCATATAAATTACTGTCCCACTACGATTTTTGAGCAGTGATTAAATATATGAGGAAACACTTTTTGCTCAAAACAAAGCCATCATCATATAATCTATTTTTATAAATAACTATCCTAAGAAGAAAGATTAGAGTGAAAAGAAACAAGATCATTTTTTAAGTTGTTCCTGGTGTTTCCAGGAAGTAGGAAGAAAGTAAGAGAAGTACGCTGAAGTGTTCTGTGAAAAGAGGATCACTCACATGAGTACCCAGGAATATTTCATTTTCTTCTCTAAGAAGCAGAAGCAACAGAGGGTGTGAGTCTAGGTGATGGCAAAGTTGAACTTGCTGGTCTTGGCATATTGGAGATTAAGGAGGACTTAATCTCCCAAAAAGAATGAAATGAAAGTGACCAGAGCTAAGAAAGATCAGTCTTTGATTTCCATTCACTGATTCATTATGCTAGACATGGTCCCAGTGCCATGCAAAGGAGTAAGAATAAGACAGTCCCACACACAATACAGCAGCTTGTGGGGGGTTGTCACACAGACAGATGGACGCACACCGTGAGAGCAGAATCAACTGCAGTGAACAGTGGGACCTGGGGAAAGGTGATCAACTTGGCCGTGACAGGCGAAGGGCTTTATAGACTGTCGGAGTTTGTGACTACACCTCTTGAGAAGGCCGTACATTCTAGACTTTTAGGAATTATTTATATCCTGTAACTTTCTGCCATGTGGTTTTCCTTAGAGTTGATCTCTGTTTCCTACATAATAATCATAGTAACAATGGTAAAAGAACACTTCAAAGAGGTGTTTTTCCTTCCCTGGGATATGGACAAAAGGTGAGACACAAAGCCGCTGCCAGTTTGTTAGTAGATTCTGAAGGAGAGAGTCTTAGGTGGGGTGCTTCTGGCAGCACAGAAGGGAAGGTGGCAGGCCCATTTCTGGGGTGCTTAGAAGCAAAGAGACAAAAGGAAGAGAGTGACTCAAGCGCTGGCTATTTCCTAATGTATCTTCCTCCTTTTCTGCCCCGATCCCATATTCTGACATCTCTTTTATTCTTCACAGGCACACTGATTTGTTTCCTAGGGACCCTAGAAAAGATAGCTTAGAAGTTGGTTGGTAAGGGGCCAGCAGGAAGGCAAACAAATAGACAAAAACCAGAAAGCATGAATAGAGCTGAACTGAAACTGATTTCTGAAACAAACTGACATTATTGGCTTCATCTGATATGAAGCTGTATGACCTGAAAATGACTTAATTTTTCTCTCTTGCAGCTCTATCACCTCTTCAACCTGGAAAATTAGAATAATATAGTGTCAAATCAGTTATATTGTTAGCACCCAGAAGATGCTGAGTTCCTCACAGTTATTTTTACCATCATTGTATTATTATTATTATTATTAGAGGATTGCTTTTAAAAATACAGCTTGATCCCTGAAAATACAAAACTCATATAAATTACTGTCCCACTACGATTTTTGAGCAGTGATTAAATATATGAGGAAACACTTTTTGCTCAAAACAAAGCCATCATCATATAATCTATTTTTATAAATAACTATCCTAAGAAGAAAGATTAGAGTGAAAAGAAACAAGATCATTTTTTAAGTTGTTCCTGGTGTTTCCAGGAAGTAGGAAGAAAGTAAGAGAAGTACGCTGAAGTGTTCTGTGAAAAGAGGATCACTCACATGAGTACCCAGGAATATTTCATTTTCTTCTCTAAGAAGCAGAAGCAACAGAGGGTGTGAGTCTAGGTGATGGCAAAGTTGAACTTGCTGGTCTTGGCATATTGGAGATTAAGGAGGACTTAATCTCCCAAAAAGAATGAAATGAAAGTGACCAGAGCTAAGAAAGATCAGTCTTTGATTTCCATTCACTGATTCATTATGCTAGACATGGTCCCAGTGCCATGCAAAGGAGTAAGAATAAGACAGTCCCACACACAATACAGCAGCTTGTGGGGGGTTGTCACACAGACAGATGGACGCACACCGTGAGAGCAGAATCAACTGCAGTGAACAGTGGGACCTGGGGAAAGGTGATCAACTTGGCCGTGACAGGCGAAGGGCTTTATAGACTGTCGGAGTTTGTGACTACACCTCTTGAGAAGGCCGTACATTCTAGACTTTTAGGAATTATTTATATCCTGTAACTTTCTGCCATGTGGTTTTCCTTAGAGTTGATCTCTGTTTCCTACATAATAATCATAGTAACAATGGTAAAAGAACACTTCAAAGAGGTGTTTTTCCTTCCCTGGGATATGGACAAAAGGTGAGACACAAAGCCGCTGCCAGTTTGTTAGTAGATTCTGAAGGAGAGAGTCTTAGGTGGGGTGCTTCTGGCAGCACAGAAGGGAAGGTGGCAGGCCCATTTCTGGGGTGCTTAGAAGCAAAGAGACAAAAGGAAGAGAGTGACTCAAGCGCTGGCTATTTCCTAATGTATCTTCCTCCTTTTCTGCCCCGATCCCATATTCTGACATCTCTTTTATTCTTCACAGGCACACTGATTTGTTTCCTAGGGACCCTAGAAAAGATAGCTTAGAAGTTGGTTGGTAAGGGGCCAGCAGGTAGTTGGTGGTTAAGGCACTGGACTCCCAAATGGCCAACTGTGGTTTAAGTCCTGGACCTGACCTGGTGACTTGCTTTCTCAGTTTGCATCTTTCTCTCTCTCTCTCTGGTCAAATTAAATAATAAATAACCAATGAAATGAAATAAAAATACTTCATTTTAAATTTGACTTTTATGTATGTATGTATTTATTTATTTTAATTTGACCAGAGAGGGACAGAGTGAGAGAATGAGAGAGAGAGAGAGGAGAGAGAGAGAGAGAGGAAAAGGAGAGAGAGAGAGAAAGTGAGAAAGCAAGCTGTCATGGTTGACCGTGTGGGAGTCTAGTGCCCTTAGCCACCACACCATCTGTTGGCCCCATAAAAATAATTCTTTTAAAAAAGAGGTTGGCTGGTAATTACTCACTAGTTTACCCTCTTCCAGGGACACAGCCATTTTTAGAAGAAAAGTCAGGAAGAACAAAAATCTTCTCGACCTGAGAGACTGCTGCTTCAGAGACAGAATGGGGAACATAAGCAGACGTCACTGGGTCAGATTTTACTTCCTAACACTCTACAAATCATCTTACACACGTCACTATATGTCATGTCTCCTAAGAACAGAGAACAGAGAACAGAGAAACCTTGCAATCAGAAGATTAATTACAGCCAGTGGCAAACATCCTCTCATGAGAACTGAGATCCAGAGTTTGGTGGGGAAGAGAGGAGAGTGCTGTTTTTGAGGAACTATGGCTGTTGTAAGGGGGGTCTGGTATGACCAGGTGAAGTGGACTTTGATCTTCATTTCAAGTCAACATTTTCTTGGCAGAGTCCAACTGGCTCGGTCTGGTGAATTTTAAGGTACAAATTCTTAGTCTTCATCGATTTAAATCACTATACTGTCTTTTTTTTTTTTTTTTGGAGAGATTTTCACTGTAGGGCGCGTGCGCTTGCCAGACAGACAGAGAGAGACATAGAGACAGAAAGCGAGAAATCACCCCCCAGGGGGGATGGTCACACCGCAATCCCTTCTCCTCCATTCTCCTCTCGGGATCTTGGGCACGCACGCACACGCGCCCGGCGTGAGTTTTAAGCCACCGGGTCCGGGACACGAACCACGGTTGACTACGTGGGAGTCCAGCGACATAGCCATTACGCCAACTGCTGGTTCCCAAAAAATCGTGCACTTGCCGAGAGAGACAGAGAGAGAGAGAGAGAGAGAGAGTGAGATGGACTCGATGCCGCAATCCTCCAGCCTCCATAGGTTTTAGCCATAGGGCGGGCACCACCACACAACATAGCCATTACACTAACTACTGGCTCCTTTTTCTTTTTTGGTATGTCCATTTAAAATACAGCAAATGGGAATCCTGTAATGTTTTGGTGATTCTACAACAGCAAAAGCACATCCATCTTTTACAAGTATCAGGCTCATTCATATCTAACAAAAATAGATTCCTTTAAACAGTCTCTGCTGTAAGGTTGGTGGTGGTGAGTTACAGCTGACTTCCATACTAGATTTCATTTGGATAAATTAGAGTTTATTACAATAGGGAATAGAGTCAAACATTCCTTTTATTCTAGTTTCTCTTCTCATATTCACTTCAAATTACATTTTCAGTTGGTTACCCTTCCTCATGATTTATATTTCACATATGAAATTTCCAAAGCCATCAGATTTTCAGTTCACAAATCAGTAGAACCACCTATACTCACTTGCTATATCAGAGGAGATAAAGTAGAAGTATATGCAGACTATGGTGTCTATGAAGACAAGTTTCTAAATCGACTACAATGACATTATTGAAAGTACACATCTGGAGTCTTTCCATCTGTAAGAAGATGAGGTGCCAAACAAACATTTGTTTCTGAACATTTGTGTGAACTGTTCATTACCTTGGAGGTAATGCATCAGTCTTGAAATGACTCAGCTACATTATCAATAACTATTTAGAAATCATTTATAGCATTATATTTTGAAATTATCTTTTAATACTTCCAAACAAAAGTGGAATGTCGGGACCAGCAGTTAGCGTAATGGCTATGTCGCTGGACTCCCATGTAGTCGACAGCGGTTTGCGTCCTGAACCCGGTGGCTTAAAACACACTGGGCGCGTGTGTGTGCATGCCCAAAATCCTGAGAGGAGAACAGAGGAGAAGGGATTGCGGTGTGGCCATCACCCCTGGGGGGTGATTTCTCGCTTTCTGTCTCTCTGTCTCTTTCTGTCTGTCTGGCGAGCACATGCGCCCTATAGTCTTTAGTCTTTAATTAACACCGAATGGAATTATGCTAAAAAAAAAAAAAAAAAAAAAAGTGAAATGTCTAATTCTATTAGTTCAAGTCTTATATATTTCACATAGCTTCCCCTTCCTTATTATTTTATTTTTTCAGTTTTTTTTCCATATGTTACATGTATGTGCTTACTGGAGGGAGACAGAGAGAGGGAAAGTGAGAAATAACCCCCCTGAGTGGATGGCCATGCTGCAATCCATTCTTCATTCTCCTTCTGGGATTTTAGGCATGCATGCACATGCATCCAGCATGATTTTCAAGCCTCCAGGTCCGGGACTGGAACCATGGTCAACCATGTGGTAGTCTAGCACCTTAACCACCACACGTAATCTACTGGTCTCCATCCCTTTCCTTATTTTTAATATAGCTCTGTTTCTGTATTTCTGGAGTAAGTGCAAATTATTCTTTAGCTTTGATTTCTATAAATCTTACAGTAATGCTTCAGGATTTAGTGGAAAATTATATTTGTCTTTTAATGTTTTCTATTGTTACACTTAGAACAATTAAATTCCCTGAAGTCTTAAGTGGCAAGTTTAAAAGCCACCATGCTCTTGCTAAGGGACCAAAACA
>NW_006159775.1:2025564-2029819 GCF_000334495.1 Tupaia belangeri chinensis
TGCCGTTACAGAATTTCCATGGCCTGGTTCCATTTGGCTGTCTGTCATGTAGAACCACAGCTCTCTCTACCTGCTTACCTCCTGGTTGCCATTAGCAATTAGTCCAGAGCAGTACATCTAGTTCTGAAGTCTGCACAGACAGAGCAAAGAATCTACTAAGCTGGGCTGCTTGCTATAAAATTGTTTATTTCAACTTAAGAAGTTCTCAAAATATAAACATCATGGAGACAAAAAGGCAAAGGATAAAACTAAGTCAAAATAATTCTGTTACCATTCTACAGATTGCAAAATGACAGTGGGTGACATTGATGAATAGCATAATAGCATTAGCCTGGCTAAAACATCTATACTGCTTGAGTAAATACTCCCGAGGACTGGACAGACAATGAGACTAAGCAAAATCTTCTAAGGGTCTTAAAATGTGATTGCTGAATGGTCAGGTTAGTCATTTTCCTTGTTTACATTCAAACCAAGTAGTAAAAGTAGAGGTGGTGATATTGTGTTCAACTAGAGGCTATCGGCAAAGTCCTGTTAAAATATCATTCAGGGTAGTATTTTTTTTTTTTTTCCATTTCATGAGGCTGCCACATATACCTTGAAAAAGAAAACTTAGCTGAATACCCAAGTCCCCACTCTGCAGCTAACACGCTGTCAGGCATTGGACAAGAGAAAATCTCTTTGTGCTTCAGTTCCTTCATCTGTAAAATGAGAGATTTGGATGAACAGTCTTTAAGAGTTCAGCCAGCTCTGAAATTTTCTGATTCTACAAGGGGAAATTAAATGATAATGAGGCTGGGTTTCAACTGTGGTGTGTGGAAAGCACTGCATTGTTTTATGGTGGCATATCATGGAACAGTCCATGTAAAGCAGGCCCTGGTTACTTCGACAAGGCTAGTTGAGAGTTCTTCCCTGTTTGCTTGAGGGTCTTGTTATGACACCTCAGAAACACTGTCTTAGACAATTTGCAAAGAAGAGAGTTAAAAACATGCTTCCACTTCACGCTTCATTAAATTGCTGCACAGTCCTGCCATCACGTAACACTCTCAAGCATCCACAGTTTCTAAGAAGCGTGGGATGAATTAGATAAAGGTCAGTCTATAAAATACAATTGTCTTCAAATTCTTATGCACCATCTTACTTTCTAATAGTTCCCACAGCCTTTAAGATTGATATTAAACACACGAAGACTTTATTGACATAAGAATCTGGTGCAAAAAGAGAAAAGACATAGCTGCTTGAGAAAATTATTTGGGTAAAAGACCAGGCAGGACAATAAGGGATAGTATAAACCAAATATATAGAGAGTAACAGATATTGAGACGGAGCTTACGGATCGAAAGCTGCAAGCAGGAAATTAAGCAGAAGGCTGATGGACTGCTCCACGTGGATTTGGTGAGTGGTTGGCATTCGTTTGTTGAGCTGGTAGAAGATGGTGGAGAGTACGGCCTCCAAGCGGGCCACATTGAGTTCTGTGTTTGGGTCCAGGTTGTTCAGAGCATTTTCCCGCAGTGCTTCTATGACGTTCCAAATGTCCACCAGGTGCACTACAATTAGAGCAGAGTCAACACATCAGCCTGAAGTGCATGGAAAGGTGATTGTAATTGTCCATATCCATCTGCCCTGCTTTTTCCAGGCTATGAACAGGCTTCAGTATGTGGTCATCTCTTGTAGGGGTTGACGTAAGTACACATACATAGAACATGAGCTCTAAGACTTGATTACAATATATAGTAGCAAGGAGAAGATTTACTCAACACTCCAGCACATAGTTATTTCTAATCTTTGGAATGACCCTTAAAATACAAGTATTATTCCCATGTAAGAAAACTGAGGATCAGGGAAGTCAACTGACAAATGTAAAGTCACAGGCCAGTCAAAGACAAAACTAGCCTTCGCATCTGTCTGTCTAGTTTAAAAGTAATTTTTCACGGCACATACTGACCCCCTCAAGAAGAACAGACTGAGCCAGCTCTGTGACCTGAAGGTTAAGGCAGATAGATCCCACATGGCTAATTGCATAGTTCAAGTCCTAGACCTGGCAGACTTAGAAACACTTCACGTGCACATGCATTCATGCCCAAAATCCTGAAGGGAGGAAGAGATAGAGAAGGGATTTGGTGTGACCATTCCTTATGGAGGCTGGTTTCTCTTCTCCCTCTCTCTCTGGTGAGCACACACATCCTCTAGAAGAAAACAAACAAACAAAAAGAACAAAACAACAGAAATAGACCAACATTTTACTTTAATTCTTTGTGCTCCTCAGTCTCTATCCTGAGAGAGGTCTGCAGTGACCACTCTGGGCTTTTCCGTACATGAAAAGGGAGGTACCTGCCTTTCCTAGGAATAAGGAAGGGCAGAGAAAGAATATCTGTATGTACCAGGGTTTCTGAGATTAAGTCCTTCATTCACTAAGGGAGGAATTGAAAAGACAAGGATAAGGACTGGGAGTTTTAGAAGAACTAGTTGGAGGGAAGGTGAAGATTGAAGATGCAAAATCTTTAGCATAAGACCCTGAAGGCCCAAGGCAATCTGTACAGACTTTCTTAGAACCAAATTAGGCATAAAAAAACCCCAAAAGCTCATAACTGGCTCTCATAATGAACTTTTTAATACATTTGAGACCTAAGAGATAAGTGGATTCTGCAAATCTTCAAGCTAACAAAAACAGGTTATATACAACTTTCAATGCATCCTCCCTCTGGATGTTTGCTGTTATTACTATTTAAAAAAAAAAAGAATTATTTTATTTAACTTTATTTATTTATTTATTTTTATTTTGCCAAAGAGGGACAGTGTGTGTGTGTGTGTGAGAGAGACAGAGAGACAGAGAGATACAGAGAGAGAAAGTGAGAAAGCAAGACACCAGGTCTGGGACTTGAACTGTGATCGGCCATGAGGTAGTCCAGTTCCCTTAACCACCATACCACCTGCTGGCCCCCTGTTATTACTCTTAAGAATTATAGTCATGAGTCACTTAATGATGGGGATGTATGCCATGAGGTGATTGTGTTATTGTGTGACTGTCATAAAGTGCACTTACACAAATCTGCATAGTATAGCTCTTTACACACCTAGGCTGTATGGTGCTTGACCTCCAGGAGCACTGGACTTAGAGTCTAATAACTGCAGTCTAAAATCTGGTTCTACTAGACACGTATAACCTCTTAGCCTCTAAGACTCAAAGCTTCACTTAAGTGAAAAAATGCAGAAAGTAAAAAGTGGTAGTTTCACCAATGGTACACAGCAGATAATTTATTAAATATGAATAAATGAATAATATAAAACCAGCCAAAGGAAATAATATAAATCATGTCATCCTGTATCAATAAATTTATTGGTATGTCTCTGATATGAGGCAGATGAGTACAAATCAGTGACTAACTGAAATCATTTAGTATTTTAAAATGCTAGACAACAAGGAAGCTATTTGTACTATTAGCACGATTTATTCAATTTTTTCAACTTAGCAAGTAAGGCACTCCTAGGGAAATAGCATTTATTAATGGAGTTTATTTATTTAAATTCTGGAGAGCAATGGCTAGGAATCCTGTAGTTATTTCCTCTTTATTTGATCTATGAATGCTGTGAATCTAGTCATTGGGGATAGGTCTGGGTTTGGGGGACAAAGAAAGCAGAATGATGAGATCTGGCCTATGTGGCTGGTCTTGTGTCTAGGTGACCACGGGAAGCAGGCTACGGACTTATTCTCACCTGGTTCATGGCTGTGAATCACGTGAAACAGGTATCTGAGGATAAGAGAAGGGACTTGATTTTGAGCAGAGAAGGGAGATGGCTAAAAAGGAAATGGCTGCTGGTGGGGGGAGAGAATTTGGATGCTTACAAAGGGCACAGGAAATCCTCTCGCCAAGAGGTGGATCATGAAGGTCCGTGGGCAGGACCATCATCTTGCAGGTCCCAAGGAGAGGCCAACATGCCCAGATGGAAGTCATGCAGGTACCACACCTCAGCTCACACAGTCTACATAGTCTACATTCTACTACTTTCTCTCCCAAACTTGCTTGCTCTGGTGCTTCCTTCCCTGGTGGATGGTGCCTCTCCTCTGTCTCCCTGCCCCAGATGGAGTGTGAATTCAATTCCTGGTCTTTATTAGTATCACATCCTATTAAGAACCAAGGCTCCTCAATGCCACCTCAATCTCTCCATGCCCATGTTGTGGCCACCACCGAATTCTATCATCAATGCCCTCACCGTATCTCTCACTGGTTGACTGTTCCTCCTGTCCTCATGCTTTCCC
>NW_006159775.1:2029835-2030337 GCF_000334495.1 Tupaia belangeri chinensis
TTTCCCTACTCTGGTTCTTTCTATACATGGCAGGCATTGTGATATTTCTGAACTTCAAATCAGTTATGTCACTGGTATGTGCCAAGTCCTTTAACATCTTTTTTTTATTAATTTGAAATCAAACACAGCTCGCAAAGGTTTTGTGTTGTTTTAATTTTATCGGCCCCTTCTCATCTATACCACATTCTATCATACATCAGTGTGAATACAACTTTACCACTTCTTCAAAGACGTTCTTGTGGATCTCCTGACTCCAGATTTTGTACCTTTCTTAAGTGCCTCTGCAGAACTCGGTTCTCCCACATCATAGCATTTATTGGGCTCTCTCGTGTGGATCAGTTGGTTATTCATTTCCTGCTCTGTGCTGTACGTGCTGCAGAAAAGACTACGTCTGTTGTGATAGCTGTCACACCCCTGGTACCTGTCACAATGCCTTACATGTCATGAGAGACTAATAAATATCTGCTGGCTAAGTGAGTGAATGACAAAAAAATGACTCCAC
>NW_006159775.1:2030368-2055106 GCF_000334495.1 Tupaia belangeri chinensis
AAGAGGGTTTTCTAAGGATGCATTTGACTTCTAAAGAGACAATAAGGTATAGTCATGAAAGACATTAAGGAGAAAAATAGAGAAGCAAGACATTTATGGAACATTGAATGAATTGTTATCTGTTGATAATGTGTACAGTATCCGCTACTGGACTGGTGTAAAGTGTATTCACATTGTGAAAATTCACTTTATAAGCTAAGGGATGTGTAGTGATTGTATAAAAGAAATTAAAATAAAATATGCTAATTAAAAAAATATACAGGTATTGGTTTGAATCCTGTATACATTACTGGTCAAGTTCCTTCATCTTAGAAAAATGGGGCTGATAATAGTACCTGCCCTCAGGTGCTATTCCTTACTATGCCAATTAGATAAGATCATGCCTGTAAGACAAATAGAACAGGGCATGCCATGCAGAAAATAACACTTGCTAATTATTATGCCAGGTAAAATATCTAGAAATGATATGGAGGGCATGAAGAAAGTATACTCCATATTTGTTTCCCTAAGTATACTCCATATTTGTTTCCCTAGACAGTCAAGGTTCCAGTGTAAGAAGAGTAAAGCACTAGTTCTTGCTGTCAGAGTAGATCATTATAAATGACTGAAATAAAGCTAATTTTCACAATTCTGTGTAAAACTGGTAGGGACTCACTGGGAAACAATACAGACGTGCTTCCTGTCACAGGGAGTTAACAGGCTGGTTGGGACACAAACGTGACTCCCAACATTACACACAGATGATCTGAATTTATGACGTGCTGTGACATACAGCGTGGGATGATGATAGGGTCGTGGTGGGACCAGGAGCACAGAAGGGGCTGGAGAACCACTGCAGCCATGACAAGGATTTTGGTCTTTAGGTTGAGTATAAAGACACAGGTTTTGAGAAGAGTGACATGGTTACAAATGTGGCTTTAAAATATCATTTCTGCCTTTAAGGGAAAAAAGGAATTAAGATGGGGTAGGAAGGCAGTGGGAAGTAGCAGCAGCCTAATGTTTTGGTTCATTTTCGGCATTTTTGCATAGAGGGGAGGTACATGCAGAAACAAAGCCCTGTGTAATCACATGCTTTTTACTGCTTATTTTCCAAGGAAGGCGCAGCAGAAAGGATACAGATTTTCTCATTGCAAAGATTAAGGTTTCAATACCTCTACTAATAACTGTAAAACTGGGCTAGTAAGGAACTGGCCTTTCATGTGATCACCTGTGGTTTGAGCTTCGAACCTGGTGGCTTGAAACTCATGCTGGGTGTGCCCAAAATTCCGAGAGGAGAATGAAGGGATTGCAGCATGGCTAATCCCCCTGGAGGGTGTTTTCTCTCTCTGTCTCTGGCAAGCACATGCATCCTGTAGCAAATATCTTTTAAAAATAAAACAAAACCTGGGCAAGTCATTTCACTTCTGTAAGTGGTGTTAGTCCTTTTTCTTTTCTATTTTTTTAAATGAGGGAACTAGTATCATATAGAGGAAGTTGCAGTGGGGCTAAAAGAGAAAATGTATTTGCAAATGCTGATCACATCTTTGAGTCTGAAACTAAGTTTTAGCTCAGTTTCCCTTATCCAATAAACCAATCAACATGATTTTGATAATATGTCATGTGGATGATATAAAAACAAAAGCACATTTCAGCCACAAAATCAGATACTTATTCAATTTAGTTGTCACAAATTCTGAATTGGTAGGCTCATGTTAACCTTATGATATGGATAAGTGGGAACCTAGGAAAGTGAGAAAGGCCCCCTTTGATAAAAGTTTCATGTAAACTTTCTTTAAAGCCTATTTATTTATTTGCCAAAGCATGTGCTGGCCAGAGAGAGACAGAAAGGGAGGAAAAAGCATCGTCCAGTGGGGTATAATTATACTGCAATCCCTTCTCTGTTTCTCCATCCTGTCAGGATTTGGGACATGCATGCATATGTGCCTGGCATGTTTTCCAAGCTGCTGGGGCAGTGGAAGGTGAAATCACAGCACAGAGGGTGCAGGATCCTGAACAGTGCCTGGGTTCTGACTGGTTCCCCCTACTGGCTACCCACAGGACCTTGGGCAAGTCATTGACTTCCGTGTTAGTTTTCTCATCTGTAGAATGAGGACATTAGTAACTTCTTCATTACAGGGTTATTTCGGGTGACAAATGAGGTAATCCACAAAAATCACTTCACATAACGCTTAGTGCATAAGCATTCAATATGTATTATTATTATAGAGAATAAGTCTTTTGCTTATTTAAGTAGAGACATTGAAAAATGCTAAATTGACATTTATTAAGAATTTATTAAGTCTTTTAAAAGTCTGACAGTTGTGTAAATATGTTACTTATTGTCGTGCTATTAAATCATTTTAGACAAGGAGGGTATTCATTTAGTTTGTGTAATAGTATTTATAAACCACTAGATGGCACTGTGCATATTTTACTTAATAGCTGTCAAGCTTTAACTGTTCATGACAGAGCACCTGCTGCTAGGTACAGGTGATAGGAAGAGGGTCTCCCTCATCTATACTACTGCATATATATTATATTCGTACGCTGGGTAAGACCATGGTTTGCATAATGAAATTCCTTAGTTAACATTAACCATATCAAAAAAAAAAAACAAAGCGTATTCTTAAACTAATATGCAATATTGCATAGAATTTTTAAAGTTCATTTATTTCCAAGAAATAGAAAGACATAGAAAAAGAGACAAGCACCTTTAACAGGGTCTCATACTGCAGTCCCCTGGCCCCCTCTCCTTCCGTCCCCTGCCACCAGCTTTCTTAGCCAGCCAGGATCATGGGTGGCTGAGCCTGGCATGGGAAGGCCGACCAGGGAACCAAACTCACACTCTTCCACGTGGACCCAGCATTACTGCTGTATCATTGAGTTGACCTATCTCAAGATATCTTAGAGTGTTGGTTTTAGACATTAATTAATAATATTATGATTTTATTTTTTACTAATAAATGGAAATAAACCAAGCTTCAATCATTTGCTATAAATCCAGGCAATCTCATGTAGAAAAGTGATAGATTGTGGGTGGGAAGGAGAGTTAAAGAAAGAGAGGAGTTTATTGATCTTAAGAAATGCCTCTCATCTGTCGGTGTCTTATACTATTTTAATAGGAGTAGAGTCCTTAGTCCACAATTAGAGATAACTTAAATAAAAGTATTCCTGGGAAAAAAATGCTAAAATGACAAACCCAGCATACCTAGAGATAAAGGATTGATGTTATAAACACTATTAAAAGTGAAATGGGTAAAATATGGAAAGAAAATGCAAAAAGGGTAAGAATATGGAAAAAAATCAATTTCAGGATTTAGTCTATTTCATGGTTTTGTACATGTTCAGCCTTTCCTGAACCTCATTATAGAGTCTGGGTCCAGGTCACTGACTCTAAGCATGATATTCTTTCTCTAAAGCACTTCAAGTACTCCTCAAAATTCTCAAACCAAGATGTGAACACTTCCTGATTCCAATATTTAAAATAGTGGGAAAGGAGGTTGACAAAACTTCCCAGGTGATTCTGATAACCACTGATTGGTGAACTTTTTTTTTTTTCCCCTATAGGGTGTGTACACTCACCAGAAAGACAGAGAGAGACAGTTAACTTCAGGTAATGTTATGCAGAACTTACATGTTGGGGGGACTAGAGCTATGAAGCAAGTAAATGCATTGAGCATGCGAGAGCAATGCATTTTCCCTTATTTTATTTTAATGTATTTAATTGACAAAAATTGTATATATTCAAGTTGCAAAACATGATGATTTGATATGCATGGTAATCAATACACAATGTACACATGTATCTTTTTTTTAAAGTAAAAAACCAGCTTGGAGATCGTCAGCTTAAATACAAGTGTGTCTTCATTTGTCCAAGACAAAAAAATAACATCCAGCTTTTTTATTTGACAGGTGTTCTGAGAAATGATAAACATGTAAATTGAAAAAAACACTTTAAACTGTAAAGCACTCTAGAAATTTTAGGTATTCCTATTATTTTTTCATTCTTAATTTTGACAGAAAATAGAGAGGCATTAAAAGTTACTGTTATATTCGGGTAGGATTATAAACTCCCTTTCCCTCCAAATTGTTTTAATTCTTTGCTCTACTCTGTCAATTATAAGGATATTTGTCCCTTCCCAGAAGCTTTATTCTATAGCTCCAGGTTTGTTTTCCTCTTAACAGGCAATACGATGTTATAAACCCACTGCGATTACAGTTTAGTTCAATTTTTAATAAAATGTTTATGTTGAGATTCAGAGAGCTTCGGCTCATGACCAAAAAGAATATTCCAACACAGCACTACTTAACATACTGACAGCAGTGACATACAGGAAAAGATTGACATAACGCTTGCACGTGCACAGTTGGGAAAGACAGTGAGAAAGGAGATTCCATAATCGTTTCAAAGAAATTACATCCAACCACTAATTTTTTAAGAATCTACAATGCTTTATGGTTGATGTTATTGCTGATTAAACAAGAAAGGAGAGCCTGACCAGAAGAGAGATGGTAATTACTGTAGGAGAGACACATTTAAATGTCTAACTGAATAGCGGTACAAGGCACTGTGTCACCAACAGCGCACAGACACAGCTCAGATTTTTTTTTTTTTTTTGAAAGTGTTAGAGGAGCTCAAAATACAGGGACCCTATCATGAGGTAAAAACTCTGGAAAAGTTTAGAGAAGATGGAAGGTGTAAGTTGATTCCTGAAGCACAAAGGAAGGACATAAATGGAGATGAAGACAGGAGGACATTCCACGAAGAGGATCCAGTGATCAAAGGCACAGAGAGGGAGACGGTGTGTTCAGATTTTGTATGGACCAGACTAGACCAGAGGAGTGTGTGTGTGTGTGTGTGTGTGTGTGGGGGGAGGGGGAGGATAGCTTGCAGGAATCCATAAGTGAGCACTCTTTGCTAATTTGTCAGTGAGCAAAATGCCTTTATTTCTGTATTTATTTATTTTTACGTTTTATTGAAAGTTTGCATCTTGGGACGTTTAATGCTAAGTTTCATTTTCAAACTGCCATGAGAGCTAATTCATATCCCCACCTGTAGCCAACGAATCTGGTGATGGAAACCTGGAGTGTTCTACAGAGCAGGGAGCCAAACTATGGTATCTGACCCCACAGGTCCTGAGTATGGCCAAAGCATCCCTAGGTTTAAGCTGCACTGTAGGTGATTTAGATAGTAAAGTTAGAGGTCCTATGCTATGGAGCATTTTTAAAGGGTGGAATTAGACAGGAGATGGGAAGAATAAGACATTCATGCTCATTAAATTCAGAGGAATTTAATTAAAAGACATCACAAAAATCCTGGGAATACTGTGGTCAAGAAAACCAAGTGCGGGACCAGCAGCACCTGGGGGGTGATTTCTCGCTTTCTGTCTCTCTGTCTCTCTCTGTCTTTCTGGTGAGCACACGTGCTCTATAGCAAAAACCACTAAAATAAATAAATAAATGAATAAAAGAAGAAGAAGAAGAAGAAAAAGAAGAAGAAGAAGAAGAAGAAGAAGAAGAAGAAGAAGAAAAAGAAGAAGAAGAAGAAGAAGAAGAAGAAGAAGAAAACCAAGTGCAAAGTAGCCAGTTGTTGAGATTTTTCAGACACACAATTTATTTTTATGTCTTTTATTCAGGCCTCTTGTTATGAAAAAAAAGTGTTAGGAATAAAGAATTCTATTAAATGGTTTGCTTAGCTTGAAGATATTAGTTATTGCTCACATTAACTAAATATGGAATTCAGAAAGAAAATGTTAATAGAACCAGCAGACGGTGTAATGGTTACCTCACTGAAATCCCATGCAATTGACTGTGGTTTGAGTCCTGGACCGGGAGGCTTAAAACTCACGCAGGGTGCATGTGCCTGCGTGCCCAAGATCTTGAGAAGAAAATGGAGGAGAGGGGATTGTAGTGTGACCATTCCCCCAGAGGTGATTTTTCTCTTTCTGTCTCTCTGTCTCTCCAGTGTGTACATGTGCCCTACAGCAAAACTCTCTCTCTAAGAAAAAAGTTAGTAAAAGCACAATTTTCACATTTGCTTTCCATTAGTGAGGATGAGTTATACTTTCCTAAAATGCAAACCCAAACAACACCTGGGTAGCTCACCAAATTTTTTTGTTATGCTGCCAATCTCAACATCTTTCTTGCTTCTAAGATATGTTTTCCACAACAAGAGAGTTCTCTTTGCTGAGAATCCTTTAAGAGAAGCATCGTATCTTACAAAGATAACATTTTATTTCCACTTTAATTTCCTGGTTAAGGTGATACGATAAATCCTCACAGAAAGGTCTATGACACATTTTTGGTGTGAAATCAAATCAAATATCATGGCAAGCCTCAAAGGCCCTGGCAGTACATTACTGCCTGTTACAAAGGAAAATAAAAGTATTCAGTGTCCCTGAAATTGTGTTTGTAGAGCAGCATCGTTATTCAAAATGAGGCATAATAATTGTTGGCTCAATAATTGTCATACCATAAAATAAATTTAACTGAATTCAACTGAACAAGCATTTATTAAGCCTATTATTTTTGAGATATTGTACCAAGGACTAATGAAAAGAAGTGAAGGTAAAAGAAAAGAAAGATCTGAATGATAACTAATTTCTTACTGTCAGTGTTTAACTTTCTTCAGAATATATATTATAACTTTAGAAGCAAGCTAGTATTTTTGTCTCCTATAGGTAGTCATTTTATATTGGGCTTTTAGACTTCACTGGGTAACTTTCTATAGGTTTCTCTAATGTAGTCTTATCATTCTCTACATTCTAGTGCTCTCCTTGTTGGCAATAAATCCAAACTTATCTCCAGTTTTATCCCCTGTCTATTTATCCTAAGAAATATTATAAGGAGTATATCTCTAAAGTAAAGGAAATCAGTATGTTATAAATATAATGAGGGTCATAAAAGTGATGACACATTTTCCTAGGAAAAAATGAGTCATGACTTCACAATATTTGTATCCAATGTTGATTGCAATCCTACTCATAATAGCTAAGATATAGCATCAACCTAAGTGCCCATCAACAAACAAAAGGATAAAGAATATGTATTGTACATATACAATGGAATACTGGTTAGCAATGAAAAGGATGAAATCCTGTCATTTAAGTAAAATGGGCAAGCCTGGAGGGCATTATGTTAAGTGAAACAAGCTAGGCGCCGAAAAGGAAATACCCGTGTTCTCACTCACATGTGAAAATTGAAAAAATGACCTCATAGAAGTAGGGAGTTGAGAAATGACTATTATAGGCTGTGAAAAATGGGGAAGAAGGTGAGCATAGAGGGATATTGATTAATAGAAACAAAATTACAGTTAAGAGGAATAATATCTAGTTTTATAAAATACAGTAGGGAGATTATAGTAAAAAACGTTTACTGCATTTCTCAAAATAGCCAAAACAGGATTTTGAATATTTCCAACACAAAGTAATCCCAAGCGGTTGAAAGGATGAGTATACTAATCACCCTGATTTAATCATACACATTGTATTCATGTGCTAGAAAATCACATTGCACTCCCAAATATGTGCAATTATTGTATGGCAATAAAAATAATAAAAAGAAATATAAGACTCAGCTCTGGCCACGGCTCTCCGTTGCCTGTTGTGTAAAACCGAAGGTGTGTTAAGCATAAACATTAATGTTTGGGCTACTCCAATCTACTAATCTCTATCTTTCATCTCCTACTATTCTTCAGTTTTTTTTCTAAGAGTTTAATTAATGTTCCAGCCATACTGGACTTCTTACAATTCCAGAATATGCCCTGAGTTCCTTATATGTTCCTTTCCTCTGTCTGCCGCCTCCTTCAAGTGTGCCCTTTAATCCATCATCCTTCGTGGTATTAAATACAGGCACATCCCCTAGGAAGCTCCTTCTGCTACTTCGGGTACTCCACTTGTTGCTCCAGAGCCCTTCACACACTCATCCTGTACCATTTAAATATATAATTAATTGTCTTTGTGCAGTGAAAGTAAATAGTGGAATAGATAATAGAAATGCATTCCATTCACCCATTCAGAAAACAGCTATAGCTCAGCTTCCTGCACAGAAAATTGCAAGGGGATTAGGGCTAACATTTAGGATGAAGAGACCTGAAGGTGGATCATCAGTAGCACAGCCTACTTACGGGTCTCTTGCCTGAGACCTTCCATACATCAATACAGTATAAAGAATATGAGAAGTGTATCTTTTGTTAGAAAAAAAAATCTGTAAAAGTCAATGGAATAGATTCTGTGGTCTATTACACAACATGTGACTATAACTAACAACAAAGAATTGGTCATTTCAAAATGGCTACAGGAGTAGATTTCAAATGTTCTCATACAAAGAAACAATAAATATTGAGTCCTCAGGAAAATCATGACAAATTTTGGCACAGAAAAGCAAAAATACATTGTGAGGGGATGTATGTATTAATCAGTCTATTTGAATCCATGTATCATATATACACATATATGCATATTCTAACAGTGTATACATGTATACTAATATAATATTACTATTTGTCAAGTAATTTTTAAAAAAATTATGAAGTTGACATAGTGATGAGGAACCTTGAATACTGAAAGTTGAGGTACACAGTGAGCAGGGTTTCAGACCCATTGCCTATCTTTCCAAATGCTCTTGGCTGTGTCTTTCTTAAGCCCCTGCAAAAGTCGACCATCATGACATAGATTTTAATCAGGTAGGTGCAGCGAAAACAGACAGTAGTTGGCCTCAGGATTGCTGCATATCTTTGGTGTCTCAGCATGAACATCTGGAACCTACCTAGCACTCACTCATGTGCAGTCCAGAAATGGAGTGTTAAATCCTGTAGGTGAGCCTTGATCAGCCCAGACCAAGCTTCTTTTCTAGCAGAAGCTCCACTTTTGTCCCCTGGCTCCACAACTCTGGTCTGCATTTCACAGGGTTGCTTAGAACTTCCTGCACTGTCTATTGACTTTCTTCCCTTCCCTGCTCTAGTTGTGTTCTGGGCTAATTTTCTTAGTGAGCTGCTTCCACGCAAGCCTTGAATTGGGGTTTACTTTCTGGGGAAACACAGGCTAAAACTCAAATTCTACCAAGACCTTGTTGAATCTTTCCCAAATAATAAATGAAAAGAAAAGAAAATGATGATTATGATCATGTTCAAAACAGGTTCAGATTCCATTTGGCTCTCTCTCTCTCTCATATATATTAATTTTGTAGCAGGCTTAGTATTCCATGTGCTTGCCTCAGTATTCCAGTTATTTTTTTGATGACAAGGCTTTACAGAGATTTTTAGGATGGCAACTCTGTTTACTATGACACTTGGTTAATATTTGGAAGCTAGAAGATGGGCTCTTTATATGATTTTATCTGGTATTTACTCAAGGGAAATCACTTATATTGTGCTAAGGGAAAAGAGTTTTATAATAATTCCTGATAGACAAGGAGATAAAGAAGAATTCCTGTCTTCAAACCATGAATTGTTAAAATAGTTCCAGATTTAATATATTTCAATATACTATGGATATACTTGATTTTTAATAAACCACTATGATTATAAGTAAAATTTTTTTTCCTTTTAGGAAATAATAGTTGGCTCAGGGGATGGATAGGCTAGATGTCAGTTTATACAACTAAGTTTTAAAGTGTATCTAGCCACCAAGTCTGGGACTTGAACCATGGTTGACCATGTGGGAACCCAGTGACAGTACATTTGAAAGTCATTAAATCGGAAGTATTCTGAGAAATAGAACACATTCTTTAGATCCTAATCTTGAGGTTATTCTATTACTTATTTGTATACTTAGCAATATTACTATCTAGAAAAAAACTAAATTAATCTGAAGATCTCAGACTATATATTTTTTCTTATGCTACTCCAGGTGAGTATTTTTCTCTTTTAAAGGCAAATGACAACACCAAGAGCCAGCATCATCTGATTGACAGAAATATAAGTGTTTGTGCACATACATTGATACATCATTGTTGATTCTTGAGAAAGATATATATATATATATGGAGAGAGAGAGAGAGAGAGAGAGAGAGAGAGAAAGAAAAGGAGAAACATTGGTAGACATTCCAGACTTTCAGCTTTGTTGTGATTGCCTAGCATTTTGAAAATGCACAAATTGCACAGATCAAACCAAGCAAAGACTGAAACAGGACTGGGACATTTGAGTAATAGAAAAAAAAAAGGTAAAAAGTGGGTGTAGGCTAGAACAAAAGCTAGGGGAGTTATCAGATAACTTCCTCTAATTGGAAACAATATTCTATGTACATATCAGGTTTCTTATGATCATCTTCAAGCTCCTTAAGTGAAGTTCTGAGTCTGTATCATCTCCCTGTTCCTTAAAATGCTCAGAAGGATGTCTTATATAGAGTCATTACTCCATAAACACTTCCATCTGCAGATGAACACAGATTTAGTGGATGCTGTGTGTGAGACCCTGTGGAGCATGTAAACAGTGACAAGATACAAATCTTTTTTTTGGAGAGGTTTTTTGCTATAGGGCACATGCACTCACCAGACAGAGACAGAGAAACAAAAAGCGAGAAATTACCCCCCGGGGGGATGGTCACGTGGCAATCCCTTCTCCTCCATTCTCCTCCTGGGATCTTGGGCACGCACGCACATGCGCCTGGAGTGAGTTTAAGCCACAGGGTCTGGGACTCGAACCACGGTTGACTACATGGGAGCCCAGTGACATAGCCATTATGCTAACTGCTAGTCCCAAGACACAAATCTTATTGTCTTGACTTATTTTTCTCAAAGCACTCTCTCTTAACTGAAATTATTGTATTATTTGCTAGAATGCAAGCTCCATGAGGGCAGGTGTTTTATTTCTCTTTTGTTCACTTCTCTGCCAACAGAGTAGTGGCACATAGAGAGTAAGTCATATATATTTGCTGAATTATATAAATCATATTTTCTTGGTAGAATAAAGCTTTTATTTTACAACAGAAATCATCGACAAACAGGATGTTTTTTGTTATTTATTTATTTATTTTTAGTTTTCCGTTAAGAAAGTGTTTTGTTTGTTTGTTTTTGTTTTGTTTGGTTTGGTTTTGGTTTTTAGTACCATAACTATGACTTAACCATGCAGTTGACTCTTGGTGGCCATCCCCAGACAGAAAAAAATAGCTGAGACATTTTCAGGATATTGTATATTAAAAAATTGATAGATAGAAAATCTTTATTTGGGATGATAAAAACCAAATTCTGAAAATTGATAGTGATGTTGCTTAAATAACATTGAGAATGTGTTTAATAACACTTAACTTGTGCACTTAAAAATGGTTAAAATGGTCAATTTTATTTTTGTGTATTTCAACACAATTAAAAAAATAATTTTATTTATTCTTGCATTTATTTTAATTTCACTAGAGCAAGGGAAAATCAGAAAGGAAGCCACCAGGGCCAGGACTCGACCTGTGGTTGGCCATGTGGGAGTGTCCAGTGCCTTAACCACCGGACCACCCGCTGACCCCTCAACACAACTTTTTAAAAAAGCCCTGGGCACATTTAGGTAAAGACATACAGAACTATCTAAAACAAGAGTAAAGTGGAGACAATGAATGCCTCTCAACTTTATACTTACATAATAAAAAATTCAACTGTCTTTTCAAAAGCACATTGTTTGAATACATAGCTATTGCTTTTTAGATAGTAAAGTGACTTGTCTGGATATTTATGTTTTTATAGTTTAACATTATCGCCTCTGCCCATCTTCTATGAAAACTTATATATATATCGAGTTTTAGAGCAACTTCCTTAAATTTCAGATTCTGAAGTCTCTCAAATAACTTAGAAAAATGAAATGCCAACCTGCTTGTTGGTCCTTCTGTGTCTGTGAAACCTCACAGATCCACAAGACTTTCTCGATGGGCATTTGTTGTATGGCCTTCCTGTCACAAGTTCAATAGCTAGGCTTCTTATCGCAGCTGTCATTCCCTCACAAACATGGGGACAAGGGTTAAGAATCCTCATGGGGAGAAAATACAAAGTTGAAATATTTAACATCATGCAAGAAGAGAACAGAATTAGGGGTGCTGGGCATTGAGGTAAACCTAGAAGATATATTTTTTTATAGCTAAATACTTTTTTCTTCTTGAAATACAACATTGACGACATCACACTAAGCAGTTGTATTTTATTGTATTTTATTCATTTAAAATGAATAGATATTAAACCATATACTGTCTTTGATATCATTTGCTTGTTCAAGAGCGTCTCCCTGGTGGTCTCAAAAAGTTCATTGACTGGGACCAGCAGTTAGCATAATGGCTATGTCGCTGGACTCCCATGTAGCCAACTGCGGTTTGAGTCCCAGACCCAGTGGCTTAAACTCACGCCGCGCACGTGTGCATGCATGCCCAAGATCACAAGAGGAGAATGGAGGAGAAGGGATTGCGGTGTGGCCATCCCCCCCTGGGGGGGTGATTTCTTGCTTTCTGTCTCTCTGTCTCTCTCTGTCTGTCTGGCGAGTGCATGCACCCTATAGTGAAAAACCCTCCAAAAAAAAAAAAAAAAAAAAAAAAAAAGAAGAAAAAGAAAAAGTTCATTGATTTATTTAGGAAGTATGTAATGAAGACTTATTATGTGCTACGTATATAAGTCAGACAGTAAACTTTGCCCCCAAAAGCCTACATTTGAGTTGGGGGTGAATAATAAACACAACAACTAGGTAGATTATATAGCATAGAGTATGTAGAATGTAGTAAGTACTTCACAAAAAAGAAAGAGAAACAGTAGGACGTGAGGGACGGGAATTGGAATATTAAATGGGATTGTCAAGGTAGAGCCCGCACTGAGAAGATGACAAGTGAGCAAAGACTTGAAGAAGGTGAGGAAATCAGTTCAGCTGGAGGGAACAGCCAGTGCTAAGACCTTATGATGGGCACATGCTTGGTATATTTCCAGGAGACCAAGTATGGTTGGAGCAGAGTGACCAGGTAGGAGAGAGGGCAGTGATGAGGCCAGAGCAAAATCGAGGCTAGATCATGTGCTTGTGTGAGGGGTTAACTGGGGCATTTCCAGGACTCTGCTTCTACCATGAGAGAAATGGTAGAGCTATTGCAGGGCTTTGAGCAGAGGACTGACAAGAACCAATTCAGGTTTAAAGGTCTGAGAGTGAATAACTTTGCTGTGTGGTAAAAAATATTCATATTGAACATGTTATTTCCTCCTGTCTGGCTTCTCAGTGTTTGAACTTGTTATTCTGACCTGTTGGCTTTTGACTTCTGTCTCCCAACCTCTTTGTTCTTGATTTTGTCTCCCTGATCAGATCCTGTCTTTAGGTCTTTCTTTCTCCACTTGGATGACAAGGGACTTGGAAGCTTGAGATGGAAAATGCTTGCAGTAAACCACACTGAACCTTGTGAGCTCTGCAAAACCAGTTTCTACCTGCCTCCTAATCCTATGGTGTTATCCATTCTAGTCCTTCTTTGAAGTTCATACCAAAGTAAATGCCTGCTTCTCTTACACACATCTTAGCATTCTTCTTTCTGGAGTGCGGGTCCATGCTTTATTGTGTAGATAAGAGGTGCATTAGTTTTATATTGCCGTATACCAAATAACTACGATTTAGAAGCCTAAAACAATATCCTTTTATTAATGCAAAGTGCAATAGAAGAATAGCTGCATGACTGGGTTCTCTGCTCAGTGTATTACAAAAGTCAAATAAAGGTGTTGGTTGAGCTGTTACTTAGAAGCTTTGCTGAAAATTCACTTCCGAGTCTACTGTTTTGATACCAAAATTCAGTTCTTTGTGGTGGGAGGACTGAAGTCTCTATTTCCTGGCTGGCTGTAAGCTGAGGCATCTCTCAACATCTAGAAACTGACCATGTGACGTCCTCCATCTTACAGCCAGCAAAGGCATGCCAAATGTGATTAGTTCTTCAAATTCTGACTTTCTCTTCTACTGCTAGCTAACGAAAATTCTCTGCTTAATTTTAAAAGCTTCATATGATTAGGTTAGACAATCTCCCTACTTTAAGGTCAACTGTGTAGTTTAATGTTGCTTAATCCCAGAAGCAGATTTGATCAAAATCACAGTTCTAAGGATTATACACAGGATTTCCCAGAGGAAGGAAACCACTCTTTTAGACTATAAGCCAGATGTTTTGGACCAGATATTTGCAATCAGTACAGAATTATGTGAATTAATTTGAGGGCTATCTAGAAAGTATAACTGATGAGACTTTATGCATGACTCAATTTGGGTTAGGAGAAGAGGTCAAAGAGGAATCTCAGATGCGTAACTTGGGTAACTGGATGGGTCTTCATACCATTCACCGAGGAAGCAAGCTCTCCTTTAAGAGGGTTCTTAGAACAAATCTTCCACTGTTTGTGTTTTCACCAGTTTCTCTTATTTGTTTAGTTTAGAGAGAGATTTTTATTATAGGGCAGGTACACTCTCCAGAGAGACAGAGACAGAAAGAGAAAGTGTGAAATTGTCCTCCTGGGCAGATGGCCACATCACAGTCTCTTCTCCATACTCCTCTTGGGACCTTGGACATGCACACACATATGCCTGGCATGATTTTCAAGCCACCAGACCTGTGACTTGATCTGTGGTTGGTCATGTGGAAGTCAGCACCTGAACCACTATGCCACCTGCTGGCTCCTCTTTTTTTTTTTTTTTTTTTCCAATTTTGAACACTCGTTTTCTATCATCTCCACCAGGCTAGAGTAATATAATGGGAGAAAAAAATTCACTATTGCCCAAGAGACATAATGAAGTATATCTATATATAAATCAACATGGGGGGTGATTTCTCTCGCTTTCTGTCTCTATGTCTCTCTCTGTCTGGCGAGCGCACGCACCCTATAGTGAAAATACACAAATCATGAAGGATTTCTGACTGCTTCCCTTCACTCATACTTTTTCTGCCATGATCTAGAATACGATTTGGCATGCAGTAAGTGCTCAGTCCCTATTTGTTCAATGAATAAATAAATGAGTCATTGCTAATAACAAAGAGTTAATGATGCCTCAATGCAGAGTGAACCAAGGAGATATCAGGAATGACCTTCCTGCAGAATCCCAGCTGTGGTTGGGTAGGACGAGCTGTTCTCCCAAACCTTTCCTCCTGTTTTCTGTTTCTTCTCAATGTGTGCTGGCACCCCAAGATCCTGGGAGACAGGCTGAAGGAGAACACCTTCTGGACACCCTCATTGCTTTGCTGACTGGCCCTAGGCCAGTTGGGCAGTCTTCCAAGAACAGAACTTGGCAGGCCATAAGAGAAAGGCCACTGAATCTTGCCTTGGCACCTGTTAGATGAGGGTAAGGATGCTTGAAATGCATTCCTCTGTTTGCATCCCTCGTTCCCAACTCACTGGGCATTTAAAGATGATGCTCTTTCCTAAATTGTGAAAGTAAAAGTGCTTAGTTGGCACAGCTTCCAGGTATAATGCAGAAGCTGAAGAATGTATTGTGTGTTATATCCAGATGCCTAGCAACAAGACTCCAGGCACCAGCTTAGTTCTCAGCTTGTGCAATGGCGGCAGCTCGAAGACATAAATCTTCCAGGGTTCTCCAAAACCAAAAGTATGAACAAGAAAACAAAATCTTTAAGATCTTAACAACAAAAATAATGAAAGGGAAGACACGGTTTTCATTAAATCCATATCCTCATCATCAAGACTTCACATTCACAGCTTTTATCTACCAGAGCTTTGCTCTGATTAAGGAAAGACAATCCTGCCCTAGGCCCAGGGTGTCCAAAGAGGAAGTTTTTCCATTGTCACATTACACAGGCTTCTTCAATGGGTTTGTTTATGTTCTGCTGCCACCTCCACCTTCCCCACAGGGACTTTTTTGGGAACATTGTATTCTAGCTCAATGCACTTTTCTTTATTCTAAACAAGTATCTGGAATGACTCAACATCAGAAATAAAAATATGTATCAAAAAACATTTTCAATACTGCAAACAAAGACAATTGTGCTCCAAGGCTTAGTCATCTGCCACTCACTTTGCTAACGGTGAATCTTTCTCTGACTTCCTTGACTAGGAAGAGTCCTTCTGTCCTCCTCTTTCAAACATATTTATTTTTTGGTTCTTTTTCTCCTGCCAGAATTTTTTACCGTAAACATTATTTTTATTCCCAAATTTCATACATCATTATCTAGAAAATACAAATATCTCTATTCATGAGCAGTGTGGTAAACAGTCCTAAGATTCTTGGCCCTTGGTGTTACATAACGTCTCTCAAACACTAACCTGATCACCGCTGTGAAGGAATCTTGAAGATGAATTTATCATCTCCAATTTCTTAACCCTAAAACCTGGAGGTATCTGCATGAACCTGGCACAAATACATTAGTCCCTTAAAAGTAAAGAGTTTTCCCTGGCCGGCCACAGTAGGAGAAATCAGACACACACTTTAGCTGGCCCGCAAAAAGAAGCAAACGCCGGTGACCTGAATACACTTCTGGGGCCATATGGCAAGGAATATGGGAAGCTCTAGGAACTGAATATAACCCCCAGCTGACAGTCAGCAAGGAAATGGGAACCATAATCCTATGACCACGAGGGAATGAATTCTGTCAACAACCAGTGCGCTTGGTACAGGACCCTGAACTCCTTATGAGAACCATGGCCTCAGCCAGCACTTGGATTTCAGTTCAGTGTGACACCGCATTGAGAATTCAACCACACCACATTGGATTTCTGACATACAGAAACTGTGAGATAGTAAATCTGTGCTGTTTAGAGATGCTAAGTTTTTGATAATTTACTATGCAACAGTGGAAAATTGGTATAGGCAGCTAAACATCTGTATACTTAAAAATAGTGGTTATGTTGCTAGACTCTTACATGGCCAACCAAAATTTGAGTCCTTGACCTGGTGGCTTAAAACTCATGCGAGTTGTGGTACCAGCAGTTGGCATAATGGCTACATTGCTGGACTCCCATGGAGTCAACTGCGTTCAAGTCCTGGATCTGGTGGCTTAGACTCATGCTGGGAGTGTGTGCGTGCCCAAGATCCTGAGAGGAGAATGGAGGAAAAGGGATTGCGACATGGCCATCGCCCCATCGCTTTCTGTCTCTGTCCTTCTGGCGAGCACATGCACCTTATACCAAAACCTCTCAAAAAACAAAACAAAACAAAACAAAACCTATGCCAGTTGTGTGTGCATGCATGTCTAAGATTCTGGAAAGAGAAGGGAGGTGAAGGGATTATGGTGTGGCCATCCTCCCTAGGGCGTGATTTCTCACTTTCTTTCTCTAGTTAAGCGCATACAGCCTAAGGTAAAAACCTCTCTAAAAAAATAAGTAAACTGAAGCAGGGAAGATGAATATACTAACATACTAGCTTAAAGGAAAATGAATGGTATTTTAGTATTTACTACAAAGAACACATCTCAAAGCTATTTTGGCCACAAAGAGCTAGTTGTCTTCTGTTTACTTGGCTGATGAAAAATGAATCTAGTGGAACATAATCATTCACTCATCAGAAAATACTTATTCAGGACCTACATTTTAAATAGTACTCAACTGGATTAATTTTGCAGTGATACACATTTAGGTAAAAGGTAACTGCACATATTTATTTATAGGAAATCCTAAAAGAGGTTTAGAGACATGAAAATAGGAAAAAAAGTATGTGCTTTCACTTAAATTATACTTAAATAGAAGATATTTTAAAAATATTTAATTTACTAGAGGATCAATTTTTTTTTGAGAGCAATTTTTGCGATAGGGCATTTAAGCTTGCCAGAGACACAGAGGGAGAGACAGAGAGACACAAGGCGAGAAATCACCACCCATGGGAGACAGCCATGATGAAATCTTTTCTCCTCTATTCCCCTCTGGGTATTTGAGGCACGCACACACACGCACTCAGTGTGAGTTTCAAGCTGCAGGGTCTGGGACTCAAACCACAGTCAGCCATGGTGGAGTCCAGCAATATAACATTATGCCATCTGCTGGTCATGTGGAAGATGAATATTTTGAGAAATGCCCACAGTTCAACTATAATTACAGAACTTTCACCTGTATTCCTTTCATATGAATTTTAATTGCATTTTAGTTGACTGACCAGAGGAAAATTCAGGCTTTAACTAGCAGGACTACAAAGAAGTGCAATGTTAGTTGTGGCTCTTGAGTTTTGTTCCCGCTATTAAACAGGCAATTCGATATTTCTGATATGTTTCTCTCGTCACCTTTTGCTGTTTGTCAACTTGAGGCAGAATTTCATTTACTCTAAAGAAATTTCTGAAAAATAGATTTGGTAACAGTATAGATATTTGGAGCATTAACCACATGTCAATGCTGACTGGGGAAATAATGTTCTAAGAGAAGACAGTTATTTGTTTAAAATAAAGGCTGAGATGCCATTTTGCACATGCTTATAAATAATTTATGGGTTATTTACTTTTATAGAGGAGTTACTAAAAAATCTGGAAGAGATATTATCATAGGACAAGCATAGATACCATAAACTATGAGAGGGGAGTGGCTAGTAGGGGAGTGGGAGGGGCTTGGGGCAGAAACACTTGATGCTAGACTGTATAGTTCTCTGTTGACAATGACCTATGTGATTATATCCTTGATTTGATTGTCACATGCTGCATACATACCTTGAAAAACATATTATGTGCTGCAGAGATGTGTAAGGATCAAATGTAAATAAGAAATCATAAAAAAAATCTGTAAGTTAAAGAGAAATCTATTAATTAGAAAGGAGTACTTGGAATATTACTTGTATTCTCCATTCTGTCCTGTTCCTCCTAGAATATAAAATAACAATATAGTGTCCTTTATTTGTAGAGACATTCATTCCTTCATTCTATTGGGGGAATGACTAGTTATGTTATGGAAGGGAAGGGCATGACAAAGTTCAATGATGAATGACAAGAGGAAGAATCAATTTGAAAAACTGATCCTATGGAGAAAATTAAAGTATTGAGAAGTTTTTTAATCTAAAAATAAATAAATAAATAAATAAAGGATGGCCTTCTTGCAATTCTTATGGCAGGCATTGATACATGATCTCTTGTGAACCAAGAGATAATCAAGGATGTCATGCAGCTGCATAAATAAAAAGAGAGAAAAAGAATTTCCACAACATTGCTATAGATGAAATTAAATGTCTAATAATTGAGTATGTTAGTTTTTAGCTAGAGGGTGTCTGCACTTGCCAGAGAGAGAGACAGAGACAGAGAGGCAGCAAGATAAAGAGAGAGGGGCAGGGAAAAAGCATCTGCCTCTCCCCCACCCCCACCCCATGGTGCAAGGTCATGCCCAGCAATCCCTTCTCAATTTCTCCACCATTCTGGGATTTTGGGCATGCCTGACATATGCCAGATGTGTTTCTCAAGTCACTAGGTCCAGGACTTGAACTGTGCTATTGTCCATGTGGGATCCAGCTGCCTTAACCAGCACCTCATTGGATGACCAGAGTACACTTTTTAAAAATGTTGGTCTACCAAGATGAATGGATTATTTTTTTGGAAGATAAAATTTTGCTTAATTGGGATTATAAGTGAACGTTCTCTATGATCAAATCAATTACAAAGATCCATCTATAAAAACTTTTCTTAGTTTACAGTTTATACAAAAATAGCTGCTGGGCCACATTTAGTTGAAGGGCACATTTTTCTGGCTTCCCATTTTAGAAAAATTTTAGAACACTAAGAACTGGTTATTTTTAGCATCCATCAGGAATTGCATCAAAGGAATGAATGTGACTATTAGGTGAGGATCCTCCACTGGATATGGGAAGCCATAAACAGAGTGGGCAAGGGTCATGGGGAATTAACTAAAACTCATATATTCCATGCTGTATCCAGACAATATTTATTTTTTCTAGGTGATGACCTTTCAAGTGCCAGTTTTCATAGTCTTAACCCATTATATAGTTTTAAAATTTGGTTTTGTTACTATATAAAATAAATTTTACCTGTAAATAGGTCTAGACCTAAAACTAAACAATCTTGTTCTCAGTTAATATACATTGATTTCTATGAAGTAAATACTATAATGGGTTTTTGTTATCATCTAAGTTTGTTGCCCCTCTCCCCAAATTGATATGTATGCATATAGTACTTCTGCTTAACACTTCTGATTATGGTAGAAACAATGTTAAAAAGAAGTTTAATTTAGCAGAACATTCAAAATATGCTTCTTCCTTGAGTCTTAATTTTATCTAGTTTATGTAGAATGAGATACTGATTCTCGTCTTAAAAGTCTATAAATTTTATAAGGTACATTAGAAAGCAAATAAGACTTCTCTGCTCAATGTCTATTGGGTTTTGAGTCACAGCACAGATGACTCTTCTTCTAGGAAAGCTCTCCCAGTGGCCCCCTCTTCCAGTCAGGGTGCTGCCTCCTAGGTCTCCCACACACTTGGTACATATTCCTATCATCACACCTCTACACAAATGTATGTGTGTGTGTGTGTGTGTGTGTATATATATATATATATATATATATACACACACACACATAATTTTTTTTTCTGGAGAGATTTTGCTATAGGGTGCATGCGCTCACTGGAGAGACAGAGAGAAACATAGAGAAAGAAAGTGAGAAATCACCGCCTCCCCCAGGGAGGATGGCTGTGCTACAATCCCTTCTCCTCCATTCTCTCAGAATTTTGAGCACACATGCACACATGCCCAGCATGAGTTTTAAGTCGCTGGATCCAAGACTTGAACTGTAGTTGACTATGTGGGAGTTCAGTGATGTAACCATTACACCATCTGCTGGTCCCAATATATGTTTTAAAGTCCATCTATTCAAATAACTTTTGAGCAGTTTTGCAATTTGTTTACTAGAACTCTAACCTTGGTACATAACACAGTGCCAGACATATGCTAGGATCTCATATATATTATACTTACTGAATTAAGTAAGTATAAGTACTGACTACCCCATTGAGGGGTCACCAGACAGGAAAGTAGGCTCTATTTTCAGTCATCAATGAATTCTCATCCCCTGTTCTTACTTGCTGTTTTTCAAGAAGGTCAGTATGACTGAGATACAGTTTTGGATCTCAGATGAGGATGAGGACCAGTAACGAACAGGTAAAGGAATAGGAGATGCACAGGATGAGGAAATGGTCTTTCTCAGAGAGCAGGAGGAATGAAATAAGGCCAGTGGGTTGCTGGAGCACACCACTCGGGGACAGTATTGTGTGTATGCTTTATAATGTTGGCAGCAAGGTTACTAAATTACTGTGAGATTGTTTTCTCATTCTTTCCTTTTTCCTGTCCTTCTTCTGTCTTTCCACCCTCCTTCTCTTTCTTCATTCCTTCCCTTCTTCCTCCCTTCCTTTCCTCCTTCGTGATTTTTTCTATCCTACCATTTTGTAGTCTTTTTGGAAATCCTTAGCTCTACTGAAAGGAGCCTAAGGGAGGCCATGCTTGGCAAAGCTCTTAAAGGAACAAAACTCTCACCTCTACTCTTTACTCTTCCCTCAATTTTAAGAGCCCTTGGGATAAGAATATGAAAGAATTCTATTACTTTTCTTTGGAGATTACTCCTTATATTTTTTTAATGTAGATAATGGGGTTGATAGAGATGGTGGAGCTTTTCTGCATGAGTCCATTTTCCTGGACCCTTAATACCAGTACTGGAAGGATGTTTTATTGACACATCAATATTCAGGACTACAATACAGCCATAAATTCTTGAAGTGCTTTTTAATCACTGTTCTTGTGGACTGGTTTTGCTTCCTGTGAGGAGTCAAAATACATATTTGATGTTTGACCAACTTGTATTTTTTCTCATTTCTTTTCCTGCCCTGAATTTTAGCCCCAGTTTTAGCCACTGGGCCTGGAAAATAAGCTGTAGAACAACTTGAGGAATAAACACACACTGCCCATTGGCATAGGCAGGATTAGCCGGGAGCCTAGACACCTGGGGTTGGGGTGCTGGCCCAGGACTCTGGGAAACGTCTGCTGGAGACTCTGGGTAGGTAGATGTGTGGGATGACTGATTTCTTCACTCCCCAAGAGTTCCATTTCCATGCCAGTTATTCAAGAACTGTTGGTACATACTCAAGAGAACATTATGGTTTTCCTTTTTAATAATTCATCCAGCACTAATTAGAAAAGTGAGAACACTTTAAAATTTTTAACAGCAGCCAATTATCAAGAAAAAAATGTTTATACAGATGAACTATAAAGCAATATTTTCTAAGAGAAAGCAAATGTGGTCATATGATTGAAGTGTTGACCCAGCAGAAATGTAAAACCACATTTTTTATTAGTGATCCAGCCTGATGGTTACATTTTAAAGTTTGAAAAAAAGCTGAAGCAATTTCTTTTAAGCATTATCTCTACGCTTACACTGGTTTGATATAGAAAAATGTGTTAATGTTCTCATATAAAGGGCTAGTAGGGCATTTTCAGAGAGCAATTTATATGCATTCCACAAGCTTGTAAACTTATAAAGGAAATGCATTTAAAAGGAGACTTTACTATGTGACAGTTTATAAGGTTCTTGGGAACCATTTTGATGGATCTGCATATACAGTACCAAAGTTAGAGGAAAAAAAAAGAACATCCACCCAGATGAAACTATTCCAAGTCTTCAAAAAGTTCAAGGAAAATGCATAATATGCAAAAACTATTCATGAACTTTGAACTGTTTTGTACCAAAATAAACTTGTATTTTAATTCTATTTTTCTATAAACTTTTTAAAGTACCTTCATATCGACATCTCGAGGCTCATCCACTTCAATACTTTAACTTATTTTTAGAGGTTTTTGCCTTAGGGTGGGTGCACTCACCAGAGAGACAGAGACAGTGAGAAGAAAAGTGAGAAATCACTCCCCCCAGGAGTGATGGCCATGCCACAATTGCTTCTCTTTTATTCTTCTCCCAGGATCTTAGACACGCATGCACACACACCCAGTGTGATTTTCAGGTCATTGGGTCTGGGACTTGAACAGCAACTGGCCATGTGGGAGTCTAGCAATGTAACCACTATACCATCTGCTGGCCCTCATATCAATACTTTAGTAGTGAAGAGTAACTCAGACTTCAGAATTACTTACAAACAGTGTGTATACCACTAGTGTATCATAATGTACTTTTGATTGTTGTGTAAACTTATTTTACCAATCCTTGTAGAAAATCCTAGTTTTTATAAACTTAGTAACAAATCTAAAATATGAGATTTATCAAAGCAATTAGTCCAAACAGCTGGCATACTTACGATTGCATTTCTTCTGAACAAACCTAAGCTTGCATGCTGTTCTGTAGGTAGAGAGTCGAATGCGATCCAGATCTTGAGCCCCTGTTGGGGGAGAAAGCACATATATGATATGTCATGTGTGGGGAAAGGATTTTATAATGTTTATAAATAAGACAATGATGATGTAATCCATATACCTAGTTTGATTTTGTTTTTATCAATATATAAATATAGCCTTAAGACTTGAGATGGTTTTAGGACACATGTATTTAGGGCACAAAAGAGCACATATATCCATATATCCAATACTGAGACCAGATTGTCAACCATGTCTTTCCACCCAGGAATACATCCCTGTTGTGTTTGCTATTTCTGAGAACAATCTGCTCAAGATCTGACTTATGCAGGTATTGGGTTGTCAGAAAAGTTATATTTTTTCTATGCAAAAATGCATCATGACTTTTATGACAACCCAATAGATGATATCAGATATGCTCATCAAATAATCATTTAAAATACATTATTAATGGCCATTAGAATGTGACTATTCAGTGGCCACACACTGAATATTGTATATCTTGTCTGTGTGACCTATGCCAATGACTTTGACATGTCTTAGCTTTCTCATCTGGATGACGAGGATTATGATAACAATAGTTTTATTTCATAGACTCTTTGTAAGGATAAATGAGTGACGATACCTATAGCACTTAGAACACTGCCTGGCACATAGTGATGCATAAATGTTCATTATTATTACTACTATCTTCCTACAGTCCTCCTTGTCAACTTCAGAGGAGACTTGTTTCTAAAAACAACCTCTACTTTTTCTTATACTGTGACTTCCCGTTCCTTCCTAACACGGAGAGCATATTACCCATATTTTTGAACTACTTTCCTTTCCCACGCTTCCACTCAAGAATCCAGCATAGCTGCTGATGCCCAGAGCACGAGCTCTGCATGCTCCATTCAGAATCCAAGCCCCGCTGCACGCTGTCTCCATTGTAACCTGCTGAAAACTGAACAGTATTCCTCACCACATCCTCCCACAGGATCTCTGCTCCACTTGGCCAGTCTCTTCACAGTCACCTACAGACGAACTGTTAGTTATATCAACATCTGAATTCCTAGTGTTCCTCCTGTCTTTTATTTGCTTCTAAATATTTGACTTTCTTTAAGTCCACATTTATGATTTATAATAAGTATAATGACACATAGCTATATTTTGACATGTATTGAACTTTCTCTTTACCAGTGGTACATCAGTGAAATGTGCTATATAAATGTGTCAAAATATAATACAGTAACAAGCAAAGAAACTAGCCTGGAAGCAATCATATTTGAAGGCCAACTAATTGGTTACCAGCAGTTAGTGTAATGGCTATGTCGCTGGACTCCCACGTAGTCGACCGCGGTTCGCGTCCCGAACCCAGTGGCTTAAAACTCACGCCGGGCACGTGTGCGTGTGTGCCCAGATCCCGAGAGGAGAATGGAGGAGAAGGGATTGTGGCGTGACCATCCCCTCTGGGGGGGTGATTTCTCGCTTTCTGTCTCTATGTCTCTGTCTGGCGAGTGCGCGAGCCCTACAGCGAAAACCTCTCCAAAAAAAAAAAAAAAAAAAAAAAAAAAAAACACGTGGGAA
>NW_006159775.1:2055141-2057364 GCF_000334495.1 Tupaia belangeri chinensis
CATAGGCTGGGACCAGCAGTTAGCATAATGGCTATGTTGCTGAACTCCCATGTAGTCGACTGCGGTTCGAGTCCCGGACCCAGTGGTTTAAATCACACTGAGTGTGTGTGCGTGCGTGCCCGAGATCCCGAGAGGAGAATGGAGGAGAAGGGATTGCGGTGTGGCCATCCCCCCTGGGGAGTTATTTCTCACTTTCTGTCTCTCTGTTTTTTTCTGTCTTTCTGGCAAGTGCATGCGCCCTATAATAAAAACCTCTGCCCCCCCCCCCACCAAGAAAAAAGGGTCTGAAGTTATGTAAATGCTTCTTTCAAAAGAATATGAGAGAGACTGAGAGAGGGACTGATTTTTGACAGGTCCTCTCAGTGTTGTGTGTCTCCTTCCCCTATTTACAATTAACTAGGCTTCCAGGCATGTGCCCATATGCCCAGCCTGTGTAGGTTGGTCCAGGAAACAAAATCTGGGCCCCCCTGCAGCTCTAGTTGTGTATAATGATGTCCTAATGCTTGTGTCATTGTGGCTTAGTCATGTTTGTCTTGGCTGGTGATGTAAGCCCTGAATATTACAAGAGATAGGGTGACCATAACACTGAGCTCTTCAGATACAGAGGCACATACCTTGCACAATGTTAGGTGACGAGTTCAAGATCCATCTATAAAGGCACCAAAAGAAGCTGAACCAAATTATGCTGCATAGGCTCTTGCTCTGTTCATCCACCTCGTGTAAAAAAAAATGTATTTGTCTCTGCCCTAGCAAAACTTAATTAAGTTTCACAATGTGGTCTTTCCCTGAAAGTCTATAAACCCAAAATCTACTTTGGAATTAGTTGCATGTTTTATGTGTCTTTAGTCAAGTTAATGATTAAAGCCAAATACTTGGACAGGACCCCAGAGCAAAGCCTTCCAATATATTGCCTTTCTCCAAGTTAGATGACTGATCAGTTATTTCTCCAGACATTTCATGACACTACTTAGAAATCTACCTAATAGTACAGTGACTCAGCTCGTATTTCTCCAAACACATGCACAGTCTAAGTGCCTTTGTCAATATCTTGCTGAAATTAAGATGAATTTTTATCTGATGGTATTTTCCTGACCTAGCAGTCTGGTAACCTTAATAAAAAGGGAAATTAGCTGACTTAATTACTTTATTTTAAAAGATAAAATTTAAATAAATGGGTAAAAAAAGAAAGTTAGTAGAGCAATCCTCGTTGTAAGCATGCTGAAATGTCTAGGATTACCACTATATTTCATCCATAATCTGGAAAATAATTCATTTTATTATGGAACTTAAATTAAGTTCATATCCTAGATTCTAAACAATTTATTTCTTTTTAATAAAAACGTGGGTTTAGGATTATCTCATCACTTCTTTTGAAATGTTTTCCTCATTATTTTTAAAAAAATAGTAGTATTTAAAAATTATATCACTGGGATAGAATTCTTTAAAGCCTGAGTATTCAATTAATTTAAGTGATTTCTTAGATTTACTTCATAATATACAGTGGGGGTTAAGGATAAATAATTAAGGGAAGAGATATGTACTACTTTATTTCTATGTGTATTTGACGCTTTCCATAATAAAAATTTAAAGCAAATTCATGAAAGGGACTGGATGTTTTTGCACTTCTTGTACCCACATCTTAGTAGGAAGAATGTGATAAAGATGAAAGCAGAGATGTAGTTAAGAAATTCTAATTGTCCACACTGTTTTTCTTTTCATAAATCTTATTTTTCCTTTCTTTAACACTTCTTTTAAAATTCTTTATCATCTATTCTTCCTTTTTCCTTCCCTTCTTTCTACTTTCTCCTTCCTCCCGCCCCCTCCTTCTTCTTTCTTTTTTTCTCATTATTCAAGCATCCATTTAACCATCCAAACAATCAATCAATCAACTAATCTGTCTTTACTAATTTGGGGCTTTAGCTCATTGTATTCTGAAGGTTTTTCACACAATTCTTGTATGTTTTATTTCCTATGTTTTGATAGCTCATTATGAAACCAATTGAGTTGTCTAAAAAGTCATTTTTTATGTTTTTCTATGCAAAAACACATCCGAACTTTTCCAACAACCCAATATATAGTTATTTAGATTTTAAAACATCTCATTCATTAAAAATTCAATGCACAAATATTTACAGAATAAAGATGAAGTTTATGAACACTGTGCCTGAACCCTTTACTATGTTTGATGAGTGGCTGTGTGTGTGTGTGTGTGTGTGTGTGTGT
>NW_006159775.1:2057403-2059445 GCF_000334495.1 Tupaia belangeri chinensis
GAGAATATGCAGGGAGGTAAAGAGTTTGGGGGTCAAGGATAATTTCTACCTCGCGCAGCAGAATGGGATGAAGTGTACTAAGGTACAAACAAGGGGAACAGGTTCATAGATGTGTGAAGATAAAGACTTTGTGTTGTTTATGGGATGTTGAAGTGGAGATACCCAGATGCAACCTGGGCAAATACAGAGCTTTTGAATGGAGCTATAAAACATTCTAGGAATTATCAGTAAATGTAGTAGTGTGATTGGGCCAAGATTGAAAATATTTATCTAAGAGGAGATTGTGTGCACAAATACAGCAATCGACAAGATGAGGCCCAGAACTGGGCATAGGAACTCCTTCCCCACTTTGGTGCCCAGCTGTTGGTGGTCGTTGAAGGACTGCGTACTTCAGAAACACTGAAGGCAGCAGCCTTGGCTGGGATGCTGGCTTTTTTGTGATGGATCCTGCTAGTAGAGCTCAGGATGAACTCACCCCAAACTGCTTCATCAGTAGAATCTTTGACAACTAGTAGGGAAGGCTGAAGGGCATGAGTTTATTCAATTCCTATTCTAGATTAGTTGGTTCATGAGAATATGGGAGGTGGTTTGAGGTACAGCTTGAACACTTGAGAGCCATCACAACAAGGTAAGGCCATAGAAGAAAGACCCAATTAGGATTTTTGGTAAAAGCTGACTTCTGAATCTGGAGGGGATGATGAGATTGAAAAAGAGAAATAGGATGGTAAGAATAATCAGGAGGCTGGGCTAGAGTGAGAGAGAATTTCCGGGATGGTGTCTACGGTATTCATATCTTAAAGAGGTGAATGAACAGGGGAAATGATAAAGCGAATGCCATATTCATCATCATATGGCAGTAAGAGCATCTCTGTCATTTCTCTGGATTGTTAAAATAATGATTTAATTAATTAATTGATTAATTATTATATTTTAAATTTGACCAGTGAGAGACAAAGTGAAAAGGCAAGCCACCAGGTCGGGACTCAAACAGTGCTTGGCTATGTGGGAGCCCATCACCTTAACCACCAGTCCACCTGCCAGCCTCCAAATCAGTCTTTCTAAAACTCAGTGTGCATTCAAGATGATGGCCTAGGTTCCACTCCAGCCGTGCCCAGGCTGACTGCAGCAACACCGAAAAAGTTGTCTGCCTTCAGACAATTCAAGTGTTTGTGGAGTCCTTCCATGTGCCTCCCTTTGGCTGCAAGTCCCTTCTCTGCTTAGAGGCTAGTGGCATCACTCTTTCTTTTCCCAAGATGGTCTTTCTCTTGTTGGACAGCCTTCCTTGTTCTCCAACAGTGTTTCCAATGGATTCTCTCTCATTAGAACCTACTGATCCCACACACTGAAGGCTTTAAACAAACAAACAAACAAAAAGTGATTCACCATGTAAGGCAAATGGATTTGAAGATATATGTCCAGGGTCTGCCCCTAAAAATGATTTCACAACAGTGAGTGACAGGGACATATTCATAAGAAACTATCACAGAAGGCCAAGGCAATGTGCTCTGAGAGTGCGAAAACAGAGGAGAGTTTAATTCCAAGAACAACTTATTCTCGCTAATCGTCAGTCTGAGGAACGCTTAAGCTGGTAAGTTTTATTTGATAGTTATATAAAGACTAAGGGGAGGATGATATTTACCTTTAACTAGCATTGTTTCAGCTTTAATACAAGATCCTAAATAAACTGCGAATTAAGGTATTATGCTGAAGGAACTTTTTGGTTAGCAATGGCTTGCATAGGATTTTTAAAGTCAAAAATAGGTGATCACCAGCCTCTTTCTGCCTCTTCGTGAGTCCCTGATTCTCTTAAATTAATTTCTTTACTGTTTCTTCCTCTTCTCGTGGTAGTGAGCTCAGAATACAGTCAGCTCTCCATATCCACAGGTTCTGCTGCTGGGACTTCAATCAACCATGTACTGAAAATGTTAGGTAGTGGCTGACGTGTGCTACATAGTTGCCCTACGATTGAGGCATCTTTATTGAACTTCTGCAGACTTTTTCCCCCAGTAATCCCCCCCCCCCCCCCCCCCAACATCACATAC
>NW_006159775.1:2059733-2079892 GCF_000334495.1 Tupaia belangeri chinensis
ACAATATAGTATGACAATGATTTTAATGGAATTCACATTGTATTAGGCATTACAAATAGTCTGGAATGATTTAAAGTATACAGGAGGATCTCTGTAAGTGATATGCAAATACTACCATTTTACATCATGAATTCCAGCATTCCCGGATTTGGTATCCACAGAAAATCCCGGATCCAATCCCCAATGGATACTGAAGGACTCCTGTAAAACTAGATGCCATATGTGCTCTAATACCTGGATTTGCCAGTTTCTCATCAATTGCTCTTATCAGTTGTTCTCTATTCTTTGGCTAACACAGCTCTAACTTTCCTTTCAACTTGCAACTTTAGGCAGGATTCTTCCTGCCTCTAGGTCCTTAACTTCTTTTTTCTTGAAGTATTTACTTTAGAAAAGTTTCATTGTAAATCTTTCTCTGTCTCTGGGTTGTAAGGGCCAGCCTTTTGAAATGTAACCACTGAAGGAGATTATACCACCAGGTTTGAGTGTCTGTGAAAGGTAGGAGTCTAACTTTTTTTCTCTAGTTTTCCTAATTTGCTAGAGGGTATGTGTGCTCCCTGGGGGCGAGGAGGGGAGGAAGAAAGGAAGACAGAGAGACAGAGAGAGGGGAGAGGGAGAGAGAGGAGAAAGGGAGAGGGAGAGGGAGAGAGAGAGAGAGAAAGTGAGAAATCACTCCCCAGGGGGATGGTGATGCTGCAATCACTTCTCCATTCTCCTCTCAGGATTTTGTCACTCAAGGACATGCACCTGGCACATTTTTCAAGCCACTGGTTCCAGGATTTGAACTGTGCAGCAGGCCATGTGGGTTCCAGCCACCTTAACCACCATGCCACCAGCTAGGGTCCAATTCTGAATTACAACACTTAGTAAACATAGACGGCCTAATCACATTGACCAACCTCGCTCCTAAAGTCCTCCAGAATTTTCCCAGGAGCTCATCCCAGTGGTTAAAAACCCTTCTGCCTTTTATTCCAGTGCAGTTGAGTTCAATCCTGAATATCTTTCCTGCCCGTTTGACTTTGTCCAGTGCAATTGTTCTTTCACATTTGTAGTTTCTTTTCTTCTTCTTCTTTTTTTTGGGGGGGAGGGGAGAGGTTTTTGCTATAGGGTGCATATGGTCACCAGAAACAGAGACAGAGAGACAGAAAGTGATAAATCACCCCCAGGGGAGATGGCCATGCCACAGTCCCTTCTCCTCTCTGGATCTTGCACGCACACACACCTCCGTGAGTTTAAGCCACCAGGTCTGGGACTCGAACTGCGATCAACTACATGGGAGTCCAGCGACATAGCCAGTAAGCCAACTACTGGTCACTCACATTTGTAGTTTCTAAAGCAAAAAATCTCTTCACTGCTTTCTTTTTTCTGTACTATTATTTACAATTCCTAGTCCTTTTTTATGCTCTCTGTTAACATATCAAAGAATCCTGGAAGAAGTTACTTTTCAAATCTCCAGGTTAATCTCTTTTGATTAATCTTGTCTTCTCCTTTTATTTCTTTAGTGTCTTGCTGACAGAACAGGAGTAACCTAACCTAACCTAACCTATATACGTATTATGTGTGTGTATGTGTGTATATATATATATATACACATTATATAGATATTAGTGTGTAATATATATATACACACACACTAATCATTTAACACATTCTCTTTTTTGAAGAGAGAGATTTTTTGCTATAGGACATATGAGCTCTTCTCCAGAGAGACAGAGACAAAGAGACAGAAAGCAAGAAATCACCCCCTGGTGGGGGGGAAATGACCATGTCGCACTACCTTCTCCTCTCAGGATTTTGGGGATGCACACATATCCGCCCAACATGAATTTAAAGCTGCCAGGTCCAGGACTCAAACCATGGTGGACTATGTGGGAGTCCAGTGATGTAACCATTATACCATCTGCTGGTCCCTTCAAACACATTCTTAATGAGTTACTTTTCTCTTTTATATGACAGTATATTTAGCAAAATCAATTCCTTATTTTGAAGCGAGGTGATTGTTTCATCCAACAGAATCCACTTACTCTACAGTAATGTGTCCTGCTTAGTACTGATCTAAACATGTTCGTGCCAACACCAGACTGGCAAGGCCAGATACATTGAACTATTTTTGGCCAACATGCTTTTTAGCACACTGAGGGACAAAAATACATATTTGTTTGGTTTGCTTTTATTTATTCTGATCACTAATCAGGAGAACTAAAAGTACTTAATAAAGTCACATAACATCCCTGTGAAGTTTCTATGAAAAGTTAGTTACAATCAAAGAAATGAATGCATGATTTTCCCAAATCCCTCTCACTTGAACAAAAATGTAGAGCTGTTTTATTTCTATGGTTATAAAAGTTATATCAGGCTTTCTTAGCATGGGCCATTTTAATCCAAAATCCATTTGCAACAGATACACACACCCCCCCCCCCCCACACATGTTTGCCAGGCACTGCACTAGACACAGGGGAAGTGGAGGTATTTAGATAACTATTTATAAAATCGTTAAATAAGAACAGTTTCATACTTTGTACAGTGTGGTGGACGACACTATCATTTAGTGTTACAGTGATAGTTCAAACATCCCCCCTGAATTTTAGTACTTGTTTATGGTAAATACTAATATGTCTGTGTGTGTCTGAAAGACATTGGCCACAGTGTACTTTCATCTTTTTGACATCTGTGCTGCTTTGGGTTAGAAAGGCAGGCAGTAAGCAGATTCCACCCCTCAGAAATACAGCATATTGTTCTTTAATTGTTTTCCATTCATATTTTGACTATCCAAATAGATTTGTTTTCTATTGCATAAAAATATTTTAAAATATTTTTAAATATTGACAAATAGGGAACCAGCAGTTAGTATCATGGCTATGTTGCTGAATTCCCACGTAGTCGACCATGGTTCGCGTCCCGGACCCGGTGGCTTAAAACTCACGCCGGGCGCAAGTGCGTGCGTGCCCAAGATCCCGAGAGGAGAATGGAGGCGAAGAGATTGCAGCGTGACCATCCCCCCTGGGGGGTGATTTCTCGCTTTCTGTCTCTATGTCTCTCTGTCTGTCTGGTGAGCACATGCGCCCTATAGTGAAAATCTCTCCAAAAAACCCCACAAAACTTTAAATATTGACAAATAATCATGTGTATTTGTGGGGTGCAATATGATATCTTGATCTATGTAATATATTATAGAAAGATCTAATCCAGCTAATCGACATATCACCTAACAACTCTCTTTTTTCTGGTGAAAGGGTTAAAAATCTATTTTTAAAACAACTTTGAAATATATATTATTATTAACTACTACCATACACAACAATCAGTTACTAAAACTTACTCCTCCAGTCTAACTGAGACTTTAACTAGTAACTAGGTTCCTTCCTCTGGTATATTTGAATCTGAACCCAGGTTCACAGTTCCGGGTTACTACCCATACCACCAGTGAGGAGACAGTACAGTACCAAACAAGGCCTAGGAGACTGGAAAGCCTTGGCGGAAACTCTCACAGACACTTTAGACACGTTCCTAAAAACGGAAAAAGCAAGAGCATGACTGAGATTCCCCACAGCAATTTTAATTTTGTTCTCATTGTCTTGGTGTCACCAGATTATAGAGAAATGATAAAGAAAAATATGAACCTTATTATCTGGGACTTTTCTTTATCTTTTCCAACCCTCATTCTTGTCAGTCAGTCCCAGTCTCCAGTAAAAACCTAATTTTGTCTCCTGCCTTCTCAGGGAAAAAGGCTTACGACTCATTACTGATTATCTTAGTCCTTATGCAGAACGAAGAGATTAAAAGACAATAAGAGAATCATAATTTATTCTTTTTAACATTTAATTTGAGATGTGTGTTTTCTCCCCAAAGTCAAATAATTTTTCTCTTGTGAATAAGTACAATAGTCTATAAGGAAGAACTTAGCCAGTCAACTGTTTATCCGCCAATCGCAGCAAACATTAACTGATAGCTTTTATTTAAGAGTTTCTCCATGGGAGTCAGTAAATATAATTTAAGTTTGGTTTTGCTTGTATAGCAGATCACCTCAGATCTCCTTTTATCTTCTGTTTCCCTTTGTACTTCTGACAATTGGTTTATAAGACAGCGTCTTCCTTCCTACCTGAGGTCCAGGTGACAGCTTTGTGTGGCCCAAGTATCATCCCTAACTCCACCTTCCTGTATGAGCACCTAATATCATTTTGCAGGGAAGACATTTAGTGATTCATTCTACAAATTTCATCTATCACTTAAGTGTGCCAACTGCCATGACAGTACAGGGGGATGAGCACTGGCCTTCCAGTTCAGTGGTCTGTACTAATGTCAGCACTAAACTGTGGATACAAAGTGTCTCTGCGTATGTGTGAACCTGCACGTATAGATTCACAGAGTCTTTCTTCCCTATAAAATGCACAGTTTAGTAACAAAGTTTATGGTGCACTACCTTAACTCTTCATGGGAGGCAAAAATGGCCAAATATACAACTTATTCAAGGAATATAGGATTTCAAGAAAATTTACAAATGCCGTAAGGATTAAGGGATGACTTCTAGTCTTTCCATGAGTAGCCAATGGAAATTCTAAGGAGTTCTTTAAAAATTCCATACTTACTCATTTCTGCAAACAGCTGTCTTCTTTCTGCCATGGTATTTCCTCTTTTCCCACTATCTTCAATCATTCTATGAGACAAAATCGTTACAGTTTCTATTATCATCATGCTAATGAGCACACAGCCATTACTATGAAAACACACTGGCTGAAATCATGTCACAAACAGAGAGAAAAACTAAAACTGTATATTTAAAAAGTACAGTTTTACTTCCACTCACCTAAATTGCTGCACATATTTTTCCATATGTAATGGTGTTGTAGTTGTTGGGAAGAATATGAAATTTTTATTTTCTGACATAAAAATAACAGAAGATGACCTTGTGCTATAGCTAAATATAACCACTCACCATCTGTGAGGTGATTCATGTCATCTGTTGTTTCTCTTGCAGATTTGGGAATACCTATGATGCAGATATTATGGATTCCACTAACAGAGGCTAAGTCTGGGAGTCTCATGGGCTTGGTCAATGAAGGGTGTGGATGTTCGGACTCCAAACTCAGTGTGCCTTTCATCTTCTTCTGCTCCCAGTTTGGGTCCTGTGTGCACCTAAACCCTGAATTTTCTGAATGTTTACTTCTAAGTTGAATGTTTGGAACTTGCCATAGAATTTTTGTACATAATAATTTCATGCAAGTTGGCTAGGTTCTCCTTAACTATACTATCGTCTGCAGAGAAGTCATTTAAAAATACTATTGAGGGACCAGCAGTTAGCGTAATGGATATGTCACTGGACTCCCACGTAGTCGACCGTGGTTCGAGTTCCAGACCCGGTGGCTTAAAACTCACGCCAGGTGTGTGTGCATGCGTGCCCAAGATCCCGAGAGGAGAATGGAGAAGGGATTGCGGCATGGCCATCCCCCCTGGGGGGTGATTTCTCGCTTTCTGCCTCTCTGTCTCTCTCTGTCTGTCTGGTGAGTGCACGCGCCCTATAGCAAAAACCTCTCCAAAAAAAAAAAAAATACTATTGAGATGCTAACAATGAAAAGAAATAAACAATGATACACACAATTAAAATTTAGCTTGAGGAACAGTAAAACAATGAGAATTTTAATGGAAATGTTTAGTCATGTACGGTTTTATAGGTGAATGGATTTGATTTTTTAATCTCTAATTAAAATCTAAAAAAACTAAAGTCCCACTCATATGAGCATACACATATGCCCTCATATACATACTAGGACTTTCATTTCATCCCCAGTCATGGCTAACATAGAGCAGAGCTGCACGGATCTGTCTGCCTGCCTTTCTATGGGCTCTGCTGTTTCTCAAATTTGGGTTTTTGTCCATGCTCTTTTTTTTTTTTTTTTTTTTTAATGATTATTAAATTACCTCTCCTATGCCTAGCTCACTTGCAGTCACTCTTCAGGTCTTATTTTAAATGCATCTTTCTCTGAAATCTTCCCCAACTCTCTAGGGCAAGGTATGCTAGCAGGCAAAGACTGGCATCTGAGCTCCTAGCATTTACTGCCTCAGTGTTTAGTACTGCTGAGACATGTCTGCGTTTGGTGCCTTTCCTTGGACGCTCCATGTCAGATGCCCTTCTCTCAATTCTGAGCATTTTTTCAGAAAATCTTTACTGAATACTTTCTATACTCCAGGAACCCACTATGCTCTGGCCATGCCACAGTGATCAAGCCATAGTTCCTGCCCTTGAGATGCTTACACTCTAGCACAGAGATACAAAAGTGTAAAAGCAATTAAAACACAATGAGGAAATTTTAGTCATTGAAGTGGTAAGAAAAATGTGAGCAAGAGAAAGGCTATTCCCTGGGGATAAATTTAACAGAACTACACAGAAAACTATTTAAAAGGTAATGAGCTAGGTATAGGACCAGCAGTTGTCTATGTCACTGGACTCCCATGTAGTCAACTGCAGTTCGAGTCCCAGACCCGGTGGTTTAAACTCATGCCGGGTGCGTGTGCATGCATGCCCAAGATCCAGAGAAGAGAATGGAGGAGAAGAGATTGCAGTGTGGCCATCCCCCCCAAGGCGTGATTTCTCACTTTCTATCTCTCTGTCTGTGTCTTTCTGGTGAGCGCATGTGCCCTATAGCAAAAACCTCTCAAAAAAAAAAAAAAAAAGTAATGAGTTATGTACAAAATGACTCACCTGAGGGTACGAGAAGAAAATGATATTGGTGACACTGGTCATATTGGTCAAATAATCCCATCAGTTGCTTATATAAGCAAGGGATTATTTGCCCATTGACAGGAAACATTGACAGGAAAGAAAAGGACATGGAACTGCCTCAGTTTATGGAGTCAAATAAAGTGGGTTACACACAAACACAATGGGCTAGTTAATATAATCAGAGTCCACCTTCAATACAATTGGAAAGTGGTATAGTTATTAATGAAGTTTCCTCATTTTGGTAACAATTCATTCCCAAACATGGTGAAATAACTTTCTTTTTATAAGATTTTACATATGCATGTAATAGTTATTATATAGACAGCTGGACAAAAATACCCTTGTTTTAATTCACACAACCCTAGGTTTTTTACTTTAGTGGAACTGAGCAGATAATAACCTGAAATTCACAAAATGGTCTGCTTAGAGTATTTCCAATTTTTGTTTTCAGGGCTCAGAAGTTAACTTTGAGGCAACAGGAGAGATAGGGAATAGAACCACTGATGTGTCCATGCATCTGTCTATTCGCTGAAAGAAGATTTAAAAATAAATCACAGAAGATGGCAATCTGGAGGACTCTCATTGAAAATGTCAGCAAGGGAAAACTGGCTTCTGAACTCAGTGGACGGCATTGTGGGGACATCTCTTTTTCTTAGCTTTTTGTGTGTCTTTCTGCAAGATTTTTGAAAATAGTAACTTCACAAATACTAAATTGTTCACAGTGCCTAGCAAAATCCAATCAACAAATGATATGGCCAATTAGAATTTATTGAATAAATGAGCAAAAATGGAAACAAAAGAGGAAAGACAGAACAGAGAAAACAAGAATAAGTTTGGTTTCCACGAAATCGGTTTTCAATTATATTTCTCAATCTGACTCATAGAAACATGAAACTCATTGTGCTAGTTTCAGAGATTATTTAAAATGAGAGAAACTAATTTGTATCTATTATACTCTAGGACCATATATTTTAAAGCCATATTACATCTTATAAAATATTAATAGACATTGAAAAAGATGTAAACTGTAGTGATGCCAACTTTTGATCTCTTCTCATCGTTGCTTTTTGGTTAATGAGCTCATGGAAGAACCGTCATTAGTTACACATAGGTATTAATTCTCACTTCTAAGAAAAGTAAATTCCTCATGAAGAATAGAAAGAAAAATGCAGTGGTGTGAAATAATAGAAAGCACGAAACGTAATTATAAATATAAAAGGAAAGATAACACACTTTTCATTTTATTCCCAGAATTTCCTGGGAAGCAGCACTGTTAGAAAAAATTGAGAATACTCACTTATTATCCATTGATTACAGTCATAATAGTAAAAGGGGGGAGCACACTAGTTTAGCTTACACTGATGAAATAGAGGCTCTCAGACAAAGAAAGCTCATGGATCAAATAAGCAAGGAACACTATGGCGGGTTACTTAGTTTCCAGTGTAACTCTGATCAGTGTGACTGGAGATACGTAAGTTTGATTACATTCCTTAGAAGAGACAAGAACAGTAGGACCAGAAGATGGTGTAATGATTATGTTGCTGAACTCCCATGTAGTCCATTATGGTTCAAGTCCTGGACCCAGTGGCTTAAAACTCATGCCAGGTGCCTGTGTGTGTGTGTGTGTGTGTGCGCACGCCCAAAATCCTGAGAGGAGAATGGAAAAGAAGGGATTGTGGTGTGGTCATACTCCTGGGGGATGATTACTTGTTTTCTGTCTCTCTGGCTCTCCTGTGAGCACATGGGCCCTATAGCAAGAATCTCTGTTAAAAAAAAAAGAGAGAGAGACAAGAAAATGATCTTTAGTAGGGGGAAGATATGAGTGCTTTTTTCAGAGTGCATTTTGCTTCTGAAATAATATAAATTGTCAAGGAGCTTTATTTCTTATGAATTTGGTGTAACAACAGCTGTCCAAAGTCACATGCAGGAGGTGAAGGGGAAAATAATACATTCGCTGTGACACTTCTGGGTGTCATGATGCTCGTGACTCACTTATAGGCCTAGGGTGGTTCGTTTCTGTCGCTCCTTCATGTAGACGAGATGCTTACAACCTTGGAATTTGCCAGAAGATTACGTAAATGTCAAAACAGTGATAAATAAGTAATGAGCCCTGTCATGTTTCCCTTACTAGAGCTCAGTCCCGGGAATTATATGGAACAAGTGCTCTTTTCACTTGTAAGGATCCAACATTCATTTACTTAAGAAATGTTTATAAAGTATATATAACTAGTATAAAAACAAGCATGAGTAGATAGTAAAAGAAGATGCTCTTTGAGTTTCTCAAGACCCAAAGATAAATAAGATGTGACCCTTGCCTTTAAGGAGTTCATAAATTGTAAGGGTAAATAAATTTTTCTAACAAATAATTGTAACTTCTAATGTGTACCATAATGATATGTACTGCTAGATAAAATGGTTTATTATTGGGAAGATTTGATAGTGGCATCAAAGAACAGGTGATTTGGATCCAGATTTTAAAGAATGAATGGAAGATTTTCAGATGGAAAAGAGAAAAGGAAGGGCAATGCCAGATAAAATCATTAAAAAAAAGAAAGAGTTTAAAAAGGGTATGTTGCATTTGGGTACTGGGAGTTACTTGGTATTGCTTGATGCAAGTGAGAGTGAAGATGCCAGAGAACTGAAGAGACATCAAATCTAGAAAGCTTTACTTGTCATGCCTAGACAATATAGGGTTTTCCCATAAGAAACTAAGTGTCATCCAAGGTTTAAGTACAGAATAGATGCATAAAGATGTAAGATTTGGTAAGATTACTACAGCATGTTGAGTGGAAGAAAGACTGAGTAGGCAAGAAGGTCGGATTGGGAGCATATGATTAAAGGAAGAATCAGTTAGTTGGATAATTCTGTGGTTCCAGAGTGGGACTTCTTTATCTTACACTGAAGAAATAATCTGCGAGAGCTAGAAGGTGCATTCAGTAGGGCCTGGTGACTGGCAGTCCATGTAGAGAAGGGCAAAGGAGAGGACCTCAGGTTTCATTTCCTACAGTAGGAAACAATCTTCTACCCCTATGGAAATAGTGAGTTTGTAGGAGGAGAGGTTAACAAGCTACCCCTTTTCAACACAGCCATTACATCAGAGTTGTACAACTGGACAAGGGAAGCTCCAACTCTTTGCCTCTAAATATATGAGAAGGGATGAAATAACAGCATAAAATAGTTTGGGAACCAGCTAGACATGAAGCATAAATCCAAATGTGAGGAACAGAGTGTTAGAAGAAATGTGAATTATATTTCAGCATACCAAACATAAGTGCACATTGAAATATTATATCCTCAAATTGCTTCCTTCATGACATACCTTTAATCTAACACCATTCATAATAAATATGCATTTCTATTACTCATGACATATAATAAGTTTTAAAGGTAGAAGCTTAAAGTAATGGGGTCTTACATTTGTATAACTTTCTGAAGATTATAAAATACTTTTCCCTGTAACCTTGTGATGAAGTCAGGTAATAATTCTCAAGTTATAGCTAAAGAACTTGAGACTCAGGCAGGATAAGTGGCTGCTAAAAAGAAAAAAAAAAGAATTTTCTGGCAAGGCAAGATGTTGAATTCATTTTGTTTTTGCTTTTAATTTTTAAATCCCTAATGTAGTAGGGACTCTCATTGTCAGTAATTTTTATTACAGATGCTATTATTCAACATAAGCATTAAGATCTTCTGAAATTGGTAAATTGATGTCTTGGTGATTAACTGGCCAATAGGAGAATGGAGAAGAGTAACAAGTTAATCAGCCTTCATTAGAAGATTCCTTTGTGTGCTTGTGCTTTTTTTTGAAGAGAGATTTTTGCTATAGGGCGCGTGCACTCTCCAGAGAGAAGAGACAGAGAGACAGAAAGCAAGAAATCACCTCTCCAAGTGATGTGACCATGCAGCAATCCCTTCTCCTCCATTCTCCTCTCAGGATTTTGGGCACAGATGCACATGCACCCAGAAAGAGTTTTAAGCCACTGGGTTCAGGACTTAAACTGTGTCGACTATGTAGGGGTCCAGCGACGTAACCATTACGCCGTCTGCTAATCTCTGTGTGCTACTTCTTAATGGGATCCCACTATTTGAAAACATTGTTATACTGGAAATAATTATGGAGGTAAAAATGATTCCCAGGGCCCAAGTTTATGTCAACCCAGACGAATATAAACACACCAACTCACACACTGATTCACACGCTCACCATTTAAATCCACAAAAGCTGGACAATGTTTTTAGAAATGTCTGACTCTGCTTTGCTTTTGCTCTATTTTAGCCAACAGTTAAGACTTGCAGACTTTGTGTTTAATATGATGAGACGGTTCCCAAGCTTTATTTCCCTCCATTTTGCTCCAGGTGGGTGACAAGAAAATGCTGGATTCAGCAATCACCAACGGCTGCCATCCCGAAGTTAATAACTACAACGAAGGCCATTTCAAGCTCCTTTCCTGCTTTAATTGATTTATTGGTGGCATATAGTGCCTGTTTCCATTTCTGTTAATGAGGAAGGCCTCTGATATGACTTCCTCAGATTTACATCCTAGTCCTAATCTTCGGCACTATAATAAAAGAATATTTAGAGTGCTCTCCTGAGGCAACATATAATTGCATTTGCTTTTACTTCCTAGTCCTTTATCTAGATGAGCTCCTGACAGTAAGAAAATGGTGGCACTAAAATAAGGGGTGACAAAAGGTTTCTGACTTTGTCTTTTACTTTGAATATCATTGTCTACTTGTAGAATTTGGGTCTTATTTATTTATTGAAGGGACATGAGCTCACTAATTTAGTGTAATAGCTAGCTACATGGATTGTCAGAGATTTGGTTTTCCCTCTAATGGATCTAGCACAGTGGTTCTCCTGCTATGGCTTCTTATTACACAAATCTGAAGACCCTATAAAATGCAAATATCTGGATCTATTAAGTCTGGAGTTGGAGCTGAGCATTTGTATTTTTTTTGTTTTTTAAGTATCCTAGGTGCTCCTGATACACAGCTAGGTGTGAGCTAGAAATATAACACTAGTTGAGTTTGACCATGAACTTACTTGTACATCAGGTCGAAATTATTATTGCTTTGCAATATGTTCCCATAGCTTCGAAGACCCACTTGAAAATGTATTTTGAGCCAAGGGAGCAGACAATGAATTCATCTGGGGAACGTGAATATACATACAGTGATATGGGTACATTATGAGGCAAATGTTAGGAATAGAAAATCCATTAAAATGAGAAAAGCATTTTTACCTTGGAGATAACTACTCAGTACTTTGTTTCAAGTCAAGAAGGAGCCTCTTGTTCTGAAGTCAGGGTGTACAAGACGTTTAAGGACATTTGGTTTGGTTTGGTTTCATTTGGCTTGATTAGAGCCTAGTCCATCTGCTTAATAGCAGCTGATATCACATCACCCATTTCTCTTACTGCTATTTTACTTAGGGAAAACTGCAGAGTGAAGTTCGGAGGAAATGGCATGGATAAAAGGATTCTTCTGGAAGGCTGATGATCAGTAGCTCATGTCATATGAAGTTCAAAGTTATTAGAATGTCTCTGAAGGGCTGGGAAGCACTGCCTAAGATTGAGCTTGATCCAAAGGACCTCAAGGATCCTTAAACAGAGGCTATCATAAAGAGGGCATTTTCCATATTGTTGTCTTATGCACTGCATGAGGACCTTTGATTTTTTTCTGAAAACTGCAACTTACCCAATACGGTGTGTTTTGAGACAATAGTTTTGTGTGTATGCACATCAGTTTTTTCTCTTGGGGCAATAATGTTACATGTAAAGGCCAATTCCATCATTGCAGAATGAAGGCTGAACCTAAGGTTGGTGGAGAGGCTTCCTTGTCCTTCTGCTGGGTCTAAGTTCTTAACTTCTCTCCTGGAAGGCAGGTAGGAGAAAATGATTGCTTCTCCGATCATTTGGGACTTTCTCAAATCAGTGTAAGATGTTACTATTCATAAAATAGGTCTGTTTCCTTTTCTTTCCTTTTTTTTGAGAGAGAGTTTTTTTGCTATAGGGTGTGCACACTCGCTAGAGAGACAGAGAAACCTAAAGCGAGAAATAACCCCCAAGCCACCATCCCTTCTCCTCCTGGGATTTTGAACATTCACGTACACATACTTGGCGTGAGTTTCAAGCAGCCGAGTCCAGGACTCAAACAATGGTTGGCCATATTGGAGTCCAACAACATAACCATTACACCATCTGCTGTTTCAAGTATGTTTCTTTTTCTTGCATATCTAATAAATAAAAATAATAAGTGAGAAGTCCCCCTGCCCCATAATAAGAAGACCGTTTATTGTTAATCTCAAAATAAGATGACCTCAAATTCTGTAATCGGATATTTAAGCCTCACTTACTTCATTATAAAGGGAATGAACTGTGTATATATACATGAACATTTATAAAACTAAAATATTTTTGAAAACTTTAAAGACTTTAATTGCAAATTTTTCTCAAGTAGCTGAGTTAAATTTAGTTTTCTTGTGATGAGGTTGCAATAGGACAGGATATATTTAGCTGGCTAAGTGGTGTAATGCTGTCATGTGGTTTATGTTTTTGTTTTTTTTTTAAGATTTAGATCCTTCTGATTTGATAAAAAATATAGATCTTCACCACACCAAAATGTCCTGTCCAAAAACAAATAAAGAAATTGTAATTGCTTGATGAGCTGGTTTAGGAGAAGAAAGCCAGGAATTGGTGAGAATTAATGGTGGTTTTACTTTATGGGGAGTAGCAACTATTAGTGAAATGGCAGTAACCAATCACAGAGGGCACACAGAGAGCCCAGGGGAGAAGGCAAGAAGGCTGGTGGTGGCGTGCTAAGGCCAAGGTGACACAGTGATGATGGGAGAAGGCAGTGATGGGTTCCTCAGGTAGGAACCAGAGTGATGGATATATTAATTCAGTATTCATGTGTCAGGCAGAAACTCACATCTGGAAATCCAAAGTGCTTTAGGACATTACCAGGAAGATTCCTGGCATGTAAAAGATTCAAATCCATCTTTTGTTTGGGATAATCTTAGAATAGTAGAAAAAGATAAGTCTCCCCTTATTTAATTCTAATGAGCTGAGAAACTAAACCAAACTGGAGCTGCTGCTGGCCTTATGGTAATTATTACTGGATCATAGTCCCAGATGAGACCTCCCAGATGGGACTATGATTCCCATAGATTCCCATACAGAAGGAGATGGGAATAAAAGTGTAGGACAGAACACTGGGTATTGGATGTAGGCCAGGGAGGACTGTGCACTTTAAATTTTTCCTGATTTATTAGGAGGGGTGAGTGCTGAGTTCAGAAAGGTGGGAAAGGGAAAGATAGGAAGCATATTGTTTCTTGCAATAAGACAAGAAAAACAGACTTCCCCCTAAAAAAGAACTACTAATAGTGATAATAGGAATTGCTACAATGGCATTTAAAGCAATTACTTTTTACCAAAAAGCTTACTATGTACTAAGCACTATGCAGGGTTTTTCTCATTATGTTCTTCTATGAACACCATAATGTTGGTGTTTTTACTTCCCTTAAACTGTTGGGAAAACAAAAAACCATGGAGATGGCTCATAGCTTAGTGGTTAAGTCAGCTAGACTCACATTGGCAAGGCCATGAAGTTTGAGTCCTGGACCCTATGACTTTAAAACATGCTGAGTGTGTGTTCTTGAGTGCCCCAAATTTTGACTCGATGGAGATATGGAGGAGGGATTGTGACATGCCCACTCCCAAATAGTGCTGCTTCTCTCTCTCTCTGTGGTGAGCACATGTGGGCTTTGCCAACAAAACCAAAAGAATAAAAAGAGTAAGTTAAAAATTCTAGATTGCAGAGGAGTTATTTTGTTCTTTAATGAACAGGCATTTAAAATGATGATGAAAGAAAACCTACATTTAACAACTTTTCCATCTAGTTTGCTATGTCAGTAAAATGTGAAAATAGAAATTAAGTCATAGTTAAATGCTAAATTAATTAATATACAGTATTTGTCTTATTCCTACTCATATTCTCTCTGTAGTGAATATCTCAGTGAGCTATCATATAAAAACAACTTAGAAAACAACATTGTATGGTCTCTGATCCTGGCTATATAATAAAAGAACAGCTAAGAACATGGGGTTAATGAATGTAGATGCCAAAATTAAATAGGCCACATAGAAAAGAAACGGCGAGCATGAGCAGCCAAAATGATGGCTGCAAGTTCCCCAGCAGTAAACAATGGCATTCACACACCATGCTTCTTTTCTGCAGACAAGGGCCGACTGGCACAGAGAAGGAACAGAGGCAGCTCTTATTCCTTGCCTCTGGATCTGTTCCTGTGAATTTTAAGGCTCTTAGTTATGTCCCTTCCATTGAAGGGAATTTAGTCTGAAATTAAGGAAAGACAGGGAGAAATCTGTTTCTTGAGAGAGCCATGGCTCTATGTTGGTGGTTGCCAAGAATTTCAGTGAGGAAGAATAGCTGGTGGGAAAGTTCCTGATGCTGGGGATCACCCAGGCCTCCTGAATCATCCTGGGGAGGCAGATGTACGGATGCCTCTGTTATACAGTGAGCAGAGACTCTGAGATTCATTCCCTGAAATAGTAACAACAGCATCAACAAATCAACAAGTGCTTCCTAGGTGTGAGTAGGCTCTAAGTACTTTACATAGATTATTTGCTGTTCTTAATTTCTTATCCTATCTCTGAGATAGGTCATACTATATACCCTTTTTTTTTTTGTTGTTATAGTGTTTGTGGGCTCACCAGAGAAAGATAGAGACAAAGAGAGAGTGAAAGTGAGAAATCACCCCTCAGGGAGGATGATGACAACGCTGCAATCCCTCCTCTTCTATTCTCTTCTCAGGGTCTTGTGCATGCATACACACATGCCCAGTGTGATTTTTCAAGTTGCCGGGTACAGGACTTGAACTGGTCGGCCATGGGGGATCCAGCACTTTAATCGCTAAGACACTTGCTGACCCTATATATCCTTTCTTATTGATAAGAATATGAGGGACCATCAGATGGCATCGTGGCTACTTTGCTGGACTCTCACATAGCCAACTGCAGTTTGAGTCCCAAACCTAGTGGCTTAAAACTTACACTGGGTGGGACCAGTAGTTTGGTGTAATGGGTGTGTCGCTGGACTCCCATGTAGTCGACTGCAGTTCGAGTCCTGGACCTGGTGGCTTAAACTCAGGCACGTGTGCATGCGTGCCCAAGATCCCGAGAAGAGAATGGAGGAAAAAGGATTTCTCGCTGGGGGGTGATTTCTCGCTTTCTGTCTGTCTCTTTCTGACTTTCTGGAGAGTGCACATGCTCTACAGCAAAAACCTCTCAAAACAAACAAACAAACAAAAAACCCTCACACTAGGTGTGTGTGCCTGCATGCCCAAAATCCCGAGAGGAGAAAGGAGGAGAAGGGATTGCGGTGTCGCCGCCTCCCAAGGGGAGTGATTTCTCACTTTCAGTCTCTCTCTCTCTCTGATGAGTGCATGTGCCCTATAGCAAAAAAATCTCTCTTAAAAATAAAAAGAAAATGAAAGCTGGCAAAGTAGATGGAATAATTCCCCCTTCTCCCCCCACCCAGACATTCACGTCCTGAAATTTTATGAGTATGCTTTCTTCTTTGGCAGAAAGGGCTTTGAAGATGTGATTAAATTAAGTATCTAGATTATTCAAGTGGGCCCACTGTAATTAGAAGACTGTAAACTTGTAAAGGGTCATAGACAGAGAAAGAGTCCAGAAACCAGAAATTTCAGGCAGACTCCAGAAGCTGGAAAAGGCAAGAAAATGGACTTAGCTCTAAAATTTACAGAAGGAAAACATCTTGATTTTAGAATAGTAAGACTTATTTTTGATTTCTAGATATCCAGATCTATTAGATAGCATATTTATCTTTATTCTTTTTTTTTTAAGGTTTTTGCCATAGGGTTCATGTACTTGCTGGAGAGACAGAGAGAGAGGGGAAATGAATCATCCCCCATGGGGGATGCCCATGCTGCAATTCCCTTCTCCTCTCTTCTCCTCCTGGGATTTTGGGCACTCATGCACATGCACCCAGTATGATTTTTAAGTCACTAGGTCCCGGACTCTGACAGTAGTCGGCCATGTGAGAGCCCAGTGCCTTAACCACCATGCCATGTGGTCACCCCACATTTGTGGTTTTTTTTTTTAAGCGTGGTGACTTTTTAACAATAACCATAAGAAATCAACACAGATGAGAAAGATTAAGAACCTTCAAAATCATACTGTAGGTAGCACAGAACTAGGCTTTGTACTTAAGAAGTCTCTCCAAAGGCTACAGACATAGCCACCATAAGGTGCTACCTCCCTACCCCTCCTAAATTCTACCAGCTCTTAAATTTGATTTATTGAGACCTACTATGCTAATTCCTAATTTTCATTGTCTTATTTTGTCCTTGGATCAGGTGATATTACTGATATTTTGCAGGTGAGGTGAGGCTTAAAGATTTTAATGATTTGAAATTTGAGTCTAGGTCAGTCTGACCTTCAGTCTAAGTTTTTATCTTGCTGCCATACAAGTCTGACCAATATTTATTGAGTATTTGATAAATACCTTCATAAAACACAAATGAATAAGAGGATTGTGAACTTCAGTAATTCCTGAGACACTTGATTGGTTCATCCAGGAATCCCTGTATTGGTTACGACCCAGGGATGTTCTACTACATAAGGTGAGCTCCTTGGATATGAAGTTAGCACTGACACAAGCTCTTTCACTGTCAGGGCCTCTCTGACTAGAATAGCCAGGCTATACTTTGACACCACCTATAGCAATATATTTAATTAGCTCTGGTTGCTTAATTAGTATGGTCAAATTTGTTAGAAGTAAATATAGTAAAGAATATTCTAAGATTATTAAAATACCAGCCCACAAGTCTGACTGTTATTAGAACTCCGATCATCTGAATGTAAAGATGATATAATAATTGTTTATAATAACTAAAATATTCTGAAACATAAAAAGTATCTACTGGGTTGTCAGAAGAGTCATGATGTATTTTTTCTATGTTTTTCTATGCAAAAATGCATCATGACTTTTCAGACAAACCTACCTAGTCAAAAAGTATGAAAAATGAAGTGTACATTATTAGGGACTTACTGATTCCCCCAAAGCCAGTACCACAATAAATTACATTAGCCCAACTGGAATATCACATGTTCTTATTATGTTTCATTGTTCTTACCATCATATGAAGGAAAAAGTGATATGTAGTACAATTATATAGAAAATAGACCTACCCAGAGGACCAGACAAAAAAAAAAAAAAGCTGTTTTTGAATTATAATCCCTCCAAGTTAGTGTTTGTAAATGGAACAAATAAACACACACACACACACATGCACACACACACACACACACACGCACACACATTCTGCTTCTCTCCCCATGCTGCCCATGCATCGAACCACCTCCATGCTACAGACATGCCACTAGAAACCGTCACAGGGATGTAAAATAAAAAGTGCAGCACTTGAATGACACGCAGGTCGCCAATAGCTTTAAGATACCACCGTGGACAGTTGAGATTGCAAAAATCATGCTATGAGACATCAACGTATGTCCACTCCGTGACTCTATGACTACCGAAAGCAAGTGTTCCAGATTCCCGCTGCAGTGTCTGAATTTATGGAAACACATGTCCCTGCACATGGTGAGCACATAGAAACGGCTACTGAGAAGGAGGCTCTGGTCCCAGACAAGACAAACAGCACTTTCCTAACAAAGCCTTTGCCTAGGAGGTACTCAAACCATTTCCTGCTGGTGCTGGGCACAGAGACAAGCAGCTACCATCTCACTGTCATTTGATGCACCGAGGCCCTGCTGCATGTAATAGCACTTTAGTGTCTTCAAAGACTTAATGAGCCTGAACTATTACCTGAAAATGATTAAGCATTGAGAGTAGTAACTACCAGAAAACTGTTTTTTTCAAGTGCCAAGAAGCTGTTGCAGGGATTCTATGACTAAGAAAGTTTACTACATGTGACGAATTAGCATCCTTTGAGCTCACACGGTGTGGACGTCAATTTCAAAGTCACCTCCTTCGTGCTGTGAGCTATTACCTTATTAGGCATCAAACATGAAATCAGTCCTACCTCCTCCATAGTTACATAAGGTCAGGCTTTTTCAAATAAAATCCAGAATCTGAATAACATTTCAGGGACAAATAAGAGTGGTGTGCAAATAAAGGAGTCACACCAAGAAGTTTCAACTGAGCATCATCATTGGGAGAGAACAATGAAATTCGGAAGTCAGCTGAAGTCCAAGGCTGCCTAGTGAAATAGCAAGGCCAGTACCAGAATTGAAATCTCTTGGCTTCTGATTAGAAATGTTTTTGTCTCCAAAACATTTGATTTTCTGATTTAGAGATCTGTTTCTTCGAATCAGTCTCTTCAGTTGTTAAAAGTTCTCTAGAACTCTTACCAAGAAATAAATATGGGAAGTCAGGGATTGGGGGTCAAGGGGCTGAAGAAGGAGAATCTTGGGAGTCTGTAATTGATGGTCATAATCACAAGGGTTCACAGAAGTCCTCTCAAGCAAGCAAGTCATCACCCTGTGGTACCATCTGCTGGAGCATTTTTTAAACTTGTGCTATTGTTCTCCAAGGTCCATTAATAGTCTGCGAAGCAGTCATGCTAATGAGACTTTGGAGTGACAGAGCTTTTAAAAGTTTGATGTGCCTTTGTTCATCTGAAAGGTAGGATTATGCTGATATTTTTTGTGGTAGTATACAGGATGATTTATGATAGTAGGAAACAGAAAGGGAACTGAACTTCTCATCTCCAAACAAAAAGGGAAATAAAGGTAACTTTTAGTTATTAAATACGTCACTTAAAGTATGACGAATGTGTTTATTTTAAATAGAAAGTCTGATTCTATCTTAATCAGACAGAATCAGAGTCAGGTGTTTTTAGTTTAAAAGGTTCAAGTGAATTATGTAGCTTTTTTGTTTGCAAAATTTATCAAGACGTATTTGCAACATGATTTCTGAAACTTCTCCCAGGCATTAGCATTCGGCAGTGATCCTTCATTAATATGCCACTTCCGGCTTTGGGCTCTCAGAACCAGGACTGTTCAAGGACTCTTAGCTATTCACAAAACCCAAGAAATAACAGTCTAGGCAAAGGAATCCTGGTATACTGGCATTTCTAACTGCCACACGCTTTCCTCTATCAGGCATACTCAGCAGAGGGGAGAAATTGTGAGCCTAGTACAGCAAAAAAGAGAGAATAAAGAGCTCCAGGTGCAGTAAGAAGGGAATGGGTCAAGAGAAAGAGGGCAAAGGGAGAGCGACTAACTTAACTTTGGAAAGCCATACAGACTCAGGTTGGCGTATTTGGTCACCTGGATTTTGCATTTTTTTAAAGTTTGCTCATTTGTTTATGAGAGAGAGAGAGGAGAGAGGAGAGAGAGGTGAGAGAGAGAGAGAGAGAGAGAGAGAGAGAGAGAGAGA
>NW_006159775.1:2080566-2098877 GCF_000334495.1 Tupaia belangeri chinensis
CAAAGACAGAAGATGAGAAAGAGAGGGAGAAAGCCCCCCAACAGGATTTTGTCACACCACAATCCTTCTGCCCTAGCCTACCAGCTAGCCAAAATGGTAAAGTAGAAAGATCAAATTCCATGAAAACGTAAATACAGTTATTTCACAGACTCTGTAATTTCTAGAACTAGACTATGTTTTATGTTCAAAATTCACTATTGAATTTTTCTATCACTACTTTCTAACAGAGCCTATACTCACAACTTTTAGTCAAAATGCATTCTATTTCTCTGAAGATCGTAAAATCATATATTTTAAATGCAAAAGTTTGAATAGCCCAAGAGCATGTGGGCAAACGTCTTCTAATCACAAGATGTTTAGGACATTGAAAGGAAGCCTTGAGTTTCAGGATACTGAGGCTTTCCACCATTACAAAGGTTCCATCTTCTCAGCTCACCTCAGTGGTTTTAGAACTTGGAATTTGGTTCTACCTGCACAATCGTCTCTCTTATCTCATCTGTGACTCCAACTTAAGACCCCAGTGTGTCCCAAATATTGAACAGGACATACTTATACTAAAAACAAATTATTCACTATTTATCTAAAATTAAGATTTAACTGGGCATCCTATATTTTATCTGGTTTAATATAGCATTTTAGACTGAGAAAATATTTTTTCTGTGATTTAACTTTCTTTACTTGGGACTAAAGAAGAGTCTCTCCTACAGCTTACTAATTCTGGTTTCTGCCATGGCATCTTTCATTCACGTCATCTCCTTAACCTGGGCCAAGCATCTAGAAGAGAGAAACAGAAGCTGCCCTAGCAGGGGAAGGAAGGTAGAACTCAGCAAACCTAAATTCCCTTATCTTGCTATTGTTTGAAATTCATTTCTTTAGCCGAATCTTCTCACTTTAGAGGGGAGAAGGAGGATCAAAGAAGATGGTGACTGCAAATCCAGCATCTTAGCTTTGGGTTGCACTGTCTTGGCATACAAGGGTGACTTAGCAGCAGAGAAATGAGTTACATTCCTAAAGTTAACTTATAGGTGTCATGAGAGCACAGAGCACATTTTCCTGTTCAGAAAATACTATAGCATTATGGTTAGATTATTAGGTAATCCAAGTTAGCTCTAAACCAAAATACCGAATTGCAATTTATTAAGTATATCATTCCCTCTTGAACTGCTTAACAGTGAAGCAGCAGTGACTCATCTGCAGCTATGAAACTTTTTAAAATATTACCAAGTTTAAGTGCTGACAGCTACAATAACTCTATTGTAATGGGTATCTTTTGGCTGGTCTCTTCATGTTATTATGTTATGGTGCTTTGCATCTCTAGACAGTTTTCCCACATGTGGGTAAAATATTAGCAGGTTTATAAACTAATAAATTATGAAAAGAATTTTAAAAAACAAAACTTCCACAGACAAATTTTAGGGAGAAAAACTCAGCTATTTCAAATAAATTATGGGTAAGAGATTTTTCCTGGACTAGTCTGTAAACCTAATGGTCATGGTTTGTGTTAGTAAGATAGTGTGGAGGCAGGAAAACAAATATTCTATTCTCTCTCTCTTTTTATTCCCCCCTCCACCAGCTTTGGGTAGACGTATAAACTAAACACAAACAGAAAGGAGACTAATCTGGCAGCAAGCACAGAAAATGCATAGAAATAAAGAGGTTCTGTTCATCTTTTGCAACCTCTTTGAGAACTGACATCATTCCAAGAATATCTGAAATGTCTTCATTATTGCTCACCTGCCCTATCATTTCTTTTCTCTCCACAGTTACAAATCTAGAGAGAGAAACAGAGTCCACACCTAATATCGGTCCATTTGTCCATTAACCTATTAATAAAGGCAATAAAGAGTTAAATATATGGCCAGACACTCTTCGAGTCACTGGTGACACACAATGGTAAACAAGACAGAAATAATGTCTGCCCTCTGGGAACTTGCAATCTCAGTGGGGGAGACAGGACAACACGATTACAAAAATTATTAATTATAATTGTGATAAGTGATACTCACAGGAATACAGTTACTGCAAACACTGGCTACTCAATACAGAATCGTCATCGTCATCCTCTTACCATTATCATTACTCATTAGGTGCTCACTGTTAACTATACATTGTGCAATGTTTTGTATATCTCTTATATCTAAAATTCACACACATCTTGGAAAAGAGCAAGGTTGGTACAGTTTGAATATCCCTTTTCCAAAATGCTTGGGACCAGAAGTGTTTCGGGTTTTGGATTTTTGCAAATTTGGGAATACTTACATATACATGATGAGGTATCGTGGGGGATGAAACTCAAGTCTAAAACCAAAATTCATTTCTATTTCATATATGCCTTATACACAGTCTGAAGGTGATGTCGTACAACTGAGACCAGTCACATGAGATCGGGTATGGAATTTTTCACATGTGGCATCATGTTGGCACTAGAAAAGTTTTTTTATTTTGGACCACTTGGAATTTGGGGTTTGGGGATTAGAGATGCTCAACCTCATATTATTATTATTATCATTTAAAAAATAAAAGGAATACATCATTTAAAAAGTTTGTAACTTGCCATTGGAAGACCTTTTGTTCTGCTAGTGTCTTGATGCATTTGAGTATGAAAGTTTGGAATAAGGACAATAAAGCTAAATTTCTCTGCATAGTAAGAGAGAAAATGTTTGACTCTGTAAGAAACGATCAAAGGGCATACGCGGGAACTTCAAAAAAATCATGGAAAAGTAGAATTAAAGAATGAGTTTATTTGGGTGCAAAAAATCAAAATCTCTGCATAGCTTATCATAATAAATATTTTCTATGAAATTTCTGAAGACCATTTGTGTGTGAAATGTGAAAAGAAAAAGAAGTAAAATAAAAGTTGATGATGGAGGCTGTGCACTCCCAGACTCTCCAGCCCTGGCCAACTCTAAACCTTTGACAAAGTCACTAGACCCACCAATGCTGGTGGTTTCTTCGGTGAACACTGGCAAGGAGGCAGACTTTCCCTTGCAGTCTGATGAAGGCAGTTGAGGGAAGAGAATACAACAGGCATAGACAGTAGAACTAACCTGAAGAATTTCCAAAGGCGTGGGAAGGGTTCAGATTGTCTTAAATTGACTACATGAATCCTCAAGAGACTAGGACATCACAGTTGACAAATGGATTATCCTCAGTTTTGGTAAAGAAGGTACAAGGAGTGACGAGGGTATCTTCTAGTATTCTGGAAAGAATTAGCTCCAGACTGACCAGGATATAAGATGCCATCCTTGTTTTATTATTTTAGAGAGATTTTTGCTATAGGGTGCATGTACTTGCTGGAGAAACAGACAGACTGAGAGACAAAGCAAGAAATCACGCCCCCCCTCCCCCACCCCCGGGGTGGGTGGTCATACTGAAATCCCTTCTCCTGCATTCTCCTCTCAGGATTTTGACACCGCATGCACACGTGCTTGACATGAGTTTTAAGCCACTGGGTCCAGGACTTGAGCCATGGTCTACTAAATGAGAGTCCAGTGACATAAACTTTAAGACATCTGCTGGTCTCCAGGTTGCCATTCTTACCCCACAGTCTCTAGAGTTGCATGCTGCTTTAATGCTTGAAGTTCAAAGCACTTTTCTATATGCTACCTAATGTGCGGAATTTTACTTCTGAACTAAGATCTAAATAAATTGTGCTAAATAACTTGTAAGGCTTTGCCAATGTTTTTTTTACTATGAATTCCTTATCTAGCAGTTCCTCCAAGAACATTACCTACTGAGTACAGCTTTGTCAAGCATGGTCACTCCACGGGGGAGCAAATGCAGAACTTGCATTTGTTGTGTTGTGGACAGACTTGAAGAGCAACTTGTACATCCTGTAGATTTTGGAAAGAAAACTGGGGACATAATGTCCTGGTTAAAGCAAATGCCTGCATTTATTTTTGGAATGATTCCTTGGAACTGCGGAGAGATGAGTCTTTTCATGCAGAACCAAAGACAGGAAACAAGAAGGTTAAGGAAACACAAATCTTGAAGTCTTAGAGCTCTATTACCTAGTGTGTCCTGGAGTTTAATTACTAGGTAGAGTAAATCCTCGGTAGGTGTAAATAATGTTAGGGTCCTTTCAGATGTCTGCTTTGGCTGGGAAACTGCCAGATCTACAAAGACTACTATTTCTGGTTGTCATTTATGTGTCCACCTTGACTTTCCCATCTTCCGTTTTTTTCTTTGTGTTATAATTTAGACCGAGTTTACTTTTATATCTTTGAGAGTGTCTAGTATATTCATGAAAATACTCTTTGAATGTCAAATCTGGAATATGTCCAAACTTTATCATATTTTAATTATATCATGATTAATATCTACATTTATAAATTGTTGAGCAAACACATTTCTATTATTTCTAGTCTATATTCTTTTTTTTTTTTTGAAGAGGTATTTGCTATAGGGCACGTGCGCTCGCCAGACAGAGACAGAGAGATAGAAAGCGAGAAATCACCCCCCAGGGGGGATGGTCATGCCGCAATCCCTTCTCCTCCATTCTCTTCTCAGTATCTTGGGCATGCATGCACATGCGCCCGGCGTGAGTTTTAAGCCACTGGGTCCAGGACGCAAACCACGGTAGACTACATGGGAGTCCAGCAACATAGCTATTACACTAACTGCTGGTCCCTATAGTCTATATTCTTAAAAGTAGAATTACTAGGCCAGTGTAATACATATTTAAGTCAATTAAAAGATTCTTAAACTGCTCTCCTGAAAATTTGTAGCAATTCTCATTTCTACTTTATGATTATGCTTAGAAAAACCCCTTTTGTAGCTATATAGGATTACTTAGCTATGGAATGACTTTATTTATTTTCCTGTTAAAAGACATTTGTTTGTTACCCATGTTTTACTACTATAAATAATGCTATACAAGAGTATCTGTATTTAAATCTTCTTTATCATTTTTAGATGATTTCTTTAGGTGATTCCAATAGTAATTTTCTTAACCAAAGAGTGTAATCATTTTCAAGTCATTGATACATATTTTTGTTAACTTTATTTCTTCCATGAATGAGGGACAAAGAGACAGACAGAGAGTACCCCAACAGGGTCTTGGCATAGCAATCCACCCTTAGTCTGGGCCAGCCCCAGATTGTGGTCACATAGGGACAGCATTTTATCATTGCACCCCAATTCTGTGCCTTATTAATACATGTTCATATGCCAAATTGTTTTCTAGAGTTACTGTATTAACTTAAAATGATACCAATGAAGTATGAGAATGATTTTCAATTTCAGCATTACACATTTCAGTTCTAAAGTACAGCTAAAAAAATCCAACAATGTATCTAAAGATAGTCACTAATTTGATAGGTATCAGTGTGATTTTACTTTCTATTTCTTTGATTAAAAGAGAAGTCTAATGTTTTTAATAGATTTTTACTTTCTTTTTGTTTTGAGGTATCTACTTATGTTTCTTTCCCATTTTGCCATTGTTTTAAGCATTTTCCTAAATATTTTTGCACACATTTTAATTTAATTTGCCAGAGGACACATGGGCTCACCAGAGAGAGAGAGAGAGAGAGAGAAAGAGAGAGAGAAAGAGAGAGAGGAATGCGTTGGTCACAGGCAGGCTCACACTGCAATCTTTTCTCCTCCATTTGTCCCTTTGTTTGAGATTTTGAGTACACATGCACATACTTGGTATTTTTCGAGTTTCCAAGTTCAGTCAGCCATGTAGGAGCCAGCTGCTTTAACTACCAGGACACTGCTTGGCCCTATTTCTCACACCTTTTAATTTTATATTTACTTTATGAACCTATTATCTCATATATGAGGGGACTTCAAAAAGTTCCTGAAAAAAAATGGAATTAAAGTATGAGTGTATTTTGGTGCAAGAAATTTTTGAAATTCATGTGAAGTTCTTTTCCTAATACACACTGCCATGAACTTTTTAAAAACCTCCTTGTGTGTATCAGACACATTTTAGAGCTTGTTGCATTATGTCTTGCATTAGAATATCAGATATTTTAAAATAAGTATACCATCTAAGTATGATATATGCCCTTTCTCCACACAAGGAGGCAGCACAGAGCAGTAGCTAAGTCCTTAGGCTACAGCATGGGGCTGCTTTAAGGATGACAGAGTCCATGGTTTAGCAGTGTTGAGACGGTTAACTGAAACATAAGACACAGTTTCCGATGCTTTGCCTATAGTAATTTCTTCCCATCATTAGCTATTACTTATATATATTTTTTACTACCATTTAACCTATAAGTGTGTTAATGACTTTTTTTTTTCAGATGTGCAAAGATACAAAAATTTTAAATGTTAATCTTGTCAAATATAACTTTTTAAAAGAATAATGAATCTTTAACAACGTGCTTATAAAGCTCTCTCCCTTTCATGGGTCATTTAAAATTCCTCTAAGTATTTGCTCAAAAGAGAAGAAAATATGTATCTATTTCAAGATTTTTATATGAGTGGTCATAGTGGCTTTATTTGTGATAGTTACAAACTGGAAACAACCCCAGTGTCCATGGACAGAAGCATGGATAGACAATAAATAAATAAAACCATACAAATGAAGACACTATTGACACATGCAAAAACACAGATGGATCACAAAATAATTACACTACATTTAAGAAACCAGACAGAAGGAGTGAGTGCTGCATGATCTTATTTATATAAACACTGGGCAATGCACACTAATGTATAGTGGTCGAAAGCAGATCTGTGGCTGTTTGGCAATGGGTGAGGAGTGGCTGAGAGGCGTTTCCAATGGGCTTGAGGAAAACTTTGGGATGATAGATGTGTTCACTATCTTGATTCTACCTGGTGTCAAAACATGAATTTGTATACTTTAAATACAAAATAGTTCATTGTCAATTACAACACAATAAAGCTATTTAAAATTTCCTCTATATTTTATATCAATTCTTACAGTTTGATTTACTCTGTTCAATTCTGATTTAGTTGAAATGCATTTTTTGATATGAATGAAGATTTTTCTCATCCTGGTATTCTTTACTGCACAGTAACTATCTTCTTTCCTATTGATGTGTGCTGCCTGCTCCAGTGTGTATTAATACCCAAGCTGGTGTTTGTTTACACTCCGGGGGTTTGTCTGTATTAACATCCTCTTTAATGTTAGTTCAACTTAATTATAATTATAGCTTTGTAATATATTTAATAGCTGGTAAAATAAGTTCCTCTTCATTTTAATATTTCTTTCTTGCCTAACCCTAGTCCTAATGAGAAGAACTCCAGATTTCAGCATGACTATTACAAGAGGATGTTTAAGTCCAAAGGTTTATTTTCATATAATTTTAAATATCAAAGATAAAAATGTTGCAACCCAGAATGTTTATTTTACATTAAAGAAAAGTGTAAACAAAAGGAAACCCAAATAGCAACAATACCAGCTGAAGTCAAGGATGTTGGGCTAGCCAAATTGGAAAAACCTGTTGCTGACAATCATATACTCTGGTGTCTTTTTTGCCTGCCCAGACTTTAGACTTTAATCACTGGTTCTCAGAGAGAATTAGCCAGGGGTTAGAGTATTTTTTATTTGTCTAGTTAGAGAGGAAAGACAGCTAAACTTAAGGACAATGTTAGGCAAAGGGAAAGTTGTAAGGAATACAGGTGGTGTATGAGACAAAGATAAAATATATACCTAGGAATATAGAAGTATTTCATAGGCAAGGTAAAATCATGTATTGTTTGTTGCATGAATATGAAAAGAAGAGTAGTTTAGGGGTTCATAACTTTCTTTCTTTCTTTCTCTTTCTTTTCCTTTTTTCTTTCTTTCTTTCTTTCTTTCTTTCTTTCTTCTTTCTTTCTTTCTTTCTTTCTTTCTTTCTCTTTCTTTCTTTCTTCTTTCTTTCTTTCCTTTCTTTTTCCTATAAGATGTGTGTGCTTGCCAGAGAAAAGAGAGAGAGAGAGAAAGTAAGAAACCACCCCTCCTCACCAGAGGGGATCACCATGCTGCAATCTCTTCTCCTCCATTCTCCTTGGGATTTTGGGTATGCATGCACACATGACTGGCATGATTTTCAGGCTGCTGGATCTGGGAGTTGAACCTTACAGTTGGCTATGTGGGATCCAGCTGCCTTTACCTCCATGCCATCTAGCTGTCTTCATAATTTCTTTTTATGGGTCATGCATGGGTAGAAAATGTCTGCCTTGTAAAGATGAGGGCGTCAGATGCAGACGACAATGCAACTGCTGATCACCCAAGCTCCCTTGCGCTCTCTTTTCTGCAGCCTCCTATACCCTTCTCTAGAGTCCCATGATTCTACTGTGCTCAGTTGTGGTGTCCTCAAACTTCCTCTATTTCTTATTCATCATGAATGACCTACAAAAGTAACATTCTCCCCAGGGAGTCCGGTACATCAGGGATGTTGTTCTCGTATAGCCTGTGTCTTCGATACTCAAGTATTCTTAATTTTCTGTTTGTTGATGTTTTTTATTTCGGTGAGATTTCAAGTAATTTTCCTTAAAATTCTTTTTATAATGAGAATGATAACCCACCCTATCCCCAACTAAATCACATACACAGAAAAGAGATCAGAATCCAAGTTTGTACCTGGCTTTGCTCTAAGGTCTAGCTGGGTTCTTTCTGCCTGGAACAATCCACTTGATCTTGATGACTTCGGTACCCATCTACCCACTTACAACTACACTTTGGCAACCTCAGGCCAGATTCCTCTTCCAGGCTGCCACCCTCTTACTAGCTTCCTCAGGTTATGGAAATGTCAGAACATTTAATTCCAAGTGAGACGGTGGTGAACAAATTGACAGATTAATCAAACACCAAACATGGACAGGGATTTCGTTTGCTCTCATTAGTGACAAGAACAGTACTCATTCTCTGTCAGAAGGTCAGAGCCATGTAGATGTGCATATAAAACATTTCAATGAAGCACATTCTTGGAAGTGAAAAATTCTTCCGTGTCAGTCAAACTGATCGATGATACTTGGGTAGAAAGAGGGTTCCTCCAAAGTATAGGGGGCTCTTAAACAAAGCTTTAATTACACTGCACATAAAAGAAATCTAAAGCTGCTCTAAAAGTCTTGTTACTTTTCCTGAGCAGTGTCACATAAAACGACAAAAATACCAGAAAGTCATCTAAATCTCATTATGTAATAGTAATTACTTACATTTTTAAGAGTTTTCTATATGCCAGGCACATTGTAAGCCCTTTACAAGTATCTCTCTGTACATATAGTAGACTTTACATAGATTAAGAGCAGGCAGGATTGCCTAGTGGTTGAGGTCACTGGTGGTAACTCTTTTATTAACTGCATGCTCTGGGGCACTGACTTAACTTCTCTGGCCTGCCTTAATATTTTCATCTGTAAAATAAAGATGATAAAAATACCCAGCTCATGGAGTTGTTGTGAATATCAGCAGAGATAGTAATTACTTACATCCAGTGATTTCCATGTGCAAAATACTATTCTCAAAGTGAGGAGTAATGAATTTGAATGAGCTAAACGTAAAATACTTAGAACAGTATCTGGCACTTAGGAAATATTCTATTTTATTACATCAAAGAACTCACAGAACTCACATAATATGTTCCTATATATCCTCCTCATGTTTTGTTTTCCTACTGTCATCAATGTATGGGAAAGAATTACATAGTCAGCCAACTGCCCAAATGTGGGAGGCTGCGCACCAGTGAGTCCGCCAAAGCCATTTTCATGAGTCTCTTACTATTGCCATCTTAGGCTCAGAGAGCAAACAATTACACAATGACAAAGGCCACAATTGGCTCCCCTTCAAAAACCTCACCTTCAAAACCATACTCTGATTGGCCACTTCCCATAGCAAATCGGTGAGCTTAGAATCCCTCAGATTTGCATATCCGGCACCTCATGATTGGTCCACAAAGCAACCAATCATAACCCACCTTTTACAATCCTTCATTCAACCAATCACTGCCCACCAACATGTATATAACCACAATCCCTGGCCCACAATCGCCAGATGACCCTGAAGACCCTGAAGAGCTGTGACACCACGTGGTCTCTGGACGACCCTGAGTTGTGACACCCCGTAGTCTCCGGATGACCCTGAAGAGTTGTAATACTGTGTCATCTCCATGTTGTAACACTGCGTCATCTCCACGCTGCTCGTCCTGTCTCTCACTCCTTCCCTCAGGAAACCTGTTCGACTGTCCTGTGGGTCGGAACACCCAAATAGTGCTGCTCACGCCAAGCCCCTTTGGCTTGCAATTATTGCCAGTCAGGCTAGTGATCATAATCTTCAGCAATACCTTCAGCTCTTTATTATTAAGACCATACTCAACCCGCTCCACCTTCTTGATGCATTTTTCCAACACCTTTTTTTTGTTTTTGTTTTTTCTGACTGCAGTGATCATAAAGCTTAGGAAAAAATTGGAAGTAATGTTTCAGAAAACAGTGGAGGCTCTGATGCCAGGACAGTAACAACTTCTACTATCTTTCAACCCATAAATGAACCTTGCTATAGTGCCATGAAACAAACAAACAAATAAAAACATTACTGGGGCCAGCAGGTGGTGTGGTGGCTAGGGTGTTGGACTCCCATATGACCAACTGTGGTTTGAGTCCTGAACCCAGTAGCTTGAAAATCATGCCAGGCACGTGTGTGTGCATGCCCAAAATCCCAGGAGGAGAATGGAAGAGAAAGGACTGTGGGATGGCCATCCCTCCTGGCGGGTGATTTCTCACTTTCCCTTTTACTGTCTCTCTCTATCCCTCTGGTGAGTGCATGTACACTATGGCAAAAACCTAAAAAATAAAAAACAAAAACAAAAACAAATAACAACCTAAATGAGACAAAGGCAGGACAATAAGAAAATATTTAAATCAAAAATTCAACTAGAAGACTTTCCACAGTCATAAAGGGAATTGTTCTTTGAACTTTTTTTTTTTTTTTTTTGAGATATTTTTGCTATAGGGCACGTGTGCTTACCATAGAGACAGAAAGCAAGAAACCACCTCCTGGGGGGATGGCCACACCTTTTCTTCCAGTCTCCTCTCGGGATTTTGGGCATGCACGCACATGCACCAGGCGTGCTTTAAGCCACTGGGTCTGAGATTTGAACCACGGTCAACTACATGAGAATTTAGTGACATAACCATTGTGTCATCTGCTGTTCCCTGAACTTTTAAAATGATCTCTAATGATGTAATCTAAAAGTTTTTGTATGATAGGAAAAAAATTATTACTATTTGTCAAAATCAAAAAACATTAAAATTTTAAGGAAAGGAAAAATGTTATAAATATGAAGTCTTCACCTCAACAGTACATTACATCCTAAATGGTATTGTAATGTGTCATACATTTCAAGACCATAGATAATGTAGTGACATTTGCTTCCAACAGGATGATTTATGTAGACTGGTCTAGTTAGAAAAAAATCACATATTATAAGATATGCTCAGTGTCCTTGGCCACAGCAATCCTGTTCTGGTGCTGCTTGAAGTAATTCATGATATTTGGGGAAGGGGGCTTAAAAAATAAGTCAGAGTTCTCTACCTGACTTCTTGTAAAGCTCTCTTTACAATTGATGAAACATCTTTCAAGTTTACTTTTCAAGCTCTGGTTTCACTCCCTTAGCTCTGAACTTTCCTCATCCTTGTTCTGGAGAGTAACATTAACATCTGGATCGATTTAAGCCCATCTATGGCCTCTCTCTAGTTTATTTTCTATGCTGCCATAATTGACTTCCTCAAATGCATATGGCTTTCCAGAGTATTCAGGGATAAGTAGTTTTAGTTCCATAGAAGAACAAATAAGAACACTCACTAGAAGTCGAAACTCAGTGTGGTTAACCGGGCTGACTTTTTGGTCTGACGTCTCAGCTCTCCACTTACTGGCACTGAAGTTGTCTCACCAATACATGAGGACAATATTTGCTTTATACATTGTGACAAAGATTAAGTAATGCATGAAGAATTCTTGGCCTAAAACCGAATGACCAGAATATAGCTATTGTAGTTCTGATCATGCTGGTGATGCTCGTGACAGTGACGACGAGGAAGAGGATGATGATCTACACACCTTTCTGGGTTCTATTCTCAGTGCATCTTCATGACTACCTTACACTTTCAGAGATTTCTGATTTCTGTCTGTCTTTATTTTTCCATACTGTTCCCTCTTTCTGAATCGTCCCTTCTTCAGCTTCCGAGGTTTATTTTACGCTTCGCAAAGCACTTTACTCTTTCTTTGAAATACTTGTCTGTACGATTTGACTCCTAAACATATCCCAAGGAAGCCACGAATCTAGGGATTCAGGGCTGTTATTATCTTTTCAATGTCAACTATACAGATATAGTTAATACACTTCTTTTAAATAAATAAAAAATGGAATGAGCATTAGAATTCTTAAGCAAACAGGGCTAAAGAATATTTGAGGCCAGGATTTCTCTGGAAAACAGGGGCTGGATGCTGGTACAACAATAAAATATGACTCTCTGGAATGCTGACCCACATGGGAAGGTTCCAGGTTTGTGTCAAGAGACCTCCCTGAGTATGCAGACCATGAATATGCCAATAGTCTGGGCTGGCTATCCCCCTGTGGGAGATGTTGTTACCCATGGAATAAATGAATAAATTTAAAGAGACTTCTCTAGAAATTCCTGGACATGCTAATACCAGAATCAAAGGATTTTTACTCAGTATTTCTGCAGAAGGGAAATTTCACACACAAAAAATAATCACCTGCGGGATCAGCAGTTAGCGTGATGGCTATGTAGCTGGACTCCCATGTAGCCGACTGTGGATCAAGTCCTGGACCCAGTGGCTTAAACTCATGCCGGGTGCATGTGCTTGCATGCCCAGGATCCCGAGAGGAGGATGGAGAAGAGATTGCAGTGTGGCCATTCCCCCTTGGGGGTGATTTCTCACTTTCTGTCTCTCTATGTCTCTCTGGCAAGCACACATGCCCTATAGCAAAAACCTCTCAAAAAAAAAAAAATCACCTGCTAGTCCTGTATCACCCAAATTCATCACAGAGGTTTCAAATAAATCTCATATTAAATAAGTGTCCAATAAGTACTAGTGATGCATGACTATTTAAGTTTAAATTAATTAGCATTTAAATAAAATGAGAAATCTAGTTCCACAGTTGCACTAGCTGACTTTCAAGTGCTCAGTAGACATGTGGTTATTAGGTCCTTTGTTGGACAGAGATATTTACTATCTCGTCCCCAGTTGAAATGGAGCTTCTTATTTGTAGCGTCAGTGAGGACAAATGCACACTGAGGGATAAAAGAATTCACAGATTCTTCTGCTCTCTAACATTTATATTTTAATAATGCCTTTTATTTGTGTAATGCATTCATGTAGCTTAATTAACTCAGCTAGTTCCTAGCAGAAACCAGATATTCTGAATCTGAAGCCAAGACACTCCTTTCCTATACCATGCCCCCTATAATGTTCTATTTAAAGAGTAGAAAGTGAAATCGGTAACCATATAGCCATGTCTACTACTTCCTTCGGTTTCATAGCTTCTATGGCTGAAATATTAGCTCATATGTTTGTTATATTTCCCAGAATTTTTTTAGAATGACTGCCATTGTTTACACTTATAAATATGACCTGTAAAACTCTGCATATGTTTGACCATTTATTTTGTTGGATGTGTTTCTATTTTGGGTAGTAGAATAATTGAGTCTAAAGTCACATCATTTTTAAACACTTTGTTATATTTTGCCAGACCGAACAAAAGAAAAACGCTACTTTATGCTATCAATAGCAGCATATGAATTCCCATTTTCAATACTCTTCCTAATACCAGGTATGTTCTCCCCCTCTGTCTTGTCTTTCTCCTTCTATTTCTCTTTTAAAAAAAATATTTGTTAGGGGCCAGCAGGTGACATAGTGGTTAAGATGCTGGACTCCCACATGGCCGACTGTGGTTCAAGTCCCAGACCTACTGGCTTGAAACTCATGCCAGGTGTGTGTGCATGCATGCCCAAAATCCCGAGAGGAGAGTGGAGCAGAAGAGAGTGCAGCATAGGCATCTCCTTGAGGGGAGGGGAGATACCCTCATTTTCTCTTTCTCTGGTGAGCATATGCACTGTAGAGCAAAACAAAACAAAACAAAACAAAACTCTCTTAAAAATTGTTAAAAATTAAAACAAAATTTGTTTGTTTAACTTGAAAGTATTTAAGAAATAACCAGAGAGATTCCTTTTCTTATTGATTTATAAAAACTCATTAAATATTATGAATATTTGCTTTTTCATTTTCATATATCTTGCAAATATTGTTTCTAGTTTTCTATGTGTCTTTTAATTTTGTTTATGGCATTCTTGACAGAAGAAAAACATTTTCATGTGATAATTTCTTTCTTTCTTTTTTTTGAGGAGATTTTTGCTATAGGGCTCATACGCTCACCAAAGAGGCAGAGAAACAGAATGTGAGAAATCACCCCTTTGGGGAGATGGCCATGCCGCAATCCCTTCTCCTTCATTCTCCTTTCAGGATTCTGGGCAGGCATGCACATGTGCCCGGAGTGAGTTTTAAGCCACCGAGTCCAGGACTCGAACTGTAGTTGACTACGTGGGAGTCCAGCGACATAATCATTACACTATCCACTGGTCCCATCATAGGATAATTTTTTTCTGATTTTTGCCTTGAAGATCATACTTTTATATCTCAAGTTCTATATTTTCTTTTACTACTTTCATGAGTCCAATTTTATTTTGGAATTGCCAAGCCATCTAGATTTTTCTTTATGTGAGGAATGGGTAGAAGTAAATGACTTTTCTATAAATAATCTTTCCCTGAACAAGTCAAAATTAGCAGGTGTCAGGCATAAAATAATTTTGTTTATTTAAAATGAGTAATATAAACTTTAAAAAGCATAAGTAAAATTGTGTCAGTAGTGAACATTCTATTGTATGCACACCAGAGAGTGCAGGATTATCATATCATGTTGAAATATATCATAAAAGGGAAACCAGTTGATTTGTCCCTTTATACACTAAAAATGTTACAAATTGCTCATTCCTAGCAATGAGTTTACTCTTTTTCTGTCAGGTACTGGTCCACACATTGTACAATTCTTGATGATCATTTTTGTTGAAAGTCTCTATTGTTTATTGAAAAAAGCTAACCTATTTTATAACACATTTTGCTAAGAACATAGCAAGAACATCTATTTTTAGTGATTTCTAGATGTTATTAATAGAATTAGAATTAATTAGATATGTGAGTAAGTTTCTGAGAATCATACTACTCCAATTTTTCCTAAAAATATTGGCCTTTTTGTACATACAGAGCTAAGAGCTTTCGAAGTCTAATTCTTAACATTAGTCACTATTATTGTTGTCATCACCATCTTGGTCATAAACATGGTACCATCACTTTCTTTTTTACTTGAAAAGTTTAAGAAGCTTTGAGAAAAAGAGTCTAATTCTTTTTATAAAAAAAATTACGTGGTAGTCAGTAAGAAAATTCACTTTAATGAAACCATGGTTCAACTATAATTCCTAAAAATGAGACATCTAGTTGATATTAAGGAATCATTTATTGGCTTAATCTTTATTTTAGAAATATGGTTTTAAGGTTCAAAACTTATTGATTTTCTACAAGAGGCTCTATGAGTTCATATGATTCTTCTTGTTCATGATTCTGTTAAATATCTATCTCCTTAAGAGAGGTGAATATCTGCAGATAATTAGCTGTTTGTCTGAGATTCTAGGGAGTTTTTGAAATTAAAACTAAGTGCCAGCTGATGGTATGGTAGTCAAGGCAGCTAGATCCCACATGGTTAACTGCACTGTTGAGTCCTGGACCTGGCAGCCTGAAAAACACACCGGTGTGTGTGCATGTGCATGTGTGCCCAAAACCCTGAAAGAAAAAATGAAGGACAAGGGACTGAGGTGTGGCTGTCCCTCATGGGGGCTGCTTTCTCTTCTCCCTTTCTCTCTGTCTCTCTCCAATGAGCATATGTGTCCTATAGCAAAACTAAAAATATAAAAAGGAGCAAGGAAATTAAAGCTAAAATATTAGGAAACACTACCAATCATTCAAAATAAACAATAAAGGATTTAAATAAAGTTTGACAACTATACTCTTCAATGAAAACATGTTGGCAAAATATCTGGTTCAAAGCGAAGTCAAGTTTGCTTTTTAAGACTGTAACTACAAACCAGCTGAAGAAGGAGCTTCTATCTTATGAACTCTGTTCCAATGATTTCAAAAATGAATATAAAGAACATGGAAGTTTGGGTATCTCTTGGTTTTTATAGTGTTACCTCCAATGTCAAAAGGAACTGGTATCTGAGCCCACAGCAACAAGGACTGAAACAAATTTAATTATACACTTTTCTTTTCATTTAATTAGTAGAAAGAAACTCTCTATGCCATGTGATGCATCTTAAACATGAAATAGTTAGATGACAGTATGTTTTAGTCATTTTGTCTTATCCGTATCACTCTCTCTCCCTTGATATACAGAGATTTGATTCATTACAGTGTTGATGGGAAAGAAGAGAGCTTGGGTAAATGATCTTTGCCTTTGGTCTTTTTTTTTTTTTCTTTTTCATTTTATTTTTGGTGGGGGAGAGATTTTTGTTATAGGACACATGCACTTGGCAGAGAGACAGAGAGACAGAAAGAGGAAGTGAGAAGTCACCCCCTCCCTCCCTGGAAGGATGGCCATTCAGCAATCCTTTCTCCTCCATTCTCCTTTTGGGATTTTGGGCATGCACACACACACACACACATACACACACACACACACACACACACACAAGCATATTTCAAGATGCTGGGTACAGGACTCGAACCATGCTTAACCATGTGGGAGTCCAGCACCTTAACCACTACACCACCTGCTAGTCCACTTTTTGTCTTTTTTTTTTCTTCTGACCTCTCTGTTTGTCTCTGTCTTCCTCCCTTCCTTTCTATGTTTTCTTTAAACAGACATACTTCTCCCTCAGATATTGTCAGGGATGAAAATGTCATACTTTAAAATATCTTCCCAGGTACCATCTTTCACCAATTTCAGGGAGCTTCCTATTCTGTGTTAACAGTAACTCATGCTTGTGAAAATACTTTACACTTTGAAAGATATGCTCATAGCTTGTTCTGTATTCAAAGTAGCAAAGGGGAAAAAGGAAAAAAAAAGGAATTCAGATACAAACATGAACATTTTACACATTAGGTGTTAATGTATCTCTTTTGGTATTTGTTATCATGGAAACAGTTCTCTATTTGAAATCATGGCAAAAAACTGTTTTGAATAATGATTATAATTTCTTGCTAAACTTCAAATATTGCTTAGATATATGAAAACAAAAGAGACTAAGGAAAGAGACATGAAAATCACAGAGTATAAATAGATTTAACAAAATCTAAGTTTTCTTTATTGGAAAAAGTATACTATATGACCAAACTGAGGATAATTTATTGACTTTTATCCTAATCAGTTTGCTTAGTGGCAAATCATTGATCTGAGCTTGCTAAGAAAGTACTTTCCCAAGACTTTTCTGTATGACAACACTGTAGGCAGACCGGAATAGAGTAGAACAGTGGGGCTCTGCTACTATTTAGTTAGGTTTTGTCTATGCAAGCTGCCAAGGCAACTTTGTTCTGAGAGAAGTTGCATAAGTTTGCCTTTGGCTAAATAGAAAGTAAATCCTAATGTCTTAGGAGAAAGTCAAACATCAAACATCAACAGAAACCATAAAAAAGGAACCAAAATGACTTGTTAAGAAAGAAATTTTCTTCTCCCTCTCTTAACTTGCTCGGTGCATATCAAAGCCTCCCTTCAGAAGCCAGCTGCTAGGGTGATATGTAAACAACGCTTGAGGAGGCTTAGGCACTCTGGGAATTGATGTTGTACCAGGCCACATTGAATTATTTACATTCGGTTCTTACCAGTCTCTGAGCAGAAGAGCTCAGTTTACACTAATCCATATTTTATTTGCTTCTTTTTTTAAAAAATCCTCCAACACATATACAGCCACAATGCTTAAAGGAGTAGAACATTGATGGAAATAAAATACAGTTGTAAAAGTTACAGATCAAACTGAACTTCTCAAGTCGGATAATACTGGAAGTTATATGATGAAAGGAGGAGGAAAAATACCCTAAAGACAAAAGATACACTAAATGAAGTGCTGGAGAACTTTGTCCTACTGCTTCATTTAGTCTAAGAGACAAGTAGCTTTGGACCAACGCCACAAATAAGGTGTTGTCTAAAGAAAGCAGACTGTTTTCAAAGAACAAAACAAGGAAACACTGCTCAGTTTCACACTGATGCGATAATTAGTTATTGCATTCTTATAACTTCCCTTTCTGTGTTCTTTTAACTTACACACACACACACACACACACACACACACACACACAC
>NW_006159775.1:2098975-2133009 GCF_000334495.1 Tupaia belangeri chinensis
CACACACACACACACACACACACACACACACACACACTAGCACAAGCTATAAAAATTCACAACGTTTAATCTTTCATATTAAAAACAGATGAAATTGGAGGTGGAGGAGTTTGGGGGTGGGTACTGGAAAAATCTGTCCTGTGCCCATGTGGGGGAGGGGAGGGGGCGCCAATGAAATTCCACCCGGCAAGGCAAGTTATGGCACCACAACCGAGGAAGTAAAGAGAGTTCGGTTTCATAGATTCAATTGTACCTTACCTGGTTTTGGAGTTAAATGCACCAACATGCCCCTAATTCTTCCTCTGAAGTACTACATATGCTGAAAGCTATAGTATTTGACCTTACATATTTCCACAGAAGAAACTCCAAAGTAACCTTTAACTTCAATAAAAAGCTGTGTTCATTCTTCCCCTTGTGCTCAACACACAGCAATCTAATACACCTCATCATGTGGTCCGTTACCATGGTAGCAATGAATCCAGCTGCTGAAATACAAAAGACTGACAAAAAGTCGCTTTTTTTCCCTCCACCCACCCTGACAAAGTCAGAATTTTTTTTTTCAGTATGACAAGTCTAATTTGAATATGTTTCCTTTGCTGACTCAACTTCATGAACAAGAAAAAACAAAGAAACAATGAACAACAGAAGTAAGAATAAAGTCTCTCAAAACATTTAAACTAATGAAATAACTGCATGCATTTTTAAATCGCCACTAATCCCTCAAAATACTGCTGATTATCTGCTTCTGCCAACTACATATTTTTGTATGTCAGTTGCTAACAATAGGAATGCAATGATAATCCCACAGCTCCTCTAAAAACATAACAAATACACTACATTATTCAGTAAACACAGAAGCTGACACTATCAGTAGATGAAGGGCTGGTCTCAAAGAGTTTTTGGTGCAAATTTCTAACCGCAGTTTAGATGTGGGAATAAAAGTCTTCCTTTTCTTTTCATCCAAACCCTGTGCTTAACCATTACTTAAAGAGATTAGGTTTCAGTTCTATTAACTTGATTTTAGATTAGGATCTGTGGTCACACAGCCAGCTACAATCAACCAAACTGCAATATTTTTGGAGGGCTATATATGGGGAAAGTGGCACAGGGCTTCTTCAAAAACTTAATAGAAAATGATGTATGGATTTCAAAATTTATGTTGCACCAACTCCCCCCCAAAGCCCCCCCCCAAACAAAAACAAAAACAAAAAAACACTTTCTTCTTTGAAATTCCACTTTTCATGAACTTTTGAAGTACACTTACATTAAGAGAGTCTTGGTATTGGGGCAAATAAACTCTGACAGTCTGAACTCCCCAGATCAATGGTTGTACTGTTAAGATTTAGGGAATTGGGACCAGTGGGTGGCGTGGTGGTTAAGGCACTGGATACTCCCATGTGGCTGACATGGGTTCGAGTCCTGAATCTGGTTGCTTGCTTTCTCATTTCCTCTCTCTCTCACTCTCACCCTCTGTCTCTCTCTGGTCAAATTAAAAAATAAATGAATGAGTAAACAAAAATAAAATAAATAATTATTTAAGAAAAAGATTTAGGGAATCACCTTCAGTTTATTACCTGTCAGTTAAAAAGAGGCTGGTCGAGACCCTATGACACTTTCTTGCCATCCCACCACCACCATGTTCACCAGCTGGTGTTCCTGGTTTCTGGGTGGCTACTTTGATCCCAGGCCTGGCATTATTACCCTACTGCATGCACAACCTTGCTTATTTCTCAAGTTTAGTTCCTGTTTCATGATAGTTTGTACATATCTATCTATTCTCTTTAGTCACTGACTTTCTGAGGAAGAGGAACATTGTCTTGTTCATCTTTTTATACCAAGGAACCACCAAAAAATTTGGCATAAGGTAGGACTACTTGAATGGTTAAAGAAGACAATGAATGAATGCTTTTACCTTAGTGTGTTGGAGGAAGCCTCAGCTCCTCTAGAACAGTGTTCATAGTGTTCCTTGGTTAAACACTTAGGGATCTGTATAGGCTTTTTCTTAGTACACAACATCAAAGAGGGAGGCAACTATGGGAGCTGGGAGATGGTGTGGTGGTTAAGGTGCTAGACTCTTACATGGCTGACTGTGGTTCAAGTCCTGGACCTGGCAGCTTGCTTTCTTACTTTTTCTCTCTCTGTCTCTCTCTGGTCAAAATGAGAAAATAATGGTAACAAACAAAATTCAATAAATATTTCTTTAAAGAATAAAAGCAATTATGTATCTATACTACATTTTCTTTACCCATTCATCGGCTGATGGAATCTTACATTGATTCCATATTTTGGTTGTGGTACTATATATGTTTTCAGATATATATATACATATATGTATATATATATATGAATACTATTCATCTTTATAAATATTTTTGAAAAATGACAAAATTCTGTCATTTGAGAGCAAACGGGCAAGCCTGGGGGACATTATGTTGAGTGAAATAAGACAAAAACAGAGAGTCCCACCAGATTCTTTCTCAAAGGTGGAAATGGAAAAAAAAATGACCTCACAGAGATGGAGAGATAAAGAATGACTGTTAGAAGTGGGGAAGGATGGGGTGGGGAGATAGAGAGATGTCATTTAACAGAAATAAAATTATAGATAAATATGAGGAACAATTTTTAGTGTTACAAAATGCAGTAAGAAGAATATGGTGAACAGTAACATGTCATACATCTCAAAATAACGGAAAGAGGATTTTGAATGTTCCCAGCTAAAGTTAAGACAAATGGTTGAGATGATGGGCATACTGACGATCCCGGTTCAATCATTACACATTACACTCTTAGACTGAAAGATCGCATTGTAATCTCACAAATACGCACAATTATCATATGGTAACAATAAAAGAAGAGCAAATGTGGAAGTAAGTGGACTCTGGTTCAGAACCCAGCTCTCCCCCACTCAACTTCTGTGATCTTAGATTAGTGAACCTCTCTAAGTCTCATTTACTCTTCCTCTTTAAAGAGTTATAAGGAAGGATTAAATGAGACAATTTAAGGAAAGAACTAAGCACTGAGATTGACACATAATAAATATTCAATCAATTTTATCTAGTATTAGTTAATAATTAGGTTTATGATTTTTGAACATGAGGGATAATGAGAAAGCCCCTGGCACATGATCTCCTCTTGCTGATAAAACTCTTTTCAAGCAGACATACATTATCAATCATATACTTCATAATCAGGTGTGGATGATAACGTGGCATAAATATAGTGACAGTCTCAGGCAAATAGCTAGGGCTGCTTGCTCCACTTACAAACCATCTCAGAGAGGCAGATCAGTCAAAAAGTTACACAGATTCCTAGTACAAATGCACTGTGGGGCTAGCCAGTGGCACAGAGGGTGGGGTGGCTGGGCACTACATGGCTGACTGTATGGTTTCAGTCTCAGACTCTGCGGCTTGGGAAACATGCTGGGCATTTTGTGCATGAAAGAAGAAATGGAGGCGAGAGGATTGCAGTGTGGCCTTCCTCCATGAGGAGTTCTTTCTCACTTTCCCTCTTACTTTCTCTCCTCTCTCCCTCTCTTCAGTGAACACAATTGCCTTATAGAAAATTGAAACAGGAAAAAATAAAAAAAATAAAATAAAGGGAAAAACAAACAGAAAAGTTTGTTTGGGGAAGAGTGTTAAATTTGGTAAAATTTGATTTTTCCATGTTTAAATATGAAAGGATGGCATAGTGGTTATGTTCTTGGACTCCCACATAGTTGAATGCAGTTTGAGTCCTAGACCCAGTGCCTTGAAAATCACACTGGGTGCGTGCCCAAGATCCTAGGAAGAGAAGGGAGAAGAAGGGATTTTGGAATGGCCATCCACCCTGGAGAGTGATTTCTCATTTTCCTCTCACTCTCTCTGTCTCTCTAGCAAGTGCATGTGCCCTATGGCAAAAACGTCTAAAAAAATAAAAAATAAAAAAAAAAGGGGAAAAACAAACAGAAAATTTGTTTGGGGAAGAGTGTTAAATTTGGTAAAATTTGATTTTTCCATGTTTAAATAGGAAAGAAAAACACATCAAGTAAAGCAGTTCATCACAATATTCATATTTGATTTTTTAAAAACTTTTTTTCTTTCATGAGTGAGAGAGATAAAAAAGGAGAAAGAGTAGGAGAGAGAGGGAGGGAGAGAGCCAACTTCAGCCGACCCCAGGTCAAGGGCAAGCATGTGTCCTGTGTAGTCAGACAGGTCTGTGGATGTGAATTAGGAGCCTTCCCACATGAGATTGTACCATTACCATCTGGCCTTGACATTGGATTCTTAAAAAAAATGATATTAGTGATTTCTTTTAAAAACTAAAATGGGGTATAAAGAATATCACAAAAGACTTCAGAATAGAAATTAGACATGTAGGTAGCATTTTAAATAATTTACCAGCTTTGGATGAACTGTAGTTTTTAAAAGGTCACCTTGATCTGCCACAGGTACTGTAAACATCTCACCAATATGGATGTTTAGATTCCTTTTTTTAGTCACCTAACTCAGGAAATGATCTGATCCTGAAGCCAATGACGTTGGAAAATTAGCACTAAAATCCCTTTGAAGACTATGGCACAAAGCAGCAGCCAGGGGGGTAAAACATAAACAAAACCAAAAAACTTTCCTTGCAGGAAGTTGCCAGAAAGAATAAAATGAATGTTCTACATTGTACAATTTCTTTATCATTAAAAAAAGAAAAAGCAAGCGGGAAAGAAAAGAAAAGCCCTACAACAAATCAGCTGAGATTATTAAAATAGCTTTGGCACTGCTACAACCCTGAACAATCCTTAAGTGTTGTGACTCATGATGTTACAATCCTACAAAATGTGTGAGGCAAAAAAGGCAAAAAGCAGCTACCCTGGAAAATTAGCACCCCCTAATCCTCTTTAGAATGGTTGATGAGCGAAGACTAATAGAACCACAATTTGAATAATTCATAACTATTCTCACATGTGGCTGGCTGAACAGAAACTGTATTAATACCTGGTGCTTTTTCTCTCATACAGATTGGTTATGTGTCCATTAGGTGCAGCTAATTGTTCTTCATTTTGCAAATTGAAGAGCTTATCGTTAATTTAGTTAATGTATACTGCTAAGAGAGCAGCTGATAGGACTGCAAACATATGGAGCATACTTTGTTAGAAGTTAAAGCAACTCATCTGAGGAACCATTAGGGAATATGATATCAAATATTTAGTCTCTCAAAGTTTTAAATTCCCTTTTGCAAATGTTAAGATTGACTTTCTTTTTAGTGTAAACCAAAGTTGTAACAACATAATCTGTGCTGGTATGATTCGCTAGGTTTCCTACAAAGATTTCAATGGCCTAGGAAGAAACAGTTTTGGGGACATAGGTGATAATGTTTCAGAATGTACCTCAGAAAGTCCATTTGCAAGCCCTGGTCTCATAGAGGTGGGAGGGAGATTTACAAGGTTATTTGCTTCACTGCTCTCTATTGAGATATGAGGGCTCTTAATTTTCCACAAACTCAAGGTTACCACATGGGCTCAGAGGTCACTAGCTTGAATTAGTCAGCATGGCCACAAAAAACATGGGTTGCCAATGTTAAAGTTAAAAAAGGGAAAAACAAACAGAAAAGTTTGTTTGGGGAAGAGTGTTAAATTTGGTAAAATTTGATTTTTCCATGTTTAAATATGAAAGGATGGCATAGTGGTTATGTTCTTGGACTCTCACATAGTTGAATGCAGTTTGAGTCCTAGACCCAGTGCCTTGAAAATCACACTGGGTGCGTGCCCAAGATCCTAGGAAGAGAAGGGAGAAGAAGGGATTTTGGAATGGCCATCCACCCTGGAGAGTGATTTCTCATTTTCCTCTCACTCTCTCTGTCTCTCTAGCAAGTGCATGTGCCCTATGGCAAAAACGTCTAAAAAAATAAAAAATAAAAAAAAAAGGGGAAAAACAAACAGAAAATTTGTTTGGGGAAGAGTGTTAAATTTGGTAAAATTTGATTTTTCCATGTTTAAATAGGAAAGAAAAACACATCAAGTAAAGCAGTTCATCACAATATTCATATTTGATTTTTTAAAAACTTTTTTTCTTTCATGAGTGAGAGAGATAAAAAAGGAGAAAGAGTAGGAGAGAGAGGGAGGGAGAGAGCCAACTTCAGCCGACCCCAGGTCAAGGGCAAGCATGTGTCCTGTGTAGTCAGACAGGTCTGTGGATGTGAATTAGGAGCCTTCCCACATGAGATTGTACCATTACCATCTGGCCTTGACATTGGATTCTTAAAAAAAATGATATTAGTGATTTCTTTTAAAAACTAAAATGGGGTATAAAGAATATCACAAAAGACTTCAGAATAGAAATTAGACATGTAGGTAGCATTTTAAATAATTTACCAGCTTTGGATGAACTGTAGTTTTTAAAAGGTCACCTTGATCTGCCACAGGTACTGTAAACATCTCACCAATATGGATGTTTAGATTCCTTTTTTTAGTCACCTAACTCAGGAAATGATCTGATCCTGAAGCCAATGACGTTGGAAAATTAGCACTAAAATCCCTTTGAAGACTATGGCACAAAGCAGCAGCCAGGGGGGTAAAACATAAACAAAACCAAAAAACTTTCCTTGCAGGAAGTTGCCAGAAAGAATAAAATGAATGTTCTACATTGTACAATTTCTTTATCATTAAAAAAAGAAAAAGCAAGCGGGAAAGAAAAGAAAAGCCCTACAACAAATCAGCTGAGATTATTAAAATAGCTTTGGCACTGCTACAACCCTGAACAATCCTTAAGTGTTGTGACTCATGATGTTACAATCCTACAAAATGTGTGAGGCAAAAAAGGCAAAAAGCAGCTACCCTGGAAAATTAGCACCCCCTAATCCTCTTTAGAATGGTTGATGAGCGAAGACTAATAGAACCACAATTTGAATAATTCATAACTATTCTCACATGTGGCTGGCTGAACAGAAACTGTATTAATACCTGGTGCTTTTTCTCTCATACAGATTGGTTATGTGTCCATTAGGTGCAGCTAATTGTTCTTCATTTTGCAAATTGAAGAGCTTATCGTTAATTTAGTTAATGTATACTGCTAAGAGAGCAGCTGATAGGACTGCAAACATATGGAGCATACTTTGTTAGAAGTTAAAGCAACTCATCTGAGGAACCATTAGGGAATATGATATCAAATATTTAGTCTCTCAAAGTTTTAAATTCCCTTTTGCAAATGTTAAGATTGACTTTCTTTTTAGTGTAAACCAAAGTTGTAACAACATAATCTGTGCTGGTATGATTCGCTAGGTTTCCTACAAAGATTTCAATGGCCTAGGAAGAAACAGTTTTGGGGACATAGGTGATAATGTTTCAGAATGTACCTCAGAAAGTCCATTTGCAAGCCCTGGTCTCATAGAGGTGGGAGGGAGATTTACAAGGTTATTTGCTTCACTGCTCTCTATTGAGATATGAGGGCTCTTAATTTTCCACAAACTCAAGGTTACCACATGGGCTCAGAGGTCACTAGCTTGAATTAGTCAGCATGGCCACAAAAAACATGGGTTGCCAATGTTAAAGTTAAAACAAGAGAAAACAAAATCAATCTCTGTGAGTGCAACTTTTCAGGTCACATTTTCAAATTATTATTTATTTTTTAATACCACAATGTGGTTTATTGTTAGGATACTGATTTAAATGAAATAACAGAACTTGTTAAAGCAACAATAAAAGATTGTAATCTACTGAATAATTTTTGCAAGCACATAGTTTCTTGGGCTGCTTTGAGCAGCTGACCTAAAAATATTAATCGGATTAGTATCTATTCTATTTATGAAAATTTCTTCTGAAAGAACAAGGCTGTTGCAAAAGCCATCTCAATTTATACACCTCAATATCAAGATATTCTATTATGTATTTTACCCTTAAAAGGCTTTCAAAAGATGCATTCCTCTTTTGAATGATATTAACAGGTCTATAAATAGTAAGAAATTCTTTGGGTTTTTCCATTGTGGGCACATTATAGAAAATATCTATTTTAAATAATGCTATGAAATTGATGGTTATATATCCTAAAAATAACCTCTTTTGAAACCCAAATAATTTTTCCCTCTTCATTTATGGAAATTAATTCCCAAACAACTGTTTTTATATTTTTCATTTCTTTAGCATTCTTAACTATATAATTGGATTCTAGATTTATCTATAGTAAAAAATATATTTGGTTTTTAAACTTAGAAACTTGGTCATTTTCACACTAAAAGATATTATCGCAAGTCTGCATTGTTTAGAAGTTGAAAAATCCACAAAAGACATGGAATATTATTTAAAGTATTCATAACTCAACTATCAGAGGTAATTAATATCAACATTTTGATGTACATATATGAACAGAATTTCGAATAATTTTAAATATTGCCTTTTTGTGTAATAAAAGACATGAAAAATAAGTACACTATGGAATTATACATTTTTTTTCTTTAATTTAAAACACTTTTAAAGATTTTTGCCATATGGCACATGTGCTCTTTGGAGAGAGACAGTGAGAGAGAAAGTGAGAAATTACCACCACTGGGGTGGGGGTGGGAAGGTGGCCATGCCTCAAATCCCCATGCTCTTCTTTACCCTTGGGATTTTGGGCATGCATGCACATGTACTCAGTGTGAGCCTTAAGCCACTGGGTATAGGACTACAACCACATTTGGAAGTCCAGTGCCTTAATCATCCTACTACCTGCTGGCCCCTACATTCTCTGAAGATACTTGTCCATAGTTGTATAACCTATTTCCTGGCTTTAAGTTTTAAGTAAAGTTTCTTAGCATTTCTTTGATTTATTAAAGCTAAAACTGTTTTTCTTGAAATTAAAAAATATATTTAAAATATTTCAAAAAGTTCTATTTGGATGTATCAGAATTTATTTATCCATTTCTTTATTATTAAATATATATTTTATTGTTTCTAAGTTTCTTATTATAAGTACTGTACCTTTGTATGTAAGTTTTAAGTATACCTTGGGTTATTTCTTTTTCTTAAGAGAATTATTTTATTTAACTTTAATAAATTCTTTATTTATTTATTTTAATTTGACCAGAGAGGGACAGAGAGAGAGAAAAAGTGAGAAAGCAAGCTACCAGGTCTGGGACTTGAACTGTGGTCAGCATGTGGGAGTCCAGTGCCCTTAACCACCATGCCATCTGTTGGCCCCATATTTCTTAGATTAAATTCCTATGACTGGGGAAGATTATTGAGTTTAAGTTAGAAAATCTAAACACTGAATTTTAGAATTGGTAGAGTTCATACCTACTATTTAGTGTAATATCTCATTTTATTGGGTTTATTAATGAGGAAACTGAGGTTCAATAAGAGGAAATAAGTTACTAGGTCTCACCATGAATTGTTCTACTGCTAGAATAGAAACAGGGACTGTTGGTAAGTCCACTTTGCTTTTTGTAATTTTATCACGCTAAGTCTAGATGGCAATTTGTCTTTGAGAGGCATTTTCCCAGTTCCAGTTTAGTGTCATCTGCAATACTTGATGAATTTGCTGCAGAGTTCAAGTCAGGAATGAGAGCTACTTGGAGGTGAGTAACACTGTGTTTTTGTTTGTTTTGTCAGTGACAATCCATATGTCAGTATTTCTAAAACCATCTTTCAACAAGAGCAAAACTGAATGAATACTGAGAATTAAAGTAAGATCCAGACCAAAATATGTTTTGTGCAAGAGAAAATGCAAAGGTCAAAGAGAGATCATGGGGTCAGGATGCTCAGAAACTTAGTGAGCCCAAATTAATGTGAAATCGTCAGGGCTCTTTTCGCACCTCTGAGTGCTCATAGGATCGAGTAGTCTATTGGGAGAGCAGAAGACACATGTGGTTTGTGTGGCTGATGGTCACTTCAAGGTAACATAGTGAGTATCCATCTGGTTGTCCCTGTGACAATCCCATATGCCGTAAACCCACGTGTATTTTTTTTTTTTGAGAAGTTTTGGTTATAGGGCGCGTGTGCTTGCCAGACAGAGAGAGAGAGACAAAGAGACAGAAAGCGAGAAATCACCCCCCAGGGGCATGGCCACGCTGCAATCCCTTCTCCTCCATTCTCCTCTTGGGATCTTGGGCATGCACGCACACGCGCCTGGCATGAGTTTTAAGCCACCGGGTCCGGGACTCGAACCGTGGTCGACTACAAGGGAGTCCAGCGACATAGACATCACGCTAACCGCTGGTCCCAACCCACGTGTTTAAGAGTCCTGAAGATGCCTCCCTTTGACGGAACATACTCTTTCTCAGTGAGAAAAGGGAAGGACATTCATGGAAATCGAGTCAATCTATGAGGTCAAGGAAACAGGTCTCACTCGTAGAAGAATTCGTTATTTTTAGTCTGGATACACGGTAGTAGAGATTATTGTTTCCCAGTTCCTTCCATGTAGCTTATTCTAAAATGAGATGACTTACTCTAACTCAATACATTTTAATTAAGTGTGTTCTAATGCACAAACTGTACCAGATGTAGTCAAAGAAGTATAAATGGCCTACAATCTAGATGGGAGATAAGAATGCAGATTAAGAAAATGTAACTGTAGGGCCAGTAGGTGGTGTAGTGGTTAAGTTGCTGGTGGTCCACCATGGTTTGAGTCCTGGACCAGTGGCTTGAAACTCCCCCTGGCTGCTTGTGTGTGTGTGTGTGCCCAACATTTGGAGAGGAGACTAGAAGAGAAGGGATTATGGTATGGCCATCTTCCCAGGGGGTGATTTCTCACTTTCTGTCTCTCTGTCTCTCGGTCTTTCTGGCGAGCACATGAACCCTATAGCAAAAATCTAAAAAAAGCCAACAACAAACAAATAAAAAATAATTGTGATGCTGGCTTCATAGTTCAGCAGTTTTGGGCTGTACAGAGGGAGTTAGATTCTACATGGGCATCTCTGGTTTGTATCGGAGACCCTGCATCTTATAAAACATGAGGGTCCATCCACACATGCCCAGGATCCTAAAGAGACAGAGAAGTGAAGAAAAAGTGTTGTAGCATGACCAGGTCCCAAGGTCACACAGTAGGGGAGAGGTTGCTTTTTCTCTCTCTCTCATGCATGTGCACTTTCTAGCATTAAAATAAAAGAAAATATAACTAATATAACTATAGATATAGTTATACCTGATAAGGAATATACCTAACTGACTGGACAGTACTTAATTAGGTCAGTTTATGCAGAGCATTTTAAGGAGAAAAATTATGTATTTGGTATCCTCTAAGCTGGGAAGGCTTTTGTTATTGGGATATTAGGCACAATTTCCTAGATTGTTTTACTCTGTGTTCAGGGGCTTGGAATACAAGAAGTCATGAAAAAGTTCACAGAAAATGTTCACTATGGGAAAAACTATGTGTGGATGTAAATTTTTTGGTATCAAAATAAACTTGTACTTCAATACCATTTTCCACAAACTTTTCAAAGCCCTCTTGTACATCAACACCACACACATTCTAAAGCTCTATGGAGGGATGCCTGAAGTACCCTAAGAATATATTCAGTGCCCAAGACTGGATATAGGCGTGATAGAAGCTATGGAGTTTCTCCCTTCCTTTGAAATACTCCCCTGAGAATTTTGGCCAAAAATTACATAATTGGTAGAGAAGGGGAGGGTGCATGGTAACTGTTCATTGAGTAATATATGCATGTATATCAGAGACCATGAAATGTAGGAGACAGGGAAGCAAAAAAAATGTCATGCATCCCCTAGGCACTTGGTAAAAATGAACTATGGATATAATTCTGATAAAAATAAGGGGTCTTAGACTATGAACCAAGCTAGAAAAAAATTAAGGCAAGACTATAGGAAAATAAATGATTATGAAAAAACATAAATTAAGAAACAGTTGGTGGGGTCCACAGATGGCGTGATGGTTAAGGCGCTGGACTCCCACACGGCCAACTACAGTTGAGTTGGCAGCTTGCTCTCTTACTCACTAGATATTATGCACACACTCTATAGCAAAATTTAAAAATAAATTAAAATAAATAGTTATTATTTTTTTAAAAATAAACAGTTTGAAAAGGATATAAATGATTTGGGAAAAAACAAAAATAAAGAAGATGCATATGCGCTACATAGAAACACAGAGCAAAATTACCAAGAAGGGGGGAGGATAGAAAAAGAATACTAAAGATTTACACACTATTGAGAAAATGGTTTGAATGAACTGGACAAATCATAAACTAGACATAAATTAACATTGACAATTTCGTTCAATATATTTCATTGAATACCATTATTGGCATGAATGAGAAAGGTCCATCTAGTAGTTAAATACGTTTTACACAAATGGACTCATAAAGATGTTGAGCACTTTGGACCCTCTGGGTGTCCGTAGTGGTAAACACTCCACTGACAAGGACTGTCTGTCCATGTAGAAGTCCTTATGTATGGTGCTGAGCTCACTGGAGTCAGGCTGGGGCATTAGCCTTGCTCTACCATGCACACTGGGTAGCTCCTTGCCAGGACATTGCATTCTGTTTGTAAGCTCACAGGGACAGGTGAAATAGAGAAACTGGAGAAGGTACAGTGGTGAACAATAAACAGGAAGGGATGTGAATAGAAGCCTTCCAGTGAGGTACTTAAGCGTTTGAAAGGATACCTGCATGTAAATAATGAACAAGTGTTCTTTATTTTCTTTTACTGAAACCACCACGTTTTGCCAGATGAGACATTAGAGAGGACCTCTGGATATGTTTATACGTTCATGAGGCTGAAAGGCATGAACATTCTTCACTGGAGATGAATAATGTCTTCAGAGAATATTAGTCACTCATGTTCATTATTAATGTAAGAATTTTTCTAAATTGCAGTGATGACACCATTTTCTGTTACATGCTATTATAAATACATATTGAGCACAGAGAAACCCCTGCATATTGCCATACCTGTACCAATAATATCCAAAAGACTAAAGGCAAAGACTATTTGTTGTATATTTCAGTCTTCATGTCTTTGATAAACATTGCAGACAAATTAGAAAATAAAAGTTAGCAACAATATATTCTAATCATTTATAATTCCCCCAACCACAGTTAATTAACAATTTTCTGTTTAACCTATTCCTATCTGCCTCTATGTAAATATGCAGCTCGGTTGTAAAATGAATCATTACTTTTGATACTTCATCCTTTTTCACACTTTAAGTGAGGCTACCAACTTCATGAATTTATCTTTGAAAGATAGTATTTCTTTGGAATGAACTTTGATGGGTCTGTTGGTTATATATTTGAGTTCTCCAAAGAGGTATTGTACAGCACATATTATGAAAATCTAAACATGAATTTCAAATTATTTTTGCAGTAAAATAAACTTATATTTTAATTCCATTTTTCATAAACTTTTTGAATCCCCCCTCATATAGTTTAGCTGGGAAGAGAAACTCAGCCAGTCTATGAAAAAAGGAAAATGTTATGTTCATTAAGAGCGGTGTAGCTGGAAAACGGACTTATTAATTGGAATGCAGAAGGAACTAGGGACTAGATGCAGGCAGAATGAGTGTTGAGGTTCTAGACATGGGAGTAAGGTCTGCTAGTTGAAAGGGAACTCCTATCTGTGAAGGGAGCACGTTCTAAAATATGGTGGCCCAAGATCAGCCAATATAAGATCCCTTATAAAGAGACAATTGATAGTGTAAGCAATAGTTATGCTCATAACTTATTTTAAATATTTTGACTTGTAATACCTCTCTGCTAATGTCAAGATTTCAGGAAGACCTTAATAGCAAGTCTCAGCTTCACAGTAGGTAATTAAGTCTGTGTCCATGCTTGGAATAGAGTATGAGGGAAGAATGTCCTCTGTTGAGGTGATTTGGTTACATCTGTGAAGGATGAAAAGCAGACATTTTTGACAAAGAAAAGAGCTTGTATGAATGAGGTCCCTAATTGGGAAAGGGGCTGATGTGATCAGGGCCCCTAAGAAGACCAATACAGTTGGACACTGGCGTAAGGGGAGAAGACCATGGTATAAACTTGGAAAAGAAAGTAGAGACCAAGACTTTGAAGGACATATTAAGGGATTCTAAAATTTATTCCAAGTGCAGTGGGAAGCTTTTAAAGACCTGAAACAGGATACTGACAATCAAATTTTTACTTTTAAAAGAATACCCTGAGTATGGTATGAAGAAGATTTAAGACAGTGGTAACAGAGGATAAAGTGCAGCTAGTTTGGAGGCTGACTGATGATGGTGGACCATAGTTCCATGTTGACTATGGAAACAGTGAGAAGTGGACATAATTCAAAATATATTCTGGAGACAGAATCGACAGGAATTAGTCACAGGTTGAATGTGGGAGCACAAGTGACAAGTGAGAATAAAGTATGAAGAAAATGCCCAAAATTCTGAAGTAAATGGAGATGGCACTTAACTGTGGATGTAGAAGATGGATGTAGAAGAACCTTGTGGGAATGCAAAGATGGGTGAGCTTTGTGTGAGGGAAAGTGGTGAAAGTGTTGAATTTGAGATGTCTTGTAGGCTGTTTCTATATATATACCTGAAGGCCTGAAGATAAGCCTAGACATGCATATGGAAGTTGTAGCTACAGAGAGGGTTTTTTTTTGGTCTTGTTTTTGCCATGAGAAAAGAGCTCTCATACGTAGAGAAACATGCCCAAGAATTCTCCCCAAGACAAAGGGTCAGGGAACTAGGAAGAGTGTGTTTCCTTGACAAGGGAGCTTTTTCAGGAAGGAAAGGGGAGTGTTTGAGTAGAAAACTACTGAGAAGTTGGTAAGATGAGAATGGAAAAAAAAACATTCATTAGCTTTGAAATATGGAGATATGATGACTTAATAACATTTTTCATGACATAATGAGGAATAGAATAGGAGGTAGAGAAGTAGAATCTACCTCTAGTCTACCAACTTCTTTAGAAATTTGAATTTGTAGGAGAACAGAAGTGGACATCATTTGAAAGGAAACATGAAGTGTGAAGGGAAGAGTTCCAAATATAGGGGATTCTTGAAAATATTTATATGTTGAACAGTCCACTAAAAGAGAGAGATTGATGATGTGAGAGAACCAATGACAGCCTGAATGTACTCAGCACCTCCAGAGGTTAAGAAAGGACAGGATGCAGAGTACATGTGAACAGAAACTGCCTCTGCTGTAATACAAGAGGAAAAAGGAGTCAAAGGTTGTAGATAAATGTATATTCGTGCATTGGGAAGTAAGAAAAAAAGGAAGTTCTTATTTCATGGGCTTTATACTCTTGATGAAATGAGAAACAAGGCTGGTAGGTCCTAATAAGGAATGAAGAGAAGAGGTTTAATACAAGCGGAGACATAATGAACTAGACATTGTGGCAAGTGAACAGTTCATAGAAGCAGCAGGACAGCCATGGAGTGGTGTAAGCACTCCTGGAGTGGCGATCATGAGGCTAGTGTGGTACCAACATGCTCAGTTGCATGATTTTCTTCAACAAAGACTAACCAAATAGGTGCACACAGAGGTAAGGGAGTGAGTGGGTCTGCCCATGGCTCAACTATTACCTGGTGAATGTGATGGTAGGATGGGAACTAGGGAGTTGAAGGCAGCTAAAGGGGAAGTTTGTACATGGGATAGGTCAAAATAGAACTGATTGTAGAAGTGGTTTAGTTTCTGAAGATAACTGGCTCTAGTGGTCAAAGAAATGGATGTGAATCATTGGGGGAAATTGTTTCTGAATATGAATAAGGTATTGACTAGATAATTGTTATATTGTGAAATGTTTATTTGGTCTTCACCCAGTTTCCAGCTATACAACTCCCAAATCATTGGGGTTTCCAAAATGATGTCTTTTTATGTGATAATGAGTTGACTGATGGTTGGAAGCTTTTAAGTAGCTTTGAATGGAGACTGGTCACCAAAAAGACCAAGGCAGAATCAGGGCACAGGGTTAGGACTTTACCCCTCTCACCACTGAACCTAAAGGCCCACCAACCTCAAGAAAAGGGAGAATGACTGAAGTTTAAATTAATCATCAATAGGTATTGATTTTTTTTAATTACCAGAAAGCATTCACCAGCAAGAGAGAAAGAAAAAGAAAAGGGAAAAGAAAAAGAAAGAGAGAAGAAGAGAGACAGACTTGCCTATCTCAAATGGGGTATAGTCATACCACAATCCTTTTTTCATTTCTCCAACCCATCATGATTTTGGACATGCACACACATGTACCCAGCATTTTTCAAGATGCTGGGCTGGAATTCTAACCTGGATGTCCCATATGAGATCCAGCTCTCAATGCACAGTGGTTGGTGCAAAGGCTTATTTAATAAAGCCTCCATAGGACCAGCCATGGTAATGCACACTGGTTCCATTGCTACTGAGCAGACTGAGGGTACATGGAAGGCCAGGGATTAGAATCCCAGCCTACCCTAAATGCCAGGCATAGTGATATCTGTTTGAGGACCTAGCTACTCAGGACGATCATGACATGGTATAATCTTGTAAAAACAATTAATTAAAAAGCCTTCATAAAAATTCCAAAAGACTTTTTGAGAGCTTCTAAATAGCTGAACATGTGAAAGTTCTTGGAGGGCGAGCATGAAAGAGCATGAAAGTCCTGCATCCCTTCCCACATGCCTTGCCTTGTTTGTCTCTTCATCTGTATCATTTGTAGTATCATTTATAATAAACTGGTAAATGCAAGAAGATGTTTCTCTGAATTTTGTGATTTACTTTAGTAAACTGATAAAATCCAAGGAGGGGTTGTGGGAACCTCCATCAATAGCCAGCTGGTCAGATGCACAACCTGGAGCTTATGACTGGCATTGGAAGTAGGGCAGTCTGTGGGATCTGATGCTGTCCCCAGGTATATAGTGTTGGAACTGGATTGAATCAGAGGACACCCAGTTGTGTCCACTGCAGAGCTGATTGCTTGCTTGCTGGTGGGAAAGAACTTCCCACAGACTTCTTGTTTACAGAGGTCTTCTGCAGATTGTTCAGCGAGAAGACTGGAGACACTAAGTCTGAATTTTCTTTCTTGCGAAGTTATCCCTTGAAATAGTGAAGTAATCAAGAATGAAAACAAGTTGGAGTAAGAATATTTGTGTGACCTAAACATAGCCAATCAGAGGTCTATGGGAGACAGTTAAGCTATCATTAAGTTTTGCCTGTGATCTATATGGCTAGGTAGCTTAGGTATGCTTGTAGGTGCTGGTGGTCTTAATCCACACCAGAGGAAAATGCCACTAGGAGAAAGAGTCAAGGCTTAGCATAACTTGTAAATCTAGATTTACCTTTATTTGAAGCATGACTGTCTCTTTTATGTTTAACTTGCCTGAGTTTTGTTTTGATTTTGTCATCTGGAAACATGAAACATTAGGCTAATAAAAATGAGCCTGTTTTACAAAAAATAAATATATGAAAGGTAGCAGATTTGTTAATTACCTATCCAATATCCATTCTCCCATTTTTCTTTGCTTACAGAGAGCATTTATTTTTTTTCTTATTTGCTAAAGAGCATGTGCACTCACGAGAGAGAGAGAGAGAGAGAGAGAGAGAGAGAGAAAGAGCAGGAAAGTGAGATGTAGTCACCTCCCCACCTCATGGATGATGGTAATGCTTCCATCCTTCTCTATTTTTCTTTTTTGAATTTGGGGCACACACATGTGTCCAACATGTTTTTCAAGCTGCCAAGTCCAGAACTCAAGCCATGCTGTAAGTCATGTGGTTTCCAGCTACCTTAACCACCACACCACCAGCTGGTCTGAACAATGAATTTCTTGTCTGTGTTTTTGCTCCAGGGCCAATGAAAGGGTCTAAGTCACTGTGATTGCAGTCTCCTTGCCACTATGATTCAAGGGAAGGTGAAGGACAATTCGTTGGGGAGCATAGTGGGTTGAATAGTATGACTGTTTCATGTGTCAACCTGCTGGGTCTCCTGCTGCTCAGATATTTGGTCCAATATTGTTCTTGTTGTGTGTGTGAGAAGGTGTTTCTGGATGTGATGAACATTTGAATTGCTAGACTGAGTAAAGCAGATTGCTTTCCCCAGTATGGAGGGCATTATCCAAACTGCTGAAAGCCTGGATAGCCCAAAACACAGAGCAAGAGGGAATTCTCTGTCTCTGCCTCAGGATCTTTGAGCTGGGTCACTGGTCTTCTGCTGTCTTGGGACTCAGACTGGTATTTACATCATTAGTTATCATGGCTTTCACGGCTTTGGACTGCAGATCTGGGGACTTATCTCCATAATTGCATGAGCTTGTTCCTTATAATAATCCTCTCTCTCTCTGTATCTAAATTTATTTTATTGGTTCTATTTCTCTAGAGAACTCTAATACAAGTGGTGTCCCTCAAAAATTTTATCCACACAGAAACACAGACTATAACTTTACCTAGAAACACTATTCACATATGTAATCAGTTAAAGATCAAGTGAGATTATACTGGATTTTGAGTCCTAAACCCAATGACTAGTATCCTTATAAGAAGAGGATAGGGCATCAAGAGAGAGACACAGATAAGAGAGAAAGCCATGTGAACACTGAGGCACAGACTGGCAGCTACAAGTCAAAGAATGCCAATATTCTGTTACTGGAGCCAACAGAAGCTACGAGCCTGAAGGATTCTTCCCCTAGAAACTTCAGAGGGAGAAAGGCCCTGCCAACATCATGATGTCAGATTTCTTGCCTATAGAACTGTGAAAAAATGAATTTCTGTTGTTTTAAGACACCAAGTTTGTAGTAGTTTATTATAATAACTCTAATAAATACAAGGAGACTTTTCTGAGAAAGATCTCTTCATGTAAAGAGGAGATTCACAGGAAGAAATGAAAAAGCTGGTTCCTCAGGGTGGTTCTGTGTGACTGAGGCACAGGCTGAATAAATGAGTCTGGGCCCAGGAGTCTGAAAAGTCAGAGTGCTCAGCTGGCTATCATCAGAAATGTGGACAGGAGATGATAGATTGTGTGAAGGAGTAGATCATGGGAATTATGAGTAAGAAACAAACCATTCTCTCGAAACAGTACTTTTTGTTTTCTTTTCATATGATAGATAGTGAGGTTCTTTTTAAGTATTTATTTATTTATTTGCTATTGTTGGCTTAAGTGGATTATCTACTTCCTGTTTAGTGTTTACCAGCATTTCTTGGGGTTCTTCTTGCCTGTGTCTAATGGATGCCCTTTGTTTTTCCATAACTCAAATTCACTGAGGGGCAGGCCATAGGCAGGCCTACTCCAATGGGAAGCACTGGCTTGTCATCCCCTACAGAATGAGTGTGTCACAGCCTCCTGTGACATTAACCCCACAAATTAGAGTCTCAGAGATGTATGATGTAGTGCTTGCTACCTCAGGCTCTCATTACTTCACATGATCAAACCTTTAGTGCATAATTTGACAGTATCTGTACTCTTAGTCTTGTCTTGGAATCCTATCTTCCCCATCAAAATTATCTTCCATGGAGGGTCTTTTTAAAATGTAAATTACTTTTCCTTGGGATGGGCAAATGGTGCAATAGTTACATTTCTGGACTCCCACTTGGCTGACTGTGGTTCGAGTCCTAGATCTACCAACTTGAAACTCATGCCAGGTGTGTGTGCATGCTCACCCAAAATCCTGAGAGGAAAATAGAAGAGAAGGGATTGTGGTGTGGCCATTTCCCTGGAGGGTAATTTCTTGCTTTATCTCTCTCTGTCTCTCCAGTGAGTGCATGCACCCTAATAGCAAAAATCTCTCTCTCTCTCTTCTGTCTCTCCAGGTGATTGCATCCCCCCAAATAGAAAAAATTCCTTCCTCAAAAAAAAAAAAAAAAGTAAATTCCTTTTCCAGGAGCTCTTCATTCCCCTTTCTAACAATTTATTTCTTACCAGTCCAGGTCCCAAGAATTAGACCGTTCTTTCTAAATTTCTGAGGGTAGAATGACAGGCCATGATCAACTATCTTGTCAGTCTGCTCCGAATGGCATGAATGCATTTTAATAGAGATCCTTTGGAGACAGAGTTTCTGGGAGCACAGAGGGACCAAGTAGAGTTGAAGAAAGAAATATAGAGACCTGATAGGTGCTGATCCTTGGAGCCTCACCTGCTTTTGAATTGAGGGTCACTCTCTGAAGATTGCATGCCGGAGCAAGTTACTTAACGTTCTGAGTGTCTAGAAATGAAGATATTAGTGTTGACACAATGGAATTGTGGCGAAGATTAAATAAACATGGAGAGATATATAACATGGAGAGTACTTCACCTGAAGCTTGGGGACAAAGTAACTGGAGTTTGAATATTTTTGAGAAGAGTTTCTCAACCCTGGCTCTATGGTCACTTTGGCCTAGATTTTTCTCTTTTGTTGGGGGGGAGTATTTGCCTGCCTGAGCATTGTAGATGTTGGGCATCATTGGGCTGTGCCCTCTAGAATCTGGTAGCACTCCCATCCCCGAGGCATGACAATAGAAGTTGACTATAGACATTGCCAACTGTTCCATGGGGGCAAATTGTCCCTAATGGAGAGAACAACTGCTTTCATGTGAAGTGAACAGGGCTTGGTACCCCTCTCAAGATATGGTAGTAGATACTTTTTATCACCCAGCTAAAAAGTCCTTATTCTATCTATTCTTTTCTCTTTGCTTCTATATTGCTTTTTAAAGAAATAGCCTTTCCAAAAGGGAAAATGTTTCAGAATCTTAAAAGTTTGGGCTGAAAAAGATAATGCTATTAGTGAAGGGAGTAAGTGCTGAGATCCTTTCCCAGTGAAACTGGGCTAACATAATCACAAGCATTTGAAAAAAGCTGTTTGAGACTTTGAATCCTACCAGACATTTCATTTAGTATTCTGTAAAAAATATTTCAAAGACATTAGGATCTAGTTTGTTGTTTCTGTGGTCATTCTCCAACCCTCTATTAGACCACAGAGGACATTATGCTAAGTGCTAATTCTCATTTTTATGATTTAATGAGCTGCTTCTGAGAAAGCTACTGTTTTACCAGTCCATTAGAAATGTCTGAGATGGCTAGTGCAGAATTAAGGCTTAGGTCACCAAGCTGAAACTAATGTCAATCTTCCAGTAATTTATATTCTTCAGATTCTCTGACATGCCTCTTCAGGTTACGTGGCAACCACAGTTCTTTGCAGTTACTATGCATTTAGCATCAATTCCAGGTAAAACCATGAAAGGGATCTAAATATTCTAATGAGAAGGCAATCCTGAGCAGAACTAGACTATAACTTTTGTTATTATCAGAGACAATGTCTGAGGGCCTTAACTCTCTTTTAGGATGTGGATCAGTAATATTTTACTGACAAAACCCTTTATGTGTACAGGTAACAACCCCACGCATTAGAGTTTCAGAGATGTATGATGTCAAAAATCGCAAAAGAGTCCTTTCTATCAGATGGAAGAATTCCTGCTAATAACTAAGTGTAGGGGAGATTTACCAGACCTACTTCTCAGGCTCTTTCACTCTTCGTGCTGTAGGAAGGGACAATCCAGTGGAAAATGGGAAAACGTTGTATCAGGGTAATGGCATGATTGCTGTTGCACTTAACGTCCATAAATGCTTTTACTAAAAGGAGGACTTGGGGTCTGGTGGAAAGGTTCCAGGGAGGGATTCAGATGGTGGCACGAGCTAGCTTTCTAACAGCAGCACCCTTGGCCACATGGGTAGTATATAGACCCAGGGAGCCATGGTTATTGCTGAATACAAGATTAGGGGGCTATTTAATTGAGGTCATGAGATGCCTACTGACTGGGGCCACAAATGGGTAGAATGCAGCCTTATCTAGAATGTACTAATGCCTCTTTTCCTCCAAATGTCAATGATGCTACAATTCTGGGAAGAAACTCAACTTCAGAAGACAAACCATGCGATAATAGAGTTGCTTATATGAGAGGACTGCAAAAAATTTGTGGAAAAATGAAATTAAAGTATGAGTTTAGTTTGATGAAAAAAAAAAAAACCAACAACCTCAGAAAACAAACGCTTGAAATCCATGCAGCTTTTTCATAATATTTACTTTCCATGAAATTCCTGAAGACCACTTGTATAATTAAGAAGGCATGAGAGGGACCAGCAGGTGGCATAATGCTTATGTTGCTGGACTCCCACATAGTTGATCGTGGTTTGAGTCTCAGACCCAATGGTTAAAACTCATGCCAGGCATGTCTCAAGATCCCAAGAAGACAATGAAGGAGAAAGAATTGTGGTGTGGCCATCCTTTGGGGGTGATTTCTCACTTTCTGTCTCTCATGTGAAAAATCTCTCTAACAGGAAAAAAAAAAAAGAAATGGAGTTAAAATACTAGTTTATGGGACCAGCAGATAGTGTAATGGTTACGTTGCTGGACTCCCATGCAGTTGACCTCAGTTCGAGTCCTAAATTGGTGGCATAAAACTCATGCCAGGCACAAGTGCATGTGTACCCAGGATCCTGAGAGGAGAATGAAAGAGAAGGGATGTAGCTGTGGCCATCTCCTAAGGGGGGGTGGAGGTGGGAGGGTGTGATTGGTCGCTTTCTGTCCCTCTCTCTGTTTCTCTTTGTCTCTCTCTGTCTCTTTAGTGAGCGCACATGCCCTATAGCAAAAATCTCTCTTAAAAAAAGAATTACCAGTTTATTTTGGCATGAGAAAATTTTGAAATCCATGTAGTGTTGACATGATATGTATTTTTCATATACTTTCTGAACACTTCTATAATTTTAAGACATAATCTGTGGCAAATCCAACTGGGAGATAATTTGAAATAATTATACCTTATTCGTCTCAGGCTCTCAGGTATCTATTACAGAGCTAAGGAACATCAGATATGTAGTATTATGTTTAAAGAATCAATACATAAACACTGTAGGTATAAATGCTGTCCATGCATTCTGAGGATTTTTCACAAAAGGAAAAATTCTGAAAAATGTTTATGTACTCTCTTAAGGAGTGCTAGTAGTGTCACTACATATAGGGAAACATTTTTTATTTTGCATCTCAAATAAACTCTTTCATACCTAATCATAAAAATTCATTTCATGAATATTATTAAGGAGAAAACAGGAAGAGAGACAGAAATCATTGTCTTAAAATGGCTTTAGCTCTGGTGGTGATTTTAGATAACACTTAGCCCTAAAATCCTATCAGCCTATAGCTGTAGACACCATCATTGCCAGGCTTATAAATGAAGTTGTTGCATAAATAGTTTCAGAACCACAAGGGGCTACATTTCTAAAACTCTTGTCGAACAGAAATGTTAATTTTAGAATCAACCTAAACTTAAATTTATTTCCAATAAAAAAGATCTGTGGACTTATAAATAGCTTATCCCTCAGGAAATATTTTAAATGGAAAATTCTAACACTATCTAACATACACACTCTGCTTATAGGATTAAATTAGAAAGAACTTTCAGAGTGGCAATTTGCTGCAGTGGAAAGACATAACATTCTCATTCTGCTACTTACCAGAAATATGACATTGGCAAGTTCCCTAAACTCTTGGACCCCCTAGTATTCTTTTCTGAAAAACAGGGACAGTAATAGCTGATTTGAAGAGTTATGATAAAAATGAGATAAGATGTGCTCATGGGGCAGCTGCTTTGGTGCTTAGCACACACTGCCAGAGACCCTCTCTGAGTTTCCCATGCCTGGAGTGGCATGCTCTTTTTGCTTCTAATGATGGGACAAAATGTTATCCTCTTAACTACCCTGAAAGAACTCAGCATAGTTTGTTCAAAACCAGCTAAGTTCACTCTGAGCTTGGTATAGGAGTTTCAAAGATGAGAAAAGACCTTGCATTTGTCCTTGATGAAAAACTCAGAGGGAAAACAGATGACATGAGAAGTTGCAACTTGATGCCATGAACGAATGCTAGAAGGTTGGCTTTCTTTTGGTTTCTATACTTGAGCCTCATCTCCTAAAAATGGCCCAAGGATTCAGACAGAACTGATAACCAAGAGTTCATCAATGACTTCAGTGAAAGGGTAACAGCAGTTGCTATGATGAAACTTGAATACTGACTGGCATAGTGCATGTCACTGAAGATTGTGTGGGTGCATGTGGGTGATAGGGATTTGGAGAGAGGTGTGGATGAGAGGAGAGTCTCGGCAGAATGAGCATGTGCAAAAGGTGATGCTGAGATTCAAAAGGCCCTTTGTGCTTGTATTATGACATGCTAAGGAACATGGATGTAGAGTTTTTTATGCAGTTGATGGGGTGGACAACATTGGTTTTAGGCCCAAAGTAGGTATGCCAATCACTATGTTAGTTACCAGGGATACAAAGAGGGCAAGAGATGATTTCCACCTTTATACACATTTGATTTCTCTCACATTATACTCTGTGGTTTTGCAGAAGTACTTAAGACTACATCAGGATTCAAATGCTTTCCTGAACTATTTGGGCACCAATGATTTAAAATTTCTATGACAACACTGTTCATAATTATAAGGAATAACACTTGCTTTCTTCCTATCTCGATACAACATTATCTGTTCAGCCTGAGTTATCTTTGACAAAAGATATTTCCCTTGTCCCACTAGGATGGAATCAGTGAAATTATTTCAGTAGATTTCTTCTTTTTTATGTGCATCAAACCTTCCAAATCTGGTATTTGCCCCATTGTCTCAGAAGTTTCTTTGCTAATTTATTAGTTACGTATTATTATTTGGTACAATTTCTTCCCAAGGGTATGTTTTTAAAATATAACTTTATTATAAAGTGTCATTTCCATAAGTTAAAGAGAAATGTTAATGATTAGAATTTTCATTGCTATACCAAACTAAAGTTAAGACTTGTTTTGGGAACATGTGTTATTCATCGTCTTTTAAACCACAGCATAATGCTGCTCATTGTTGTGTCCCCCTAACTTCAGGATTATGAAGGGGCCCAAGAAATTCTGCTCATGATAGCATTTGCACATTGTCTGAAAGGATTCTAAATCAGGGACTGAAGGTTCAACATCAACGCTGGTTGAACAGATAAGCAATGCTGGTGTTCGGAACATCGTGTCCTTTGGAGTATAACCATGGTACATTAAAATGGACAGATGAGCACTTGTGATGACCTCTGAGAACAGAGTGAAAAGGAAAATGTCTACATAAATAAATGAGAAAGGAAATGAAAATATCAAGGCACTTACATTTAAAATAACTAAGTGAAGTATCAAAATGATTAAGTGCAAAGCTACTTTAATACCAAGGAAGCCCTTCAGAGTAAATGGAATTGTTGAGACGGGTAAATTGTTTACCCATCAAGAAAGACAGACACTGGCATCCTGTTCACTTTGCTTTCCAATTTACTCAGTATTTATTATAGGAAATGTGAACTGTTCAGGTAATAAGTCATCTTCAAGTAACAAATAAACCATTCTTGAAAGAGGTCAGATCCCTCAACTGTAGGTGAAATCCTAAATAAAATAAATCAGAAGCTCCAGACTTAAATGTGAAAGCCCAAATGGGACTGATACTCTAAGTAGTTCTTAGTTGTACATAGTGGAATTTGAGAAATGTGAACATTAAAGAAGTCATATTTGTGAGATATCTGAGGATTTAAAAGTGTTATCATTAGTTTGATATGCAAACTGGGAAAGTTAACAATGACTTTATAAACAGCAATAATGTCACAATACTGGATAGCATAGGAAATGGTCTTAAATATATTACGTTAAAATATTTTGGTGTTAACTGTTAAAGATATTTTGATCAACGGGTCTGGGGAGAAATGTGCACATATCAAAATGGTCTCACTGTAAGTCAAACAATATGATTGAAAGTATATACAAAAAACAAATAATAAATAATGTGGAAAAAAAAAAAGCCAAACTTCAAGGAACCAGCAGTTAGTGTAATGGCTATGTCGCTGGACTCCCATGTACTCGACCACAGTTTGAGTCCCGGACCTGGAGGCTTAAACTCATTCCGGGCGTGTGTGTGGGTGTGTGTGTGTGTGTGTGTGTGTGTGTCCAAGATCCTAAGAGGAGAATGGAGGAGAAGGGATTGTGGCATGGCCATCCCCCCTGGGGGGTGATTTCTCACTTTCTGTCTCTCTGTCTTTCTGGTGAGCGCATGTGTCCTATAGCAAAAACTTCTCGAAGAAAAGAAAAAAAAGTCAAACTTCAAGAAAATGAGAAAATAAGGAACAGATTTGGGAAAATATTTGTAAAAGGCACACCTATGAAGTTATATCCAAAATATACAAAGAACTCTTAAATCCAACAATGCAAAAACAACCCAAATAAAATGTGGGCCAAATACCTAAACAGACACTTCACTAATGAAGAGATGCAGATGGCAAATAGGCATATGAGAAGATGTTTAACACTGCATGTCCTTCGGGGACTCCAAATTGAAACAGCAATAATGCACAACTTCACACCTATTAGGATGGCCAAAATCCAAAACATGAATAACTCAAATGCTGACAAGAATGTGGAACAATAAGACACTTATTAATTGCTGGTGGAACTGCGAAATGGTCCAACCACTTTACAAGACAATTTGTCAGTTTCTTGCCAAACTAAGCATATTCCTACCATACGGTCCAGATATTGTGCTTGCTGGTATTTGCCCAAATGAATTGAAAACATGCCTACACAAAAACTTGTGCATAAATGCTTATACCAGCTTCATTCATAATTGCCCCAAACCTGGAAGCAACCAAGATGTCCTTCAGTGGATGCATAAATAAATAAAATATGGAAAATACACAAAATAACATATTATTCAGCACTAAAGTGAAGGGAGCTATCAAGCCATGGAAAGACATGGAGGAGGCTTGCATGCCTATTACTAAGAGAAGAAAGCAATCTGAAAAAGCCACATAACATATGATCCAACTAAGTGACTGTCAGGAGATGGCAAAACTATGGCAAAAGGAAAAAATCCATGGTTTTCAGAGACTGGGGGTAAAGGGGAAGAATAAGTAGAGCACACATTTTTTAGGGCAGTAAAACTATTCTGTATGATGTTTTAATAATGAACATATGTCATTCTAAATTTGTCCAACCCCCAAAAATGTACAACACCAAGAGTGAATCCTCACATAGACTATAGACTTTGGGTGATGGTGTGTCAATGCAGGTTTATCAGTTCTGGGGATAATGTTAGGGCTAGCAACAGTTGAGGGAGGTTTTGAGTGAGGGGTGCAAGGAATACCTAGCAATGTCTATACTTTCCCTTCAAGTTTTTTTGTAAACTGTAAACTTCTCTAAAGATAAGGTTTATGAATTTAAATAAAGGAGAATGATCTGCTACAACATAGACTGTGTGATTCCATCACAGAAAGTTCTAGAATAAGAACTAGTCAATGGTGATATCAGCCAGGACAGTGCTTTCCGTTGGGCGAGGAGTGACTGGAAGGGGCAAGACCAGGACTGCATGCTCTACTCGATCTAATTGCTACTGGGCACTTTGTGAAAGCTCACTGAGATGCACACTCACTTGTGCCCTTTCTGTACATGTGTTATAGCTCAATGTGTGAACGAACATAAAGCATTTTATAATTGAAAACCTACCCACTTTATGTTTAAATTTAAATCACTTGGGAATCATTTATTTTCCTGGGTAGAAGCAAGTAATCCCTCCTCACTTTTCTCTAATAATTGTACAAGAAATTAAGGCAGCACTGATGGTTTAATTAGGACCCAACCAAGCAAGAAAAAAAAAAACACCCAAAGTACTTTAAATGGATGGACCTTAATCTGGAAAAATAGTTACATGGATGATAGAAGAATTGAGACATGAAACTAAGGATAATGTATTAACCTGAACATGAGCAGAAACAGGAATCCAAAGGCACCACCACCCACAATTCTCAAGGGACAAAGGAAACAAGTGATGTTATTGGAACTTGGGTTAAAGTCACTGGGTCACTGGAGACGGGTAGGATGAAGAGGAAGGCTGGGCTGGAAAACAGTCCACAGGGGTTAGGCCCATGGATCGAATAGAGTAGGGGCAGGTCAAAGAATGAACCTGAAGGCAAACACACACACAGATTGGCACCCTTGGAAAACAGAGTTCAGAAAACGAATTTTCAATTTTTCTTTTCTAGAGTAACGGTTATACTAAGGAAAATTTATTTATTGATAGTTTTGAGAGGCGCTAAGTTCTTAAATGGTATATTGGACAAATAACTTGAAAATACATGAAATTATGGTTTTAGTTCTATATCCATCCATGATAAACTAAATTTCTACACCGTTACGATTATGAAGAATTATCCACTTTCATTTTGAAATGAATTAATAGTGTAAAAGAAGCAATCCTGTCTTTTGGATTGGATTTAGACAGTGGTGAGTGTCAGTTGTATAGTTTGATTCAGAACTGAAAACATAGGTATAGTCCAAGGTTCTAGAAATCACCATTCTTCAAGTACATAATAAAACTACACTTTAAAAATTGGACTTAGGAGAAGATTGAAAGCTACACAGCTTCCTTCGTATGATCACCACTCAGTTTCTCTATTCCTCTCCATTTTGCTGAGAAATGACAATGGCATATTTCAGACTCATATTAATCCACACGTTTTCAGCCTCTTGTCTTTTGTTGCATGGGGAGTAATTATGTGTGATGATATGAAAACAAATTTATGCATCCACTTTATGGTTAGGTGAAACAAATCTTAATATATGTGAGTGTGTGTGTGTGTGTGTGTATGTGTGCTTAATTATATGCAGTAATATTAAAAATTACTGTACTTGACAGTAACCATGTCCTATTTTTTTTTTTTTTGAGAGAGATTTTTGTGATAGGGTGTGTGCACATGCCTGAGAGACAGTGAGACAGAAAGCGAGAAATCACTGCCTAGGGGGGATGGCCACGCCACAATCCCTTCTCCTCCATTCTCCTCTCAGGATCTCGGGCACACACGCACACGTGCCTGGTGTGAGATTAAGCCACCAGGTCCGGAACTCTAACCATTGTCAACTACATGGGAGTCTAGCGACATTGCCATTATGCCAACTGCTGGTCCCCTTCATGTCCTTCTTTTAATTTAAATAATAAAAAAGTCTCTCAATAGGCAGTTTCTAAAGTGTTATCCTTGTCTCACATATAGACTAACTAATGATTAAACCACTGTTACCACAAAAAAATTTTCCTTACGTTTATGCCATTAGAACAGGGTTTTGTCTTCTTCTGGTTTATTTGGATGTTAAGTATGTTTCTATGCTAAATATTGAAATAACCTTTAGAATAGAAAGAGGTATTATGGCATTTGCTATTTGCTTAATAGACAATAAGAAAAGATGCAGGGACCATCTCCAGGTTGTACCCATCATAGTTCAGATGGTTTCTGACAGCAATAAAAAATAAAAAGTACAGAAATTTAGTCTTGCATTGTCTAAATCTCACTATAAGTAAAAAATTAAAAGGCATTGATAATATTTTACTCTATTTTCTCTTCACGCAAGGAGAGAAGCATTTTCAGGGAAAATGTTCAATGTCTGTTTTAAATTCTTTGTCTCAAATCGACTCACCTAAAACTCAATGAAGAAGCAGCATGAACTTTCCAAAACCATCTATTCTCTTTTCTTTGAAATGACAGTTGCTTGTGGCATTTAAAGACTTTCCAAGCACTTCATCCAGGGGTTGGTAAATCCTATTTATCTGCAACGAGAAAACATGCACTTTTATTTAGCGAAGCAACTCACACTGACATGTCTATTGCAGACACAGGAAGTAAGAATTGGCAGATCTAGAGCGTACGCTATTTTACAACCCCCCTCATACACTATTAAAGACTTGTTACACTCATCTTGTTTGCATTTACTCTAAGAAATATGTAGAGTAATAGACCTTATGCTAGAAGTCATTTCACAGGTGAGGATGGTGAGGCACAGAGGAATGAAGCAAATGACCAAGATTAAACAGCTAATTGGTAACAGAGAGTGGCCTGGATCTCTAGACTCCTAACATAGCTCTTTTTTATTTTCCCTAATGGATTAAAAACTCAGAAATGGAAATGCACAAATTTTTCTGTGTTTTTCAACTAGTTCACTTTTGTGGACTATTGTATCACCACAATTTCTACTAAGACCAAAGAAATTCTGTTGAAGTTGAAATCCCTGGACTAACATTTCCTCTGATGATTAGCCTATAAAGGCAGTAAACAGCAAAGGCAATTTCACGTTATTTAATAAGCCATGTGATATGTTGTGTAGTAACAACATAAACAGTAAATAATGAACAAAATTGTCTGTTTGTATTTCTTTCTATTTTTTTTTTTTTGAGAGGTTTTCGCTATAGGGCGTGTGCGCTCGCCAGACAGACAGAGACATAGATACAGAAAGCAAGAAATCACCCCCCAGGGGGGATGGTCATGCCGCAATCCCTTCTCCTCCATTCTCCTCTCGGGATCTTGGGCACGCACGCACACGTGCCCGGCGTGAGTTCTAAGCCACCGGGTCCAGGACGCGAACCGCGGTCGACTACATGGGAGTCCAGTGACATAGCCATTATGCTAACTGCTCACCCCCCAGGGGGGATGGTCATGCCGCAATCCCTTCTCCTCCATTCTCCTCTCGGGATCTTGGGCACGCACGCACACGTGCCCGGCGTGAGTTCTAAGCCACCGGGTCCAGGACGCGAACCGCGGTCGACTACATGGGAGTCCAGTGACATAGCCATTATGCTAACTGCTGGTTCCCCGTTCGTATTTCTTAACAAAGCTGAATGATTTTATAAACTTTTGCCTCAGAGGAACTTACAGATGAAAACCCAGAAAAGTTCTAGATGACACTTCCTGACATTGAAAATTCCCTGCCCCCTACCAGCAGTCATCCAGGTACTCTCCCCACCATCTCTCATCAGCTTGTCTTCCCCCAACATTCTTCCCCTTCTTCCCCCCTATTTTTCCCCTACCAGCACACAGGTTGATATTACTATCCCAGCTGCAAGATGGTTTGCAGCAGCAGAAATCTGAAGCCCAAGTAATAGCACTTGAAGATGAAAGAAAGGAGTTGGGGAGAGAGACACAGCAAAGGGAAGGGGAGAGGGCCTCTGATGGCAATGGGTGGGAAGAGAGAGGAGGTACAGAAAGAGCCCAGTGTTGCACTCTCCATGAGTGATTGGTGCCCTCTGCCCCCAGCTCCAACCCTGCACTTTCCTCTCCAAACTCTTTCCTTTAATCCAGGTTATCTGAAATGGTCACAATGATTGTTTTAGCTTTCTTGATTGGCTGCTAGCATTCTATAATTTCAATACACAGAGAAAATTCTGTAACAATAACTCCCCCTCTTCTAATCCATGTTATCTCACACGTTCATTATCATATGAGTTTATTTAATGGGAGATAAAAGAAATTCTCACTATATAATGAATCCTGATCTGTCGCATTAGGGCCCAACCATCTTGCTTAGATCATGCTTAGATTCAAAGTACTTACATGTATTTGACATTCTCTACATTAAGTGTATTATTTCAACCATAGCATACTTTCATATTTTTTTTTCTTGAGGTACATGCTATTGTTATTTTTTAAAAGTGGAGTTAGGGTACATTAAACCTGTGCATCTGGGAATAAGTTATACATTGGAAATAATATTCCTCCTCATGACTTCGTCTCTCCAAGACATGACATCAGGAAATTAATGAAAATATTACACAACATCAGATACTTTGTATCTTAGATGCTTTTTACTTATATAAGGCTAACTTTATGTATATAATAAAGTCAGCACACAGATACACAAAGATGCATTTATACGACAATATAGAGTCACTCAGGACATCCTTCAGTATTGGCCTGATGACTTCCTAGGATCTTGGTGCTGGTTGTTTTTCCTCTACCTAGAAATCTTGGGAATCTTGGCCATTGCATATTTTTTTTTGCCAGGGCCCCTGGGTCACACCTGACTGCAGTAGGTTAAAAGAGTAGACAGTACTCAGGTAGAAGGACCCTGTTAGAGAGTCCCCTGGGTGATCCAGGTTGACACCTTGGCTGGGATCTATGATTAATAAAAATTGCCCCTTGGATGATATCCTGATTATAAACCAGCTTTAGTTTTTGCTGTTTCTCTTCCACCAAGAAGTGGTCCATTTTAGTCTGTATCACACAGGCTGTGATCAAAAGCAGTTGTCTAATCCAAAGGAAGATGCATCCCTACTACTATTGGCGTCTATTTCTTGGGGGTGATTCTGAAGTATGTAGAACTGAATACTCATAATTCTTTTTATTCTTAACCTTGGGGTGACAGTCTCCTATGCTACCACTGAATTAAAGGCATCAGTCCTGCTCTCTATTTTTCCTGAAGCCTACTGGACACTTGCAAAGCAAAAACATCATGCGAACTTTGGATGAGAATAGAAAAATGATAACTTTTTGTTTTTAAATTTGTATTTCAATTCTAGGCTAGCTAGTGTAAATTCTAGGTTGGATAATGTATGACCAGAAGTTAAATTTTTGTGTTATGGGAAAATATAAACACTTAACTTTCAATCAGAGCCTGAATAGAAGTTAGGAGTTAAAAATGCTTTCATAGAATACCATAAAAGAAAGAAACATTTCATTTATTTTGGGTGCATATTTTAGGTATTCAGGTTTGATGGAAGTTGCAGAAGGCAGATTTTTGCCTAATGAGAAGATCCCTCCTCGAATAAGAACACAGAAAATTAGAGAGTTCTCCTACACTGTTGGCTAGAATGTAAATTAGTACAGCCACTGTGGAAAACAATAAGGAGGTTCCTCAAAAATCTACAAATAGAATTACCATATGATTTGGCAATTCAACTCCTGGATATTTACCCAAAGGACAGGTAAATACTCAGTTGATAAAGTGCTTGCACATCTATGTTTATTGCGGCATTATTCATAATTGCTAAGACATGGAACCAACCCAATGTCCATCAACAGATGAATGAACTGAAAAAGTGTGGCACATATACTCTGTGGAATACTATTCAAACAAGATCTTGGAATTTGATAGTAAGTGGACAGATATGGAAGATTTATTTCTGAGTGAAGCAAGCTAGGCTATGAAAGATAGATACTGTATGTCTCCACTTAATATATACCAATTGTCCACACTCTGGTGAAAATTGAAAGATTAGAGGATACCAAAGCATGGAAAATGGTTACAGACACTGAAGACAATGTGGAAAGAGGGTGAGAGTTAGGGGAGGGTGAGAGTTAGGGGAGTGTGAGAGGAAAGGAACCAAGAAAAAAAATAGAGAGGCAAGACATTTGAGGGACACAGAAATGGAGGATTGTCGGTTGATGATAATGTGTATGATACCTTCAACTGGACTGGTGGGAAGTATATTCATGTTGGCTAAATTCATTTTATAAGCTGTAGTGATGTACAGTAATTGAATGTATAAAATACATTAAAATTAAAAAAAAATTATAGTTATCTTCCCATTAACAGGATTGATTTAGACAGTCTCAATAATCCCATGTGTTGGTGGGATCTGATAAATCATGTGCATTCACTACACAAAGAGGTCACTCCCATCTCAGGTTCTGTGGGCTCTGGCCAAATATTAGACGTCATTATTCAAATTTGTTCCCTTATTGATCTTCCTACCTAAAATGGCACTCTGTTCTCTGCTGTTTATCCTGATATATTCTGCTTAGCATTCCAACTATCTGATATATTATTTATTCATCTCTCACACTAGAATATAAGCTTTATGAAGGCAGTAACTTTGTACATGATTGTCTTCCTGATAACTTAGAATGATGACAGACACACAGTGGTTCTACAGTAATACTCACTGCACAAGCAAATGGATGAAAATATTTTTGAAAGTCACTATATTTAAATCTAAAGAGAAGTCAGAATTTTTTTTAATCATAGAGATTTGCATGTCAGATTTAGACATGTAAATAATGAATTTTTTACACATACCCTAGAAACAAAGAAGAGTGAAATACAGGATTAAATAACAAGGATATATATGTGTGTGTGTGTATATGTATATATAATGAAATATAGAATATAATTATATATACTGTATTATATATACTATATTATACATATATTAGAAAAGGAGAAGTCTTATTATAGTCTTACTTATTTTAAATTTTGACTTTTTTTCTTACAATTATTTGGTCCAATCTCCTCTCTTACCCTTATGAACTTACAACACATTAAAAATAATTTTATCATGATGTGAAAAATTCACGGGTGTTTTATTCTCACTGAAAAATGAGAAGCCTAAGCAAGCATTTTATCTACTTTAATTGTTAAGCAG